>NC_041386.1:228767113-228811529 GCF_002162155.2 Triticum dicoccoides
GCCGCATACTTAGTGGCATTGGAGCCGCACACAGACCTAGCCTCAAGTGACATATGTGTCACCGAGAACATGGACTCGTCTCCGGCTACATGTTCCGAACCTTGTGCGTCCGCATACGTCGAGCTTGATCGGTCAGCGGTCGTCGAATTCAGCTCCGCGGACATCTTATGGCACTCGCGTTTGGGCGACGTGTTAAACTCGTTAAGAGCACTATCTTGAGCGGGGGGCTCACAGCTAAATTATATCCGGTTTGAACTGGAGGCTGATGATGGAGAATTTTGTTTCCCACCCACCGCCCACTTCATAGACATTGTCGAAGACTTAACCGACACGCTCGATTACGGCTCTGATGACATCGACGGCATGGACGACGATGCCGGAGAAGAAGAGGCCCAAAACCCTCCGTTTACAAGATGCTGGACGGCCACTTCCTCGTATGACATATACATGGTGGATGCACCAAAAGAGAATCGCGGCGATAACAACGAAGATCCGGTTGAGGATAAACCTCCCGAGATACAATCAAAGCACCGTTGTCAACGGCGCCGCTCTAAGTCACACCGCAGCAAAGACAGCAACACCGGCACAGGAGAACACAATAGTCTAGACGGTGCCTAAGACAATGAATACCCCACTCAGCCAACTTCTGAACAGGGTGAACGGGAAGATGGGCAAGTTTTCCCTGGTAAACAGGCCACACACGAAGACTTGGAGGATAGTAATTATCTTCCGCTCTCCGAGGACGAGGCAAGCCTCAGCACCGAGGGATTTTATCGTGCTTGAGGAACCTATCGAACAGGAGCGCTTCAAGCGCCAGCTAATAGCCACTGCAAGGAGCCTGAAAAAGAAACATCATCAGCTTCAAGCTGATCAAGATCTACTCAATGATAGATAGACTGATGTCCTGGCAGCCGAGGAGCACGGCCTCAAGCGACCATTCAAAAGTTACCCGAAGCGCAAATTGCTACCTCAATTCGATGACGAGGCGTTGGAGCCCAGGCCGTCAGTACACAACGTGGCTGACCGACCACCATGTGGTCAGGACAAAGCGGCAACACATGCCGAACACCAGCCTGCCTTACCTCGCCCTAAAGGCAGAGACAAAACTGTTTAGGGATACACGTATGATCTCCGGCAGGGCCTAAAGAATAAAACATGCCTGACCAGATCGATCTACGGATCATGGGGGCGTGCCTCAACGCACGACGACGGCTATCAAGTTGAGCATGACAAATCTAGTCATGCACGGGCCGAAAACTGCAGACGGACTCCATCGGAGCTACGACGTGATGTGGTCCAATATAGAGGCGCCGCACATCCTCTTTGCTTCACTGACGAAGTAATGGATCATGAATTCCCTGCAGGGTATAAACCCGTGAATATTGAATCATATGATGGAACAACTGATCCCGTGGTGTGGATTGAGAATTTTCTTCTCCATATCCATATGGCCCGTGGAGATGACTTCCACTCCATCAAATACCTCCCGTTAAAACTCAAAGGTCCAACTCAGCACTGGTTAAACAGTCTTCGTGAAAACTCTATTGGCAGCTGGGAGAATTTGGAAGACGCCTTCCGCGACAACTTCCAAGGTACATATGTCCGGCCACTAGATGTCGATGACTTAAGCCATATAGTTCGATAGCCCGGAGAGTCAGCCAGGAAATTCTGGACTAGGTTTCTAACCAAAAAGAACCAGATCGTCGACTGTTAGGATGCCGAAGCCCTAGCGGTTAAACACAGCATCCGCGACAAATGGCTCGCTCGCCACCTTGGCCAAGAAAATCCAAAGTCCATGGCAGCCCTCACGGCACTCATGACCCGCTTTTGTGCAGGTGAAGATAGTTGGCTGGCCCGTAGCAAAAACAATGCAAGCAATGCCGGCACCTCCAAATCCAGAAATAGCAACGACAAGTCCCGACACAATAGGCACAAGCGTCGAAACAACAATGACAATACTGATAATACGGCGGACAATGCCAGATTCAGTTGCTCTAAGCCCGGTCAGCGGAAGAAGCCTTTAAAAAAGAACAATTGGGGCACATCCAGTTCGGACAGCATACTCGATCGTCCGTGCCAGATCCATGGCGCCCCATATAAACCACCCAATCATACCAACAGAGATTGTTGGGTTTTTAAACAGGGCGGCAAGTTAAATGCCGGAAGCAAGGAGAAGGGATCGCAAAGCAGGGACAATGACAAGGAGCCCTGGTCACCGAACACAGGGGGACGGAAGAAGTTTCCCCCTCAGGTCAAAACGGTGAACATGATATACGCTACCCACATCCCCAAGAGGGAGCGCAAGCGCTCGCTCAGGGACGTCTATGCGATAGAGCCAGTCGCCCCAAAATTTAATCCATGGTCGTCATGCCCGATCACTTTAGATCGTTGGGACCATCCGACCAATATCCGTCACGGCGGTTCAGCCGCACTGGTCCTGGACCCAATAATTGATGGGTTCCACCTGACGCGAGTCCTGATGGACGCTGGCAGCAGCCTCAACCTGCTCTATCAAGATAAATTGTGCAAAATGGGCGTTAATCCATCATGGATAAAGCCCACAAAGACTACCTTTAAAGGAGTCATACTAGGTGTAGAGGCCCGTTGTACGGGCTCAATCACATTAGAGGTTGCCTTCGGATCTCTGGACAACTTCCGAAGCGAGTTAATCTTCGATATCGTCCCCTTTCGCAGTGGCTATCACGCACTGCTTGGACGAACCGCATTTGCTCGATTCAACGCGGTTCCACACTACGCTTACTTCAAGCTCAAGATGCCCGGACCACGCAGCGTCATAACAGTCAATGGAAACACGGAACACTCCTTCCGCACCGAGGAGCACACCGCCGCCTTAGCAGCAGAAGTACAGAGCAGCCTTTTCAAGCAGAACCTTAATTCGGCGGCTGAGCTCCCGGACACTGTCAAGAGAGTTCGGACTATTCTGTAGTAGGACAAATCGGCTCGTCAAGAGCTCGACTAGCAATTCGGCCTCTGTCCCAGTCCCGATCAAGTGGCGGCAATTGTACCGCGCGTACATAACTACGCACTCAAAATACCATGGGCATGGATGGAGTCATAACTAGCTTGCGATCCACAATACGGCTCGACTGCCCCCGGACACACGCACGTTCACTATTTATTCTTTCTCCTTTTCAGGTTTCTTTTCCACAGGCCTCCCCTGACGGCCTGACCATCGGTCCTTTTCGAAGGATAAATACACCAAGACGGCAAGAAGCATGGACGGACTGGGGAAATTTTAGGTGGTTTCTTTAATGATCCCTCTACCTGTTTTCAGGACCCATGCGTAGCTCTCCCTTGGTTAAGGCATATTAAATAGCCTTTTGCTTATTGCACTACTTGTATAAATGAGCTTTAATGCACCAATGAAATTGTAATGGAAACAATTTGCGGCCCAAATTTTACGGCTCTAGCTTACTACTTTTCTTCTTTTTCTTTTGTGATAACTTTATCAAATAGCACCCGTACACTCTGGTACGTTTCAATTTGCCAGGGGCTTCATAGAGCCCCACAACATGGCAACAAAGTCCGAACACTTTTTACAGTATAGTTCGGCACCCCGAATTTAGCACTATATGCATTGGCTCCGAATCATGTCTTTGGTCAATAGTTGGGTTGCCTGGCTCCTGTGCTTGCTACCTTATGTTCCGCTGTATAGGCTAGGGTAGTAAAGGGACCACAACTACGGTTGTGCCCTGGTTTACCTGGATGAGCACTTCAGTAGAGAAAGCTGAAAACGGACTGTCATGATGCGGCGAGAGCCGGTCAGCTCTTCAGAGGTCTCAAATGCTTAGAGATTTTATCCGCATTACGCGTACATACCCGATCAGGTGTTTGCAGCATCCTAGTTCGGATACTAGGGGTTGCACCTATCTTTTATTGTCAAACTCCTATGGCTAAGTGAGCGTGCTAAAGCCGCGTAGCCTAATTGCCTGGTTCGTCGTGCTAAACACCTCCTTCAAGGACCAAACAATTGGATCAAGATTGTTTAGATTACATGCCAAACACCCCCGTACTACCTACGTGGGGTCAAAAGCCGACGACTGGCCAACTCTCAGATTTCACACAACACGGCCGCACCGGAGGTGAAATTTCTAAATAACGAACATTATATTACATAACGACTTTGTTTCATCGTACAAGGCAGAGACAACATAAATGTATTCATTTGAAAATAATGTCTTGCGCACATTGCGTTGCCACAATCCGAGACCCCTCCAGGACATCTCCAAAATACCGCTTAGGCGTGTGGTGGTCCTTGCCCTCTGGCGGTCCCTCGGTCGTAAGCTTGATGGCGTCCATCGTCGCCCACCACACCTTGACCGGGCAAAGGCCATGCGCGCGACCTCGATGCAGACCGCCCGCTTGACGACGTCCAGCCAAGGGCACGCATTCACCAGCCGCTTCACGAGCCCCGAGTAGCTGTCGGGCATAGCTTCGGCAGGCCACAGCCGGATTGTTAAATCCTTCATGGCCAGTTTGGCCACCCTATGCAGCACGACCAGTTGTTTTAGTTGATCGCTAGCTGCTTCATGAGCCCCGAGTAGCTGTCGGGCATAGCTTCGGCAGGCCACAGCCGGATTGTTAAATCCTTCATGGCCAGTTTGGCCACCCTATGCAGCACGACCAGTTGTTTTAGTTGATCGCTAAAGGGCACTGGATGTTCTGGCACAAGATATTGCGACTAGAACAGGTTCTCCATTGAGTTCATTTCTTCGGCTCAGAAGAAATCCGCAGCGTCAGACACACTGCACGGCAGATCTACAAACGCCCCTAGAGAACTCTGAATCTGGGTTAGTAAGAAATACTTCTGCTTCACATACTTTCTTTGCATACTAAACGCCTTACCCGCCACGATTTTCTTGGTCTCCTGGATCTCCTAGAGGGCGCCCTGGGCCCCAACCCGGGCCTCTTCCACACTTTGGTGGGCCTTACCGAGTAAAGTCTCTCAAGCCGAAACGTCGCGCTCCAAGGATTCACATTTCTTGACTGCATCCTGGAGCTCTTGCTGGACCTCATCAAGCCTGGCCTCATGCTTCCCATGGGCGGTTTTTTCCTTGACAGCTCTCTCCTCAGCCTCGACCAGGGCCTGTTTAAGGACCCAACCTTAGTCTCCGCTCCTACACATATCATGGCACCATGGTCAATACGCATCATTTATTCTTTCCAAATATACAACAAGTCATTACATATGCTTGTCTTCTAGTTGCTACCTCGCTTGCCCGAGCTCCTGCTCCGCCCGCTCCAGTCTCTGCTTTAGTCCGGAGACTTTGGCAGTGTGTGAGGTCGCGGCCAGAAACAACGCCTTCTTATTCATAAAAGACATTTAGTTAGTTTCCTGTGATTATAAATTGATCCTCTGTCCGGCTCTTCTTTCTGAACTCCGGACAGTGTCTTAGGGGCTATTGTCTATATTAGAACTTTTCCTTTTGCGTCGCTTACCTCCAAGCCTGTCAGCAGGCTGTCGTAGGCTTCAATTAGTATGCTTTTTGACGGACTGAACCCTCTCAATCACCGTACACATAAGGATACGGTGTTCATCCACAATGGAAGCGCCTAGTAGCTCTTCCAGCAGATTATCCGGTGCCTCCGGTTGGACGGAGGTCACTGGCAGAATAGGCTTGCTCCCTTCTTTCGAAGGAGGTTGCTCACTGGATTCCTGAGCCGTATAGGTCTCCGGACTTGTATTCGGCTGGGGAATGAATTGTGCAATGCCCCCATCCCTAGTCTCCATGGGGGTCTGCTCCCCCATGTGTCCGGCAGCCGATGTTCGGCCCTCAGGCATCACCCTAGCGGCCTCCTGAACCTCTCCCTAGCCTCGGAAGGTCCTTTGCGACAACACCTCATCATCACCCTTAGCCGTGGAAGAGTGAGCGGCCGGTGGTGACTCACTGGCCATCGCCTTCCAATCATACGAACCTCTTGATGAGGATTGCTGGGAGCTATCATGGGCCGGACTGCAATGGATGGACGTATGCGGGTTTTTAGTAATTACGACATGGCCAGAGGCTTGTTTCGGGGGCGTTGCTCCGGGCTGATGTCGACTTCCCACGCGGAGTTATCCGCAGGAGGACCCTTCCCCCTCTTGGGTGCCTCCGCCTCCAGATTTGTCGAGGCTGCCCTCTTCTTCCTCCCCCCATAAGGGGGAGAGATGCTTTCTTCCTCCTCCTCGTCATCGTCTTTGGCGGCGGAGGAGAGAGTCTTGTGTTCGGACGACATGTCCGAAGCTCCCTTGCGGCGGAGGCCACTCCGGATCCCCTTGGCCTTCTTCTTGGCCTTCTTATCCGACACCATATAGGGCGCCGGCACCAGCATCTTCGCGAAGAACGGGATGACTGGTTCCTCGGGCAGCGGAGCCGAAAAGTGAATCCGCTCCCCTCTCCGTCCATACCTGAAAAAACAATAATAATAATGAAGTTTAGATATCCTCCTTGAAACAAGCAAGTAGAGGATGCGTCTGGAGACGTGAAAGGCTTACCGCATTGGCAGAATGGGTAATATCATGCCCGCGGTCGGAATCTATGGCGGGCGGCATCTCGTTACCCTTGAAGAGCAACTTCCAGGCGTCTTCGTGAGTGGTTTCGAAGAGCCTCTCCAAGGTTTGGTGCTTCTTTGGGTCGAATTCCCATAAGGGGAAGCTTCGGCTTTGGCATGGGAGGATCCTGCGAACCAGCATCACCTAGATTATGTCGACAAGCTTGATGTCTTTATCCACCATGCTCTGGATGCGCGTTTGCAGTGCTATCAGTTCGTCTGACGAAGACCAATTTGAGCCCTTCTCTATCCAGGAGGTGAGCCGCATTGGAGCTCTGGAGTTGAATTCGGAAGCCGCGGCCCAGGTGGCGTCACAGGGCTCTGTGATGTAGAACCACGGTTTATATCACTCCTTGACGGTCTCCACAAAAGTACCTTCTGGCCATGTGACATTGGGCATCTTGCTCACCATGGCGCCTCCGCACTCCGTGTGCTGGCCATCCACCACCTTCGGCTTCACGTTGAAGATCTTGAGCCACAGTCCGAAGTGGCGTTGGATGCAGAGAAAGGCCTCGCACAAGAGAATGCATGCCGAGATGTTGAGGAACGAATTCGGGGCTTGGTCATGGAAATCTAGCCCGTAATAGAACATAAGCCCATGGACCAAAGGGTGGAGAGGAAACCCTAACCCGCGGACGAAATGAGGGATGAACACCACCCTCTTTTTGGGCTTCGGGGTGGGGACGATTTTCCCCTTTGCTGGAAGCCGGTGGGCGATTTCTTTCCCCAGATACCCGTCCTCCCGAAGCTTCATGATGTCCTTCTCCCTAACGGAGGAGGCCATCCACTTGCCTTGCCCTCCGGATCCGGACATGGCTGAGTGCTTCCTTGAGACGGAAAGAATGAGGACATGGGCGCTGGAGCTCGAGAATGGAAGGACAGAGAAAGAGAGAAGGCATGGGGAATAAAGAGAATCCTTATCTCCTTATAATGGCATTGAATATCAAGCGCCTCCCCACTCGCCTTAAAACTCGCATGTTCCCAAGGGCTGTGTAAACGACACAGTTATGTTACCCACGCTCGTATTGACGAGAATCCCGCAATAAGGGGACATGATCTCTGCTTCGACAAGACGTACATGTTAAAACCTCATCTCGAAACATGGAACGGTAGACGGAAAACGGTTCAAAATGATGACCAAGCAGACGTGATGTCACATTACAAAAAGTTGTCAGCGGATTGGACTCATGTAATATTATATTCTCTGGGGTTGTGTGTGGTACTTATGTTGCAGATCTGGACTTGTTCATTGTGTCCGAAGGCTATCTTGGAGTATTCAGAAAGGGGAACCCGCCTTGCAATGCCGAAGACAATCTGCGCGCCGGACACCTCATCATTGAAGCTTGGTTCAGGGGCTACCGAGCGAGTCTTGGACTAAGGGGTCCTTGGGCGTCCGACCTATTGGACATGGGCCGGACTGATGGGCCGTGAAGATACAAAGACCAAAGACTCTAGCCGTGTCCGGATGGGACTCTCCTTGGCATGGAAGGCAAGCTTGGCGTCCGGATATGAAGATTCCTTTCTCTGTAACCGACCTTATGTAACCCTA
Organism: Triticum dicoccoides; assembly: GCF_002162155.2. Lineage (NCBI taxonomy): Eukaryota > Viridiplantae > Streptophyta > Magnoliopsida > Poales > Poaceae > Triticum > Triticum dicoccoides. The sequence continues at coordinate 228,775,215 of NC_041386.1, forward strand.
GATCCCTCCAGTGTCTATATAAACCGGAGGGCTAGATCCGTAGACATATATCCTGATAATCATAATTAGACAGGCTAGACTTTAGTGTTTAGTCATTAAGATCTCGTGGTAGATCAACTCTTGTAATACACATATTCATCAAAATCAATCAAGCAGGAAGTAGGGGATTACCTCCATAGAGAGGGCCTGAACCTGGGTAAACATTGTATCCCCTGTCTCCGGTTACCATCGACACTAGACGCACAGTTCGGGACCCCCTACCTGAGATCCGCCAGTTTGGACACCGACAACGCTCTCCTAGACTCAGCCAAACCCCTCCTCGCACTTCACTGGGGCATGGTGACGAGACGACCTGCTACCGCCCACAAAAGCGGGCACGGCTCCGTGGCGGCTGGTCATAGCCACCACTGCTGGAGCTGTCGCCGGAGGAAGAGTCATCATAGCTAGACGAGCCGCGGCCAGCGCCAAGGACAAGTCCACCTTCACCCTCGTCACGACCATCGCCAAGGCCGAGCACCTCGCCGCCGTCGTTGTCCTCAGGGCAGCACACAACGCGACGACCATCTTCCCCTAACAAACTCATGTAGAGGGTCGCGTTGCTGTCGCCCAAGCCACGCGCGCGGGCAAACGTCTGCTAGCCGTGGGCCAAGGTTGCGTTGCCCGCGGCGGAGACCTCCATCACGACCCACAAAGCCTTGCTGCAGCAGCCGTCCGCCTACAGCCAGAGACCGCCTAGACCCGTGGTCGGCAGTTCGCCGGCCAAGAAGCACGGGACCTGAAACCATGTGCCGACCGGGTTCTCTGACCACATAATGAACTCTGGCAGCACCTCCGCCCAGTGGTAGCACGGCCGGGGAGGCCACACAACCATGGCGCGCCTCACTTTGTCGATGGGGCTAACACAACCTGGGGTACACCCACCAAGCGAGGAGGCACCGCACCGGCCGCAGGGGGCCACGGCGGTGGTCGTGGCGTGCTTACGCAGGCGACCGTGCCCCCCCTTGGGCGGCGGCAAGCCGGGCCCCTCCTGGTGGGCCTTCCCCTTCTCTACGACCGAGAACCTCTTCGCATGCGCCTTCCCCTTCTCTGCGACCGAGAACCTCTTCGCAGGTGCCATGGGTGTCGCTGCAAGCAATGAAGCAGGGGAGGAGAAGCGAGCGAAGCAGGAAGAGATGGGCGATGAGGGCTCCGCCCCTCCTCATTTATAGCAGGAGAAGGCCAAACGGCGACCCCCGTCATCATAGGTAATGATGGTTTTCTTTGCATGCAGCAGGGACTCGTCAAATCAGGCAGTTGCCGAGGTAGCATGGCAAAGCTGAGACGCCCACGTCCCATCAATCGCCACGCGTCAACCGAGGCCACAGGCTATTGGGGCCCACGGCGCTCCACACTTGCCCCTTGGCTCCGCCTCGAAGCCAAGTCCGAGCGTGCCTTGGGCCCAGGGGCTATAGTCGGTGTCCTGGGAATGGGGGTCCCCAGACTTGCCTGCCTACGGCCCACGGCATGGCTCCACCAGCGGCCCTGTATGGCCCATTGTCATGAGCGAACACTCAAGACCCTCGCGAGGGGCCAAGCCTTGCGAGGTGGACGACACAAGACCTCCTCAGGGGCAGCCTCACTAGGCTGGCTTGCGAGGGGCGGAGAGATCAATGCAAGGAGCACCTCGCGAGGTCCCTGTGACGCAAGCCATGACAACCAAGGCCAGGAGGGCGCCAGCGCGTAGTGTACTCATTTCCCCTTTGGTGCTAAAGAGGCAAGAACAGTAGAGGAGTCCTGAGGCACCAGGCAAAGGTTTCCATATCAGTGCACCAAGACCAAGACCAGCAGGACGGCCGGACGGAGGTCACCGTGGAGCCCAGGATGGCGTCACTGCTAGAACCTTTGGCAGGCGAAGACCACCTTTATTCAAGATAACTTGTACTAGTTGTCTCCCTTCAAATTAGGCCGTTGTTGGATCCCTTCCCACCTACATTTGGGAAGAGGACGAGAGCCTCTATAAATAGGACTAGCCACCACAACAGTGAGGAGGACGAACTCATCTTTGATCGGATCCATTCCATCCTCACACACACAAGCTCACTGAGCTGAAGGACACCTCTCCTTTGGAGGTTGTTCTTCCCTTGTACTCATTCATCCTCAGCCAAGAGGCAATCCACCACACCGCACTGGAGTAGGGTATTACACCTCATCGGTGGCCCGAACCAGTCTAAACCCTGTGTCTTTCTTTCTATGAGTTCGACGTACTGACCTTTGAGATTGTGGTGAGAGCGTGAGCTAGGGGGACCCGAAATATGACAGATTGAGAAACACTTGAGAAGCCTCTTAAGCACTTGGCATCTTCGTTTCCTTCTTAGCTTTAGCTTTCTCCCTCTTCTCTTGAGCCTCTGCAGATGTGGGATCTTCAGCATTCATGACAACTGTGTTGTCCTCAAAATCAGGTCTCAAGGGAAGATGTTTCTTGTCCAACAAGTGCCTGTGCCCATCTCGGAGTTGATGAGCACCTGGATGTGTGGATCATACCCACATGGCCTATTCTGATCTGCAACTATCCTCTTGATCGTCTCAACAATCAGACTCATCACTTTGAACTTTTAGGGCACATCAAACAACTGCAGCAGGTTTATGAAATGGCCTCTGATCATCCTATGATCGCCTGACTTGGGAAACAAGTTATGCCTCCAGATAGCGTTGATGGTGGTCAGACCAGACAACAGATAGTACATAGAGCCCATCTTGTGAGTCTCCAAGGCTTTGTCAGGAATCTCTTTATACATGTTAGCCATGGAGTTGTGATCCTTCTTCTTCTGCAAGGGCATTGATCAGTTTGGCCCATTCAACAACTGTCGATTGGTACATGGTACCCTCAGACATCCAGACAATTCTGCCATCAGGATAGAAATGTGCTATGGAGTAGAATTTCATGAGGAGTTCATCATTCCACTTAGTCAACTTCCGACCCACAAATTTGTCTACCCCACATAGCCTAAGGCACTCATGCACTCCTGGGAAGTGGTCTTCATTGTTGTCAATATACTTCCAGTCTACCCACATTATATTGCAGACAATGGGCTTCTTATCTAGCATAATAGTCTCATAGAAGTCCTGCTGCTCCTTGGTGTGAAACATGTAATCCACGGAGTCCTTCTCCTCACAGCATATGGATCAGATTGTCTCAACAGTCTGAGATCTGCATCCTTTCTAATCTTCATATTTTCTGCCACTGGATAGTTGTCATTGTGGTCAGGGATCCTGAGCTTCAGCTTCCTAAGCACTTGGGCTTCAACATCTTCTTCTTCTTCAATCTCAGTCTCAGGCACTGGGGCCTTATTCTTTTCAGCAGATGGTATATTCCTTGTGATCCTCTTTGGTGCAGTCTTGGGAGCTGGAGCAGAATCTTTGGGGCAGTCTTGGGCTTAGAAGAGGCAGCCCCAGACTTGATGGCATCCCCTATCAGCTTTTGCACCTTGGTTGCTGGTGCAACATCCTCTTCCTCTTCCTCTTCATCCTCGGCTGGGTCTTCCATCATAGAGGATCTCCCAATGACTTTGGCCATGGTCTTCTTGACCCTTTCCTTTCTTTTCTTGCCCTCACCAGCAGCCTCTTCAGTTCATTTGGAAGTCTCAAGTGTGGAGGCTCTGGCCTTAGAAGTGGGCACTCTCTTTGCAGGAGCCTTCTTATGCATACCAGGCTTTGTGGAGGCAGCTGTGCCAAACTCTTTCTTGACAACCCTTTTCTTGGAGCCGACCTCCTCCTCAGTAGCTACATAGTCTTCGTCTTCAGACTCAGAATTTCTCTTCTTCCTCTTCCTAGTAGCAGCCTTAGGCAGGTTGCTAGGAGCACTTCTGGTGTCATCATCATAACTGTCAGAGGGACTAGTGCCCTCACTCAGATTCAACTGCTCCTCAGACTTGTTCTGGCTATCACTCTGATCAGACATGGTTGATACTGCAAACTGAAACTGACCCTATGAATAGTTATAGATGTGATAGAGTGGATGACCATCGCAAAGTGCAGAGGTTTTGCAAAACAAATGAGTCAAAAACTTAGTTTTAATTTTCCACAGAAAGCATCACGGAGCTACCGATTTGTTAAACTCCGTGACACCGAAGCAAATTTTGAAGTCTAAACTAGTGAAATTGGTAAGACCGAGACATAGTTCGGTGACTCTGAGATTGCTAGGGTTTCACTAAGACTTGAACTCAGTCACACCGATTTGCAAGTTTCGGTTAGACCAAGAAGTGCAAGTGCAATGGCCTAAGCCAAATTAGTGAGACCGATTTCCACAACTGTAGCGACCCGACTCGAATGGATCAAGTCTCTGTGCTTAAGTGTCATCCCTGGATTGGTATGCCAACACACACAATACTCGAGGATTTATAACAGAGGTAAAACACATGTATAAGTAACGAAAGATACTATTACCTCAATCCAAAATAGCGGAAGTAACAAGGTTGTGGATTCCCATCAACACCAATGGCAAAGTTGAGTGTAGAAATTATAACCCTAACGTATCACTTACTCGTCGTAAGATTCCTGCAACATGAGACGTTGCAGCCACAAAGGGTCAGTACATTGAATGTACTGGCAAATTCACACCAGAGGATAATGATGAATAAAGGCTATCACTACATGCATATTTGGCTGGTGGAAAAGCTCTATGGTTATAAGGTTTTTGCGAAAAGCCAATTTTTCCCTACTACAAAGGAATGAATTTTATTTAACTATCATGGTGGTTGCTAATCATTGAGAATGGTTGACAGCATTCTCAATCCCAATTAAGTAACATCATTAAACCCAACAAAATTATTTAAAGTCGCATGATGAGATTCACATGGTAATCCAAGTACTAGATACTCAAAACGTCCATAACCGGGGACACGGCTAATCATGATTAGTTTATACACTCTGCAGAGGTTTGCGCACTTTTCCCCACAAGACTCGATCTCCTCCGTTGGATTTCTCGCACTACATGGTGTTTGAGAAACGGATGACCAAGACATAGTCTTTCAAAAGCGTTTGCACCTTACGATGGGTAGACTGTTCCACCTACAACCCCTACATCTGCTAGTCTACCACTGTAAGAGTTCACACGACTTAATCAACTATGCTAGAACCCACAATAGCTTGTGGCTGCACACGGAAGTTTCTAGTGTGAATAATCTCATGATCCCTTTGAGCCTGGGTGGCGGTCCATAAAAAAGAACATGCAATCCTGGAATACCCAGGTGCCTAGATAGGCAATCGCTGGAATACCCAGGTGCCTCAATCCACCCAGATGTGTGTTAAAGTTGCCACCTTAAGTAAACCATTAATTAACAATCTCACATCTGTCATGAATACTCTCAACCCAATCCACGTCTACGAGCATAGCATGGAAATATAAGCATAACATAATAGTAACTCCCAAGCTTTGAATGCAGGGCAATAGGTTCCTACCTCATCAACTACTTCCCAATACCCACATGTTATCAATCCTACTCATGCAATATTTGAGGCTGAAACTAATGCATAAAAACTGGGTATGAAAGGGATATGATCAAAGTGTAAACTTGCCTGCAATGTTGATGAAGATGATTCGCACTCATAACTCTTGATAGATCTACTCGTCACACTCCGGTCAATCTATCGTAAGCAAGCAATAGTAACCACACATAAGCAATCACTCAACAGATCAGAAAGAACGACGAAGACGATTCGGAGAACACCAAAACCAAGAAAATAACTCTTGCAACATAAAACAATTTCTAACAGTACCTAAATTATATGAATTTGGCATTATCAGAAAGTTTAGGTCAGGAGCTTCGATTTGCAAAAAGAATCAACTCAAACGGAGCTACGAAACACAAGTTACGATCAGACGAAGTTCAAATTCAAATCTGGTATAATTAGAATTTTTAAACTTTAAAAAACATGTTTGAGTTGGATTACTGGATAGAGGGGATCATAACGAAGACGTGAGTGTTGGTTTCGTTGGATTTGGACTAACGAGTAAAAAGTTGTGATCGTTTGAAGATTAGGGACTAATCTGTAAAGAAAAACATCACAGATAGGTCCCTGGCCGAAATTTAAAAGAAAAGGGGAAAAATTCTAAATAACGAACGTTCGTTACCGAACGCTAACGAATGAATTCGTGCGCTGCAAAGGGATAAACAGCAAACGTGCACCCAATAGGACAAAAAAATCGATCTAAAAAAATATAAAACCGAACTAAAAAACGAGGCGGGTTACGGTTTATATCGGTTCACCCAAAAGAACCGGCGACGGCGGTGGTCACTCCGGCGAGACGGGATGGCGGCGCGGCGCCTCCGGCATGGTGCTGCAGCAACTTGCACCGCGACGGGCGGCGCGGGGCAAGGCGGCGGCGCAAGCGGCGGCAGCAACAGCAGCTGCAGCAGCGGCGAGTGGTGGCGAGGGCGTTGGGCAGGAGCGAGCGGCGGCTCTGGGCGAGGAGAGAAAGGCGGGGCCCGGGGCCTCGGGTATTTAAGGAGAGGGGCGAGGGGTGGCGTGGGCGAGGGGCAAGAGGAGGCCGGCGGCGGCACGGAGGCGGCGGCGATGCCGTGGCGGCTCGGGACTCCGTCCCGAGCTCGGGGACGAGCGGGGCGCGGTGACGGCCGGTTGGGCCGTGGCCTGGCGACTTGGCCGGCCCGGCCCAGTCGGTCCTAAGTTTTTTTTAACATATACTTAGACAAATGAAAAAACAAAAAAAACAGAAAAAGAGATATATTATGTAGGCATATAATATATCAAAAGTTTCCGAAAAAGATTTCCTACAAGGTGAACATTTTTCTAGAGTCAAATAAAATACACACAAATTCAAATAATTCAAAGAGTGCTACTGGTCTAATAAAATCCAATAAAAATCATTATAAAAATACCAAAATGAATTCAAATTTATTTCTCTCCAATTTTCTCATGTAGGGAATCATGTTACCCTATTTTCCATATATTTTATTTTTGGAGAAAAAAATAATTTGAATAAAATCCAAATAACTCCAAATTGAAAATAATTTCCAAAAGGACTTTGAATTTGATCCTTTGAAACTCCCAACTCATATTTCATATAATTTGAAGAAGTCATTTTATCTTCGCTCGTGAAAATCATTGAGTTGCATAAAGTTTCAAAATTGGAAATATTTTCAAATGAAATTCAAATAATTTCAACACCCCTTGTCATTTAAATAAATGGAAGAAGTCATGTCATCTTCTCTCCTGGGTTTTGTGTTTGAAAAGAATTTTAATTCATGGAGATCAGAAAGCAAATATGAAATTTTGGGAAGTCCTTTTATTCCCTCTCATTTAACTTTCAAAAAGTTTCGAATTTCACTCAATCAATCACACCACAATCAAACAATCAGTCAAATCTATCTATTTATTATAACATTCCGAAATTTAGAATTTTGGGATGTTACAAACCTACCACCATTAAAATGAATCTCGTCCTCGAGATTCGTAGAGGCTCGAAAGAAATAGGTTAGGTTTGGGGTCTTCTCAAGTCCATCGATCGTCTCCGGAGGTCTGGGGTGATACCACCCTTAAAAGCATTGTTACGATTCCATCAAAACTCATATACTCCATCCTTATCCTTGACAGGGCAGGTCTCCTCAGACCGTAAGGATAATTCCTTCTCCGGCTCTTCCGGCAGCGGCATAACCTTTTCCTCAATTCTTCTGCACTTTAATCCTGGTAAGGTTATTCCGAGACTGGGTCTTCTTAGCTAACGAGTCTGGCGCCAATACTAATCAACAATCAATATCTCTCATGGTGGTCAACAATTTATGGTTTCTCCTGCAGGAAATGGGTCTGGGTTGATCCTCACCGTATAACCTACGGTTGGCAAAACTGCCTTGTACAAGGGAAAAATACCTATACCATTCTAAGGCTCAAACAAGGTTTTGATCGTCGGTGCTCTACTATAGGTAAGTCACTCAGATTTACCATCCCATATATCAAGGTGAATAATAGGAGTAAGTCGGTATGGTGATCAATCCACCCCGCATCCAAATCATTACCTTGTATACGGTTTAGCGAATCTCGCATTCTAACACTCAGTCATCCTCACAAGCACTGCAGAATTTCTCTTGTCCATGAACTGCGTTCGGAATAATCCATTGATTCTGCAAACCAAACAAACATCTATCGTTCCTTCACAACTCTCAGGTTTTGCATTACTCCTATAAAATCATCGGTGGCTAAGGTCATACTCTCTTCCAGGGTTTTTTTTCCTTCAGCAAGAATGTGCTTGCTTCTTTGCAGGTCATGGGGCCTGTGGCTTATGGCCCATCTCATCACTTGTAGTCCTTGAACTTATCATCGGGCAACTGATCATTATTCCAACTTCCTAGTATTCTTAAATCCACCCAATTGTACTGTCTTCCTTCCTTCTATTGGCACCAAACTAGGACGTGATTACTCAGACTCATTATGGAGTTTCCATTGATCCATATTTCCGACATCATACCTCCTTTATATCCAATATTAATTTATCTCTTCATCCTCGTGGGATATCCCTCATACCGAAATAAAATTTATACTCATGAAGTCCATATTCCACTTCGTGGAACATCATTATCCTTTCCAGGGTCAAGCGTCCTTACAAAGGAATATTGGCCATCTCTGCATGGCACTTCTTCAACTGGGAAATGTGAAACACATCATGAACTCCTGACAGTCCTTCGGGTGACTCCAACTTGTTGGCCACTTCTCCCATACGCTCCAAAAATCGGTATGGTCCTACAATTCTCGGAGCTAACTTTCCCTTAACTCCAATTCGTTTAACTCCTCGCAAATGTGCACGACGTGTTTCATGTGTCACAGCTTCGCAAGTGCTTCAAGACTCCTGAGCGCACCATCAACTTCGAAGAGATCGACCTCCAAGAAGACATGTCTTATCATGAGCATCCCGTTGCTATTCTTGAAGAAACCGAGTGCAAGACTCGCAACAAGTCTATCAAATTCCTGAAAGTGAAGTGGTCACATCATTCCGACTAAGAAGCCACCTGAGAACGCGAGGACTACCTCCGTTCCGAATATCCGGAGTTCGTTCAGTCCTAGATCTTGGGACAAGATCCTTTCATAGTGGTGGAGTGTTGTAACACCCCGGATGTAACTTGCCATATTTGTACTCCGACCCTGCCATTTTCGGCTTTATGTTATGAGATTCCCTTCGTGGTTGGGTTTTTCCTTCATTTTGCATTTTGTCCATGTCATGCATTTCATATCATGTCATCATGTGCATCTGATTTGCATATGTGTTCGTCTCATGCATCCAAGCTTTTTCCCCGTTGTCCGTTTTGCACTCCGACACTCCTACGTCCACCGGTGCCCCTTCTTGCCTCTTTTCGTGAGCGGGTGTTAAACATTCTCAGAAGGGACCGAGATTTTCCAAGCAGCCTTGGTACACCATCGGTAGACTGCCTGTCAAATTTTGTGTCATTTGGAGTCCGTTTGATACTCCAACGGTTAACCGGGTAACCGTAAAGGCCTCGTGTGTGTTGCAGCCCAACGCCCCTCCAAAACGGCCAAATAACCCATCCAAACCTCTTCCATATCCTCCTTCGTCTGATCACGATCCCGTGGGCGAAAATACACTCCATTTGGACACTCCTACCTCATCCTAGCTATAAATATGTGCACCCCTCCAAATCCGGGTCCAAACCCCTAGCAAACTCCCCTCACGCCGCCAGACGTTCTTCCCCACCGACAGACGTGTCCGCCGCCCTCACCGCCGCCACGTGTCACCTCCTGGTTCACCGAGCTGCCGCACCCACATCGCCGGGCCACCTGCGCGCCGGCCCGCCGGGGCCCAGGCGGGACCCTCCCCGTCTCGCACATCCGCCGCCCGAGCGCTCCGCTCGCCGTCCTACCACGCCGCCTAGCGCCACACCACCCGCTGCCGCGGATCTCCTCCACCGCCCCCGGAACTCCCTGCTAGAGCCATCCTCGACGCGGCTGCGCGCTCCGGCCGCTAGCTCGCCGACCCCGCGCGCCATCTCGCGGCCAGATCCGGCTGCCGCGGATCCACCCGTCCCCTCCGTCTCCGGCCGTGCTCCGGCAAGTGCCCCAGCCCCGCCTCATTTTCCGCTCTCCCCGATCTAGATCTAGAATTCTCAGGTTGACCCCCAAAATTTTCTAATTCCTCAAAAAATTGCAATTTGGTGCCATGTTCATCCTGCGATAACTTCTTGTGTGTTTCTGGGGGAGAGGGCATGTAATATGTTGAAATATTCATCAGGATATGCTCTGCATTTTGTTCCATTGTGGCATGCTTGTTTGAGTCCTTCTTGATGCCCAAATCACTGATGCAAGAGTGCTATAAAATGTTTACACCTGTTTCTTAGCAGATTATGTTGATTTGTCATATTTGTCACATTTGCTGTGTGCATCATATGGGCATGAGCTCTACATGTGTGTTGATCTATGACATGCCATCTTTACAGGGGTACTTCCCATGTATTTTTGTGATCAATGTGGTGACTAGCACAAGCATTTAAAGTATCCTTCGTGATATTGCTGATTTTAGGGACTTAGGATTTTGCGAAGCCTTGATCTGCTGTTATTTTTATGCCATGTAACCTTGATGCTACAGTGAGATCCATGCTTGTTTTGAGTTGCTTCAGTAAGGATGATTTGGACATATGGTCGTGCTCTATCCATCCATGCCCGTGTTTGGAATTATGGAGTGCCCTAGCATGTCTCAATCTTGCTCTACTTTTGCTATAAAATGTTCCTCGCAGATTGTTTACATGTTAATCAATTTTTCCATGGTTGTTGTTATTGATCCATGCATGCTATGAACTTTATCTTGCCATGGTTAGCTTCATTAACATGTCTTCTTCCTGTTGGTATGCTTAGCTTGTCATGCAATGCTTTGTGATGAGTGATTTGAGCTCGCAAAGATGCCTTCATAATGTTGTTTATTCCATGCTCTGTTTTCTGTTAAGTCTGAATCTGTTAATAAAACTTGCTATGTTTACATGGGTGACATCATATCTTATGTGCCTTTTTGGATCATGTTCACTAAGGGACTTTTGTTCTATTCATTTAGTAGATTCATGCCATGTATTCGTTTGCTATGATATGTTCCTGTAGCATGTTGTTTTCTTGCTCTAAACATGGCTTCCTGATGTGATTTCTGGTATGTTAGTATCTTCACTAAGGCTATGATGCTGATATCTTTTGCACTTTTGCCATGCTTGTTTAAACCTGTTCTAATGTGATTTAGCCATATCTCAGTGTTCATGTTTGGTCAAACATCTTGAGTATATCACTGCCATGTGCTTTGTTGTTATGTTGGAGTGGAGTAGCTTAGTTTCTTGTTGTATTCTAGATGGCATCGTGCTGTTAATCACATAATTGTGCCATTCTTGGTTTGCTTGCCATTTGCAAACCGTGCATCCGCTTCCGGTGATCTTTATATCGATTTCGAACAAAATCATCTCATGTTCCCAACGGCACACTTGGTTTTCCAATTTGATGCCTTGATCAATCTTTTCCTTCCAGAGCACGCATATGCATTGCATATCACATCTCGTATATCATGCCATGTTTTGCATCATGTTGTTTGAGCCTTGCACCATGATTGATTGTTGGTCCTTTGCTTGTGTTCTTGCTTTGGGTAGAGCCAGGAGATGAGTATGTGATCGAGGAACCTGTTGAGTACGCTAACGAGGATCAAGCTTTCGTCAACTCTGAGAACTTTGCAGGTAAGATGACCATACCCTCAAAATCACTTCTATCTTTGCTTGCTAGTTGTTCGCTCTATTGTTATGCCGCAATACCAACCACTTGCTATAATATGCCTCCCATATTGCCATGTCAAGCCTCTAACCCACCTTTCCTAGCAAACCATTGATTGGCTATGCTGCCGCTTTGCTTAGCCCCTCTTATAGCATTGCTAGTTGCAGGTGAAGATGAAACTTGTTCCATGTTGGAACATGGATATTGTTAGGATATCATTATTATATCTTGTTTAATTTTAATGCATCTATACACTTGGCATAGGGTGGAAGGCTCAGCCTTATGCCTGGTGTTTTGTTCCACTCTTTCCGCTCTAGTTTCTGTCATACCGATGTTATGTTCCTTGATTTTGCGTTCCTTACGCGGTTGGGTGTTATGGGAACCCCTTGACAGTTCGCCTTGAATAAAACTCCTCCAGCAAGGCCCAACCTTGGTTTTACCATTTGCCTACCTACCACCTTATACCTTTCCTTGGGTTCTGCAGACTCAAGGGTCATCTTTATTTTAAACCACCCCGGGCCAGTGCTCCTCTGAGTGTTGGTCCGAACCGAGCCGCCTGCGGGGCCACCTCAAGGAAACTCGAGGGTTGGTTTTACTCATAGCCCGTCTCATCCGGTGTTGCCCTGAGAACGAGATACATGCGACTCCTATCGGGATTTGTCGGCACATCGGGTGGCTTTGCTGGTCTTGTTTTACCATTGTTGAAATGTCTTGTAACCGGGATTCCGAGACTGATCAGGTCTTCCCGCGAGAAGGAATATCCTTCGTTGACCGTGAGAGCTCGTGATGGGCTAAGTTGGGACACCCCTGCAGGGTTTTGAACTTTCAAAAGCCGTGCCCACGGTTATGGGTAGATGGGAATTTGTTAATGTCCGGTTGTAGAAAACTTGACACTTAACTTAATTAAAATAAATCAACCATGTGTGTAGCCGTGATGGTCTCTTTTCGGCGGAGTCTGGGAAGAGAACACGATCTCCTGTATGCTTGAACGTAAGTAGCTTCAGGATCACTTCTTGATCACTATTAGCTTCTCGACCGTGCTTTGCTTCTCTTCTCACTCTCTTTTGCGTAAGTTAGTGACCATATATGCTAGTGCTTGCTGCAGCTCCACCTCTCTACCTTTCGTACCCATAAGCTTAAATAGTTTTGATCGCAAGGGTGTGAGATTGCTGAGTCCCCATGACTCACAGATACTTCCAAAACAGATGCAGGTGTAGATGATGCCAGTACAGGGGATGCTACCGAACTCAAGTGGGAGTTCGACGAGGATTCGGGCTGTTACAATGTGTCTTTTCCGGATGATCACTAGAGGAGCCCAGTTGGGAAGATTGAGGATCTAGCATTTGGGGTTGTCTTTCTTTATTTTAGTTCCGTAGTCGGACCTTGATTGTATTCTGGATGATGTATGATATATTTATGTATTGTGTGAAGTGGCGATTGTAAGCTAACTCTTTATCCCTTCTTATTTAGTACAGGAGATGTGTAAAGATTACCCCTCTTGCGACATGCCTACCATGCGGTTATGCCTCTAAGTTGTGCCCCGACACGTGGGAGATATAGCCGCATCGTGGGTGTTACAATGATTTGCTAGGTGATGATGATTTACTTGTTGACAACTCTAGTGATGAGAACTATGATGAACTTGCTATTAATCATGCTAGTCAAGACAAAACGAATGACGATGATAAGAAGGAGATTGAGCGTCTAACTAAGGAACTAAACACTCTTATGTTAGCTCATGAAACTACCTTGGAAGATGATCGAGAGCTTTTAAAGACTCATGAGAAGCTACGCTTTTAAAAGCTCAATCTTGAGCAAGAGTATGGGTTCTTAAAGGCAATCAATGATGATTTTTGCAAGAAAAGTTTTTCTTACATTGCCAAACGTTTATTCTTGTCTACTTACATGCCACAAGTAAAATCTATTAAGAAGAGCAAGAAAGATTCTTTTTCTTGTAGTAACAATAATCATGTTAAATCCAATATTGTTGCTTCTAGTAGTTCTCTTGATTCCACTAATTATTCTCTTAGCCAAGTAACCCTTGAGCAAGAAAATATCTTATTGAAGGGAATTATAGATAAATATATTTACAATAGCCTTGCCGGAAATAAGCAATTTGAGGAAATTGTACGCAAGCAAGGAGGGCACCAGAAGAATCAAGGTGTTGGTTTTGAACGAAAGTTCAATGCCAATGGAGTTGAATGGGAAGAAGATCAATACCCCAAGATGAAGTTTGTTCCTCAACAAGAGAAGTATGATCCTACTTCTTTCAAGGGGACACAAGCTCAAGATGATCTTCCACCACAAGACCACAAGCAAACAGGCAAGGACAAGCTTCAAGAGGAGATTGAGGCATTTGAAGAAGCTCCCAAGGCCTTGGTCAAGTGGGTTCCCAAGACCACATCAAGTTCTTCCTCATCAAGTACGACTACAACTCCAAGGATTCCCATCAAGTTGATGTGGATCCCGAAGAAGAATAACTAGAGAGTTCTTGAGGGTGACTCCGCCAACATACTTCACTCATATCATTTTAGCAAGGACAAGTGCAAACAACTTTCACATCTTGCACTAGTTCAAGGAGTCACAAGCCCTATTGTTTGTAAGACAAGGGACAAGGTAACCTAATGCTTTCATGGACATCATCTTGTGTGATTTCAATCTATGTCTATGGATACCCTTGTTTGTTCCTTGTGTGACTAACTCGTGTAGGTATTGAAAGTGAAACTCACTCCAATGGATAGCTCCGAATGATCTACATCAACATTCAACATCCACATCTTCAACATCTACATGAAGTCGTCATCGACAAATCCCAAGGTTAGTTCATTCCTCTTAGGGGGGATATCACATCTTGGGGGAGCTTTACTCTCATAACTGAGCTAAAGCAACTTTAATGGTGTGAACAAAAGAATGCTTTATGTAAAAGTGGTAACCCCACTTGTGCTTAAACGATGAGTATGACCTATGATCAAATGTTCTCATTTGACTCCTAAGTCAATATACTCATATATAGAAGACCTAGTCATCGCCAATTGTTTGATAGATGCTAGAATATTCGTGCATGCTTTGTCACATATTTCATTTCCCATTTTATTGTGTGAGCATGTTGGTTGCATATTTTACTCATTCGAGGACATCCATTTGTTGCCTTGATTGTTTGGCTCGTTTTCTTTTGCCAAATGGATTGACAAGAATGCCTAAGAACTTCCTCTAGCTAAATATGCTTTTCTTGTCTCAAACTCTATTCTTGCTACATCACAAAGTTTGATCAAGTCAGATTTGAACCCTTTGTGTGAGTAGCATTCAGAGTCACCGATTCATCATAGACTTAAACTTCCAAAACCTCTCTGTGCATTTCGGTCTGACCGATTTATCCTTTTCGGTCTGATCGAGTTCACTGAGTTGATCTAGGTTTTCAATCTTGGTGCATCCGATTAGAACTTCTTGGTCACACCGAGTTGCAGTAATCACTTGTGATTCTGCATCTCTGTGCCACCGAGTTGTTCCACTCGGTTACACCGACAGGGTCAGGATATATACCGACGGGTCAAATTTTGGAAATTTCTCCAAAACCACTTTGCCCGTGCATGTCTTGCTCTACCTTCTTGGGTCTCCGGGTCGTCCTCTCATCTCCAGCGACCTCCCGCCACTGGTCTCTGTCACCGTCAATGGAATTCAACTCCGTCGTTGCCGTCGTAGCAATCTCATCACCAAAACTAGGGTATGAGTTCGAATCTTTGTGCAATTCTTTCCTCCGATTCTTAGTACAAAGAAAATGCCATGTTTCTTACCACGTATGAGATCATCATGTCTAGCGAAAACTTCCTTCAGATTAGATTTGATTCAAAAATATAGGGTTAGGTTTTCGCCGAACTCATCACGGACCGACCGAGTTGTTGTAGCGACCCGACCCGAATGGATCAAGTCTCTGTGCTTAAGTGTCATCCCTGGATCGGTATGCTGACGCACACAGTACTCGAGGATTTATAACAGAGGTAAATCTCATGTATAAGTAACATAAGATACTATTACCTCAATCCAAAATAGCGGAAGTAACAAGGTTGTGGATTCCCATCAACACCAACGGCGAAGTTGAGTGTAGAAATCGTAACCCTAATGTATCACTTACTCATCGTAAGATTCCTGCAACATGAGACGTTGCAACCACAAAGGGTCAGTACATTGAATGTACTGGCAAATTCACACATGAGGATAATGATGAATAAAGGCTATCACTACATGCACATTTGGCTTGTGGAAAAGCTCTATGGTTATAAGGTTTTTGTGAAAAGCCAATTTTTCCCTACTACAAAGGAATAAATTTTATTTAACTATCATGGTGGTTGTTAATCATTGAGAATGGTTGACAGCATTCTCAATCCCAATTAAGTAACATCATTAAACCCAACAAAATTATTTAGAGTCACATGATGAGATTCACATGATAATCCAAGTACTAGATACTCAAAACGTCCATAACCAGGGACACGGCTAATCATGATTAGTTTATACACTCTGCAGAGGTTTGCGCACTTTTCCCCACAAGACTCGATCTCCTGCGTTGGATTTCTCGCACTACATGGTGTTTGAGAAAAGGATGACCGAGACATAGTCTTTCAGAAGAGTTTGCACCTTACGATCGGTAGACCGTTCCACCTACAACCCCTACATCTACTAGTCTACCACTGTAAGAGTTGACACGAGTTAATCAACTATGCTAGAGCCCATAATAGCTTGTGGCTGCACACGAAAGTTTCTAGTATGAATAATCTCATGATCCCTTTGAGCCTGGGTGGCGGTCCATAAAAAAGAACAGGCAATCCTGGAATACCCAGGTGCCTAGACAGGCAATCTGTAACGCCCTTGATGCGGCTATATCTCCCACGTGTCGAAGCACGACTTAGAGGCATAACCACATTGAAAGCAATGTCGCAAGTGAGGTAATCTTCACACAACCCATGTAATACATAAGGGAAAGAGATGCATAGATGGCTTACAATCGCCACTTCACACAATTACATGAATAAAGCATTACATCATCCAAATAAAATCAAGGTCCGACTACGGAACCAAAATAAAAGAAGAACCCCAAATGCGACAAAGGTCCCCGATTGACCCCAACTGGGCTCCACTAGTGATCAACTAGAACGAAGCAACACAAAGGACAAGATCGTCATCGAGCTCCTCCTGAGCTTGGTTGCGTCATCTGGACAGTCTCATCGGCACCTGCAAGCTGGTTTTGGAAGTATCTGTGAGCCACAGGGACTCAGCAATCTTACACCCTCGCGATCAAGACTATTTAAGCTTATGGGTAAGGTAAAAGGTATAAGGTGGAGCTGCAGGAAGCGACTAGCATATATGGTGGCTAACATACGCAAATGAGAGCGAGAAGAGAAGGCAAAGCACGGTCGATAAAAGTATGATCAAGAAGTGATCCTAGAACAACCTACGTCAAGCATAACTCCAACACCGTGTTCACTTCCCGGACTCCGCCAGAAAGAGACCATCACGGTTACACACGCGGTTGATGCATTTTAATTAAGGTCAACTTCAGGTTTTGTACAACCGGATGTTAACAAATTCCCATCTGCCCATAACCGCGGGCACGGCTTTCGAAAGTTCAAATCCCTGCAGGGGTGTCCCAACTTAGCCCATCACAAGCTCTCACGGTCAACGAAGGAATATACCTTCTAGCAGGAAGACCCGATCAGACTGGGAATCCCGGTTACAAGACATTTCGACAAGGTAAAACTAAACCAGCGACACCGCCCGAATGTGCCGACAAATCCCGATAGGAGCTGCACATATCTCTTTCTCAGGGCACACTCAGATGAGACTAGCTACGAGTAAAACCAACCCTCAAGTTTCCCCGAGGTGGCCCCGCAGGCAGCTCAGTTCGGACCAACACTCAGAGGAGCACTGGCCCGGGGGGGTTAGAATAAAGATGACCCTTGAGTCTGCAGAACCCAAGGGAAGGCGGTAGGTTGTTAGTGCAAATGGTAAAACCAAGGTTGGGCATTGCTGGAGGAGTTTTATTCAAGGCGAACTGTCAAGGGGTTCCCATTATTACCCAACCGCGTAAGGAACGCAAAATCCGGGAACATAACACCGATATGACGGAAACTAGGACGGCAAGAGTGGAACAAAACACCAGGCATAAGGCTGAGCCTTCCACCCTTTACCAAGTATATAGATTCATTAATTAAACAAGATATATTGTGTTATCCCAACAAGTAAAATGTTCCAACAAGGAATGATATCCATGTTCCAACAAGGAACAAACTTCAATCTTCACCTGCAACTAACAACGCTATAAGAGGGGCTGAGCAAAGCGGTAACATAGCCTAACAAGGGTTTGCTAGGACAAGGTGGGTTAGAGGCTTGGTTCAACAATATGGGTGGCATGATAAGCAAGTGGTATGTATCGCAGCATAGGCATAGCAAAAGAGCAAGCAACTAAGCAAGCAAAGATAGAAGTGATTTCGAGGGTATGGTCATCTTGCCTGAAATCCCGCAAGGAAGAAGAACGAGTCCATGAAGAAGACAAACGGACATAGACGAACGGGTCCTCACAATCGTGACGTTACCAGAACCAGCCCGAAGAAGCAAACACCGGAAAGAAGCACACAACATAGTAAACAACCAACACATGAACATGGTATGATATGCGTGATGCGGTATGCGATGCATATGCATGATTTGCAAAGGAAAGCATGAACCTGGCCTCAACATTGAAATCCAAGTGTGCCACTGGAAAGGTGAGGTGATTTCGCTTGAAAACGATATAAAGATCACCGGAAATGGAGTTACGGTTTGGAAATGGCGAGCAATTCAAATATGATCACGTTCTGCGATTTACAGCAAGTAGTCATCTAAATGCAACAAGATGAACATGTTATAGCACTCAAACATGGCAATAAAATAGATGGCAGTGATCCACTCATGATGCTTAACAAAAGATGAACACTGAGCTACAGCCAAATCATCCATCAACAGGTTCAAACAAGCATGGCAAAAATGCATATGACAAATAGATCTCAGACTTGGTGAAATTAACACTTGTCTGGAATTTCAGATCAGGTAGCACACTTTGGAGCAAGAAAACTATATGCTACAGGACCTGAACATGGCAAAGTAAAGCATGGCATGGAGCTACTCAAAGAGCTTAACAAAATTCCCTTAGTGACCTTGAGCCAAAAGGGATCAGAAAATACAATTGCAAGCATGTGAACATGGCAAAAACATAATCGGTTCTCAGACTTAGTGAAAACTGGAGCATGCAAATCAGATATCAAGTAGGCATGTTTACGAGCTCGATGCACTCACTACAAAGCAAGTCATGACAATTTAAGCATACACCCACCAACAATACACAAAATGCAAGCTAGACATGGCAAGAACAATGACATAGCATGCAAGGAGCAACTACAACATCATCGGCAAAATCGCTAACAAGTAGACAATCTGCCCAGATTCACGAAATGACAAAAGTAGAGCTCGATTAACTCGAGCTAGGGTGCTCCATAGTTGCAAACAAAAGCATGAATGTATAGAGCACTACAATATTAACAAAACATCCTTACTGATCATCCTCAAAAGAGGCACGGATCACTAGGAAACAACATGAACATATGGCATATTGAGATAAACAGATCGAGGACTTAGTGGAAATGCTAAGTCCCTGAAATCAGCATTACCAAGTGCCTCACATGGCAAGCTTTTTCTAGTCACCACACACATCACAAAAATACATGAGATGCACCTCTGGAAATATTGCGAAACCCTTAACAAAACATATGTAGAGCTCATGGGCATATCATGGACACAATAATCATGGCAAAAATGACAAATATCTAAATGGAGCAGCAGATCTGAGAATTATCTCAAGTAGCACTCTTCTAACAGAATTTCAGGCATCAATATGAACTCAAATGAAAATGATGCAATGAGAAGAAATGATGTACTCTCTGGGGCGAACATTTTGATATGCTATATGCTCAAATCAGAGTTACGGATGCAAATTTACGATGCTATGAACATGCGCATAATAATTAGGGTTTCGTGAGTAGAAAGTCAACCGAGGCAAATGGATCTCAGATCCAGATCGGGCCGGCACTGTTCATGCACGCAGCCCGAGGTACGCCGGAGACGGATCTCACCGGAAGGAAGGACGATCTCGTCGGAGGAGAGGGGCTTGCCGGAGCGGCTCGCCGGCCGGAGAGGAGGGCGGCGGAGGGCGGTGGCGCGGCGCCGGCGAGGCCGCGCGGTGGAGACGGTGGCCGGGCGGTGGCCGGAGTTGGCGGGTCGGCGCTCGGCGTCGAAGGACGGTGGAGGAGGTGGCGGCGAGGCGCGCCGTGGCGGCGACGGGCGGTCGCGGGCGGGACGACCCGCGGGGAAGCGACGGCGAGAACTGGGCCCGCGCGAGCCCCTGATGGGCTCCACGGGCCGCGGTGGCGGTAGGAGGAGATAGAGGGCGGCGGGGTGAGGTGGCGAGGCCGGATTGGCTGAGGGTGAGGGCTGACACGTCCGGTCGCCGGGCGACATGTCCGGCGACGCGAGGAAGAGGGAGGCTAGGGTTCATCCATGAAAATTTCGGGGATGGCCACATATTTATAGGTAGAGGGAGCTAGGAGAGTCCAAATGAGGTGCAGTTTTCGGCCACGCGATCGTGATCGAACGACTGAGATGATGGAGGAGGTTTAGGTGGGTTTTGGGCCACTTTGGAAGGGTGTTGGGCTGCAACACACACGAGGCCTTCTCGGTCCCTCGGTTAACCGTTGGAGTATCAAACGAAGTCCAAATGGTACGAAACTTGACAGGCGGTCTACCGGTAGTAAACCAAGGCCTCTTGGCAAGTCTTGGTCCAATCCGGAAATGTTTAACCCCCACACACGAAAGAAAGGTAGAAATGACCACTGGAGGAGAATGAAGCGCCGGAATGCAAAACGGACAACGGGGAAAATGCTCGGATGCATGAGACGAACACGTATGCAAATGAAATGCACATGATGACATGATATGCAATGCATGACACGCAAGCAATGACAAGGCAACAACAGCGAATAACTGGAGGACACCTGGCACATCGGTCTCGGGGCGTTACAACACTCCACCACTACGAAAGGATCTCGTCCCGAGATCTAGAATGGCACTAGAGGGAAAACGGAAGAGAAAGAGAAGAAGGTAAAACTAAGTTGCTCCTTTGACAAACGAGTGAAACCAAAGAACCTTGAAAATGTTGGACAAATTAAAAGAAAAAATACAATGAAGAAGAACAAAGTTGAAAGCACTCCGGTAGGGAAGAGGAACAAGGAAGAACAAATTCGTATGGCACTCCGGCTAAAAGAGATGTAAGACTTGATAAGGCCAAAAGAACTTGAGCAAAAAGGCACAACACTCGGTTAAATGGATAGGCATGAAAAGAACATGATCCTGACAAAGCAAGAAGATGGGTTGGAGAGAGCAACATCACAATGCCTCCGGAACGAATTGAAACAATATCTTGAGAGAGCACGGTTACAACAAATGCTAGAACGGAGTTGTTGAAAAACCAGCAACAAAAAAGAATAAGCTTGATATGATCTTATGGAATACATCTCAGATTATGAGGTGACAACCTGCCACTCACGGGAAGAAGAATTGAATTGATATGGACAAGGAGACGAGAAAGTTATTTCACCGGGAGGATAGATGAAGCACTAGGATGATATATTATCACCATTAATAGCAACAATCCTTAGGGAAAACTTTAGGTGAAATATAACCCAGATGACTCCAATGACGAGATTGATGGATTTAAAAATATCTCATTCTTACCAACATGTGTATCATGGAACATGAACTCACATTATCAAGAATGGCATAATACCACCTCCAATAATACGGAAGAAAGAATTGAACTCCGGATTGCAATATGAAGAAAGCTTGAGTTTCTTAGAAAAAATCTTGATGAACACTTTGAGAAGGAATATAAATCCTTGATGAACCATCATGTAGAACTTCCATGAGAACTCCGGAAATAAAAGAAATGATCAATCGAAATGGAGGAAGAAAAGAATAAGGTTGAAGCCTTGCAATGATTTAAATGGATCTCGCGATGAAATAATTGAGAGAACTTGGAACTCCAGGAAAGAAAAAAGAGCACTTGAAACCCGGAATAAGTATGATGAACCACTCCTGAAAAAACAGGAATTGAACAAACTCGATGAAACAAAAATAAGAATTATATTATGCTCGTCCTTCATCAATTAAATTGATGACAAACAATGGATTTGGCACACTACTTATTCTCGTAGAAAGGATTAAGAGAGATATAGCGCAAACTTGAGAAGGTATTGAACGAACCACCGGAAGGGTTGAAACAATGAATAAATTGATATGGTGACCAAGGAAGAGAAATCTTCGGACGGACCACCGTAAGAATTGAAAATGATCGAAGTAGGGGTGCATCATCGGTAAGAATTAGCAAATGAACGAAGGTCCTTGAGACAAACTAGATACATGATAATGAAGAGATCAAGAACTGATTAGAGGATATTTGATTGATGCACCGGTAAGATTTGGAGAATGAGAGCTGAAAGCTGAGAATGAATAAATTCTGAGACGATGGGCTCCGGATAATCAAACTGAAAAGAATCTTGAATTGCTCCGGATGGGTGAAAAGAATTCTCACAATCAAACAATTATGAGAGGATGGTATGAAGCTAGCACCATTAATCTTGAAGAGAATGGAGCAAGATTAAAGAGAAACTCTTCTTTGGTCTTCAATATCTGAGAATCAGGACGAGAACACCACCAAATTGTTGAGGCACTCCGGAATGAAAATGGAAAAGTTGAGCTAATGATGAAAATAATTTGAAGGATCTTGGAGAAAGACATTTAACTGATGATAAAACATACTTACGTCAAACTCTGATAGAATTTGAGGATAGCTTCGGACAAATAAGAAGAGTCAGGTAAGATCCTGGGAATAGACCTGTGGGTTAGGGCCCACTCAAAAGAAACACCATTGAATGATTTAAAGATAGATTGCATTGGTTGAATTAAATGACTTGAATGAGATAACAACCTCGAAATAGGTTGAACTGATCTTGAAAGACAAGACGAGCCTTCTGAGATAACTTCAGCACTCCCGAACAAATGAATAGTGAGAAGTGAATTATTATGAAGTACACCGGTATGAGAAGGCATTGAAATGAGTAAAAGGGTAAGGTCAAGAAAGCTTGACTTGAAACCACCGAAGAAGATAAAAGAAACGAAGAATGATGAACTAGAAGCTCCGTTAGAATCTTCATGAGAATCACTGGATAAGAATATTGACAGGAAAGGATGGAGAGACTTCACAAGAATGAAAGATACTTGATTAAGACATCTTAGTCCTTAAAGAAACAAAGGGAGAGAGGGTGGGAAAAACAAAGGCAACTTGGAGACGGATGAAACAAACAATGTTGAGAAGAAACTGATACTTGATCTTGCGGATGTTGAAATGATCGGACCCACTTGAAGAGAAGCACACCGGTTAAAAAGGATTGACATGACAAACCCGATGATCAAGAAGGATTAGTATTCACATTGGAGTATGAGAACACCATTTGGGGAAGGTATGGAATCAACACTTGACATCGAAGCAACTCGAATACCACAACTCAAAAACATAAACAAAGGATTGGCTCGCAAAATAAGCCGGAACAAACATATGATAGAGATTTCGTCCATAGTTTTCGTGGTGGGGCCTACACGGGCTCGATCGTACAGCACCATCATGTACAAGGCAGTGCACATGACATACGAAGCGTCCCTGAGTCGGCATAACCAAGGACTCTTTAAGACACAACGAGACCACTGTAAAACCGACCATGAATAGGCGGACCACTAGACGTCGAACCCCAATTTCATATCATACATCTGTCGGAAAGATATCCTAAGAGCTACTTGATTTCCCACCTATAAACTCCCGAAATTTTCCGGTTATGCAATCAGGTGTGGGGGATACAGGGGAAGCATAATATCTCACCCAAAACTAGAAAATCCTACATCCAGCTGTATCCATCCTTCAACACATAACCAAGAAACCTTCAGAAATCATCTACCTCAACCTTCAAAAAGCATCCGTTATACAAGTTATGGCAATACTCCCGAACTCCCGCCACAGTACTGGGTGGCGTCGAGGTTATCTCACCAACGAACTGCATAAAAGATATTTTCGATGTCGGCGTACTAAACTCAGGTATTCCAGAACTACAATGATAAAATTATGACGACAACACCTCAGAGCTCAACTCCCCGCGACACGTCCACAAAACCCCTGACAGGAGGCACCAAGACAATGTTCTCGTCACAAAACCATCGGAACGATTCCAACATACCCGCGTGATCCTAAATTTTTTTTTAGTGAAATTTGAGAAGAGAAGAGTCAAAACTCTACCTCAGGATGCCTTACCAGAGCGATGAGGAGACTGGGAAGTAAAAAGAATTCCTAAACTCTCTGATATATAATTCCTAAATGACTCAAAACATTTTTCTAGACACAACTTGGCCGCTAAAGACGATCAAGCAATGGAGCTCCTAAGGTCGGGGAAGGCTCTGATTACCAACTTGTAACGTCCTCGATGCGGCTATATCTCCCACGTGCCGAAGCACGACTTAGAGGCATAACCGCATTGAAAGCAATGTCGCAAGTGAGGTAATCTTCACACAACCCATGTAATACATAAGGGAAAGAGATACATAGATGGCTTACAATCGCCACTTCACACAATTACATGAATAAAGCATTACATCATCCAAATACAATCAAGGTCCGACTACGGAACCAAAATAAAAGAAGAACCCCAAATGTGACAAAGGTCCCCGATCGACCCCAACTAGGCTCCACTACTGATCAACTAGAACGAAGCAACACAAAGGACAAGATCTTCATCGAGCTCCTCCTGAGCTTGGTTGCGTCATCTGCACGGTCTCATCGGCACCTGCAAGCTGGTTTTGGAAGTATCTGTGAGCCATAGGGACTCAGAAATCTCACACCCTCGCGATTAAGACTATTTAAGCTTATGGGTAAGGTAAAAGGTATAAGGTGGAGCTGCAGCAAGCGACTAGCATATATGGTGGCTAACATACGCAAATGAGAGCGAGAAGAGAAGGCAAAGCACAGTCGATAAAAGTATGATCAAGAAGTGATCCTAGAACAACCTACGTCAAGCATAACTCCAACACCGTGTTCACTTCCCGGACTCCGCCGAAAAGAGACCATCACGGTTACACATGCGGTTGATGCATTTTAATTAAGGTCAACTTCAGGTTTTCTACAACCGGACGTTAACAAATTCCCATCTGCCCATAACCGCGGGCACGGCTTTCAAAAGTTCAAATCCCTGCAGGGGTGTCCCAACTTAGCCCATCACAAGCTCTCACGGTCAACGAAGGAATAGACCTTCTAGCAGGAAGACCCGACCAGACTCGGAATCCCGGTTACAAGACATTTCGACAAGGTAAAACTAAACCAGCAACACCGCCCGAATGTGCCGACAAATCCCGATAGGAGCTGCACATATCTCTTTCTCAGGGCACACTCAGATGAGACTAGCTACGAGTAAAACCAACCCTCAAGTTTCCGCGAGGCGGCCCGGCAGGCAGCTCAGTTAGGACCAACACTCAAAGGAGCACTGGCCCGTGGGGGTTAGAATAAAGATGACCCTTGAGTCTGCAGAACCCAAGGGAAGGCGGTAGGTTGTTAGTGCAAATGGTAAAACCAAGGTTGGGCATTGCTGGAGGAGTTTTATTCAAGGCGAACTGTCAAGGGGTTCCCATTATTACCCAACCGCGTAAGGAACGCAAAATCCGGGAACATAACACCGATATGACGGAAACTAGGACGGCAAGAGTGGAACAAAACACCAGGCATAAGGCTGAGCCTTCCACCCTTTACCAAGTATATAGATGCATTAATTAAATAAGATATATTGTGTTATCCCAACAAGTAAACATGTTCCAACAAGGAACGATCTCCATGTTCCAACAAGGAACAAACTTCAATCTTCACCTGTAACTAACAACGCTATAAGAGGGGCTGAGCAAAGCGGTAACATAGCCAAACAAGGGTTTGCTAGGACAAGGTGGGTTAGAGGCTTGGTTCAACAATATGGGTGGCATGATGAGAAAGTGGTAGGTATCGCAACATAGGCATAGCAAAAGAGCGAGCAACTAAGCAAGCAAAGATAGAAGTGATTTCGAGGGTATGGTCATCTTGCCTGAAATCCCGCAAGGAAGAAGAACGAGTCCATGAAGAAGACAAATGGATGTAGACGACCGGGTCCTCACAATCACGACGTTACTGGAACCAACCCGAAGAAGCAAACACCAGAAATAAGCACACAACATAGTAAACAACCAACACATGAACATGGTATGATATGCGTGATGCGGTATGCGATGCATATGCATGATTTGCAAAGGAAAGCATGAACCTGGCCTCAACACTGAAATCCAAGTGTGCCACTGGAAAGGTGAGGTGATTTCTCTTGAAAACGATATAAAGATCACCGGAAACAGAGTTACGGTTTGGAAATGGCGAGCAATTCAAATATGATCACGTTCTGCGATTTACAGCAAGTAGTCATCTAAATGCAATAAGATGAACATGCTACAACACTCAAAAATGGCAATAAAATACATGGCAGTGATCCACTCACGATGCTTAACAAAAGATGAACACTGAGCTACGGCCAAATCATCCATCAACAGGTTCAAACAAGCATGGCAAAAATGCATATGACAAACAGATCTCAGACTTGGTGAAATTAACACTTGTCTGGAATTTCAGATCAGGTAGCACACTATGGAGCAAGAAAACTATATGCTACAGGACCTGAACATGGCAAAGTAAAGCATGGCATGGAGCTACTCAAAGAGCTTAACAAAAGTCCCTTAGTGACCTTCAGCCAAAAGGGATCAGAAAATACAATTGCAAGCATGTGAACATGGCAAAAACATAATCAGTTCTCAGACTTAGTGAAAACTGGAGCATGCAAATCAGATATCAAGTAGGCATGTTTACGAGCTCGATGCACTCACTACAAAGCAAGTCATGACAATCTAAGCATACACCCACCAAGAATACACAAAATGCAAGCTAGACATGGCAAGAACAATGACATAGCATGCAAGGATCAACTACAACATCATCGGCAAAATCGCTAACAAGTAGACAATCTGTCCAGATTCACGAAATGACAAAAGTAGCGCTCGATTGACTCGAGCTAGGGTGATCCATAATTGCAAACAAAAGCATGAATGGATAGAGCACTACAATATTAACAAAACATCCTTACTGATCATCCTCAAAAGAGGCACGGATCACTAGGAAACAACATGAACATATGGCATATTGAGATAAACAGATCAAGGACTTAGTGGAAATGTTAAGTCCCTGAAATCAGCATTACCAAGTGCCTCACATGGCAAGCTTGTGCTAGTCACCATACACATCACAAAAATACATGGGACGCACCTCTGGAAAGATGGCAAAACCCTTAACAAAACATATGTAGAGCTCATGGGCATATCATGCACACAATAATCATGGCAAAAATGACAAATATCTAAATGGAGTAGCAGATCTGACAATTATCTCAAGTAGCACTCTTCTAACAGTATTTCGGTCATCCAGATGAACTCAAATGAAAATGATGCAATGAGATGAAATGATGAACTCTCTGAGGCGAACATTTTGATATGCTATATGCTCAAATCGGAGTTACGGATGCAAAGTTACGATGCTATGAACATGCGCATAATAATTAGGGTTTCGTGAGTAGAAAGTCAACCGAGGCAAACGGATCTCAGATCCAGATCGGGTCGGCACTGTTCATGCATGCAGCTTGAGGTACGCCGGAGACGGATCTCGCCGGAAGGAAGGACAATCTCGCCGGAGGAGAGGGGCTTGCCGGAGTGGCTCGCCGGCCGGAGAGGAGGGCGGCAGAGGGAGGTGGCGCGGCGCTCGGCGGGCGCCGGCGAGGCCGCGCGGTGGAGACGGTGGCCGGGCGGCGGTCGGCGTTGAAGGCCGGTGGAGGAGGCGGCGGCAAGGCGTGCCGTGGTGGCGACGGGCGGTCGCGGGCGGGACAACCCGCGGGGAAGCGGCGGCGAGATCTGGGCCAGCGCGGGCCCCGGATGGGCTCCGCGGGCCGCGACGGCGGTGGGAGGAGAGAGAGGGCGGCGAGGTGAGGTGGTGAGGCCGGAGTGGCTGAGGGTGAGGGCGGACATGTCCGGTCGCCGGGCGGACATGTCCGGCGACGCGAGGAAGAGGGAGGCTAGGGTTCATCCGCTAAAATTTCGGGGATGGCAACATATTTATAGGTAGAGGGAGCTAGGAGAGTCCAAATGAGGTGTGGTTTTCTGCCACGCGATCGTGATCGAACGACCGAGATGATGGAGGAGGTTTAGGTGGGTTTTGGGCCACTTTGGAAGGGTGTTGGGCTGCAACACACATGAGGCCTTCTCGGTCCCTCGGTTAACTGTTGGAGTATCAAACGAAGTCCAAATGGTACGAAACTTGACAGGCGGTCTACAGGTAGTAAACCAAGGCCGCTTGACAAGTCTCGGTACAATCCGGAAATGTTTAACCCCACACACGAAAGAAAGGTAAAAATGACCACCGGAGGAGAACGAAGTGCCGGAATGCAAAACGGACAACGGGGAAAATGCTCGGATGCATGAGACGAATCATTAATTAACAATCTCACATCTGTCATGAATACTCTCAACCCAATCCACGTCTACGAGCATAGCATGGCAATACAAGCATAAAGTAATAGTAACTCCCAAGGTTTGAATGCAGGGCAATAGGTTCCTACCTCATCAACTACTTCCCAAAACCAACATGTTATCAATCCTACTCATACAATGTTTGAGGGTGAAACTAATGCATAAAAACTGGGTATGAAAGGGATATGATCAAAGTGTGAACTTGCCTGCAATGTTGATGAAGATGATTCGCACTCATAACTCTTGATAGATCTACTCGTCACACTCCAGTCAATCTATCGTAAGCAAGCAATAGTAACCACACATAAGCAATCACTCAACATATCAGAAAGAACGACGAAGACGATTTGGAGAACACCAAAACCAAGCAAATAACTCTTGCAACATAAAACAATTTCTAACAGTACCTAAATTTTATGAATTTGGCCTTATCAGAAAGTTTAGGTCAAGGGCTTCGATTTGCGAAAAGAATCAACTCAAACGGAGCTACGAAACACAAGTTACGATCAGACGAAGTTCAAATTCAAATCTGGTCTAATTCAAAATTTTAAACTTTCAAAAACATGCTTGAGTTGGATTACTGGATAGAGGGGATCATAACAAGGACGTGAGCATTGGTTTCGTTGGATTTGGACTAACGAGTAAAAAGTTGTAATCGTTTGAAGATTAGGGACTAATATGTAAAGAAAAACATCACAAATAGGTCCCTGGCCGAAATTTAAAAGAAAAAGGGAAAAATTCTAAATAACGAACGTTACCGAACGGTAACGAATGAATTCGTTCGCTGCGAAGGGATAAACAGCGAACATGCACCCAATAGGACAAAAAACCGATCTAAAAAATATAAAACCGAACTAAAAAAACGAGGCGGGTTACGGTTTATACCGGTTCACCCAAAAGAACCGGCGACGGCGGTGGTTACTCCGGCGAGACGGGATGGCGGTGCGGCGGCTCTGGCGTGGTGCGTCAGCGACTTGTGGCACGACGGGCGGCGCGGGGCAAGGCGGCGGCGCAAGCGGCGGCAGCAGCAGCAGCTGCAGCGACGGCGAGTGGTGGCGAGGACGTTAGGCGGCGGCGGCGGCGGGAGCAAGCGGCGGCTCTGGGCGAGGAGAGAAAGGCGGGGCCCGGGGCCTCGGGTATTTAAGGAGAGGGGAGAGGGGTGGCGTGGGCGAGGGGCAAGAGGAGGCCGGCGGCAGCACGGAGGCGGCGGCGATGCCGTGGCGGCTCGGGACTCCGTCCTGAGCTCAGGGACGAGCAAGGCGCGGTGACGGCCGGTTGGGCCGTGGCCTGGCGACTGAGCCGGCCCGGTCCGGTCGGTCCTAAGTTTTTTTAACATATACTCAGACAAATAAAAAAACAAAAAAAAGAGATATATTATATAGGCATATGATATATCAAAATTTTTCGAAAAAGATTTCCTACAAGGTGAACATTTTTCTAGAGTCAAATAAAATACACACAAATTCAAATAATTCAAAGAGTGCTACTGGTCTAATAAAATCCAATAAAAATCATTATAAAAATACCAAAATGAATTCAAATTTATTTCTCTCCAATTTTCTGATGTAGGGAATCATGTTACCCTAATTTCCATATATTTTATTTTTGGAGAAAAAAATAATTTGAATAAAATCCAAATAACTCCAAATTGAAAATAATTTCCAAAAGGACTTTGAATTTGATCCTTTGAAACTCCCAACTCATATTTCATATAATTTGAAGAAGTCACTTTATCTTCGCTCGTGAAAATCATTGAGTTGCATAAAGTTTCGGAATTGGAAATATTTTCAAATGAAATTCAAATAATTTCAACACCCCTTGTCATTTAAATAAATGGAAGAAGTCATGTCATCTTCTCTCCAGGGTTTTGTGTTTGAAAAGAATTTGAATTCATGGAGATCAGAAAGCAAATATGAAATTTTGGGAAAGTCCTTTTATTCCCTCTCATTTAACTTTCAAAAAGTTTCGAATTTCACTCAATCAATCACACAACAATCAAACAATCAGTCAAATCTATCTATTTATTATAACATTCCAAAATTTAGAATTTTGGGATGTTACAAACCTACCACCCTTAAAATGAATCTCGTCCTGGAGATTCGGAGAGCCTCGAAAGAAATAGGTTAGGTTTGGGGTCTTCTCAAGTCCATCGATCGTGTCCGGAGGTCTAGGGTGATACCACCCTTAAAAGCATTGTTAAGGTTCCATCAAAACTCATATACTCCATCCTTATTCTTGACAGGGCCGGTCTCCTCTGACCGTAAGGATAATTCCTTCTCCGGCTCTTTCGGCAGCGGCATAACCTTTTCCTCAATTCTTCTGCACTTTAATCCTGGTAAGGTTATTCCGACACTGGGTCTTCTTAGCTGACGAGTCTGGCGCCAATACTAATCAACTATCAATATCTCTCATGGTGGTCAACAATTTATGGTTTCTCCTGTAGGAAATGGGTCTGGGTTGATCCTCACCGTATAACCTACGGTTGGCAAAACTGCCTTGTACAAGGGAAAAAATACCTGTACCATTCTAAGGCTTAAACAAGGTTTTGATCGTCGGCGCTCTACTATAGGTAAGTCACTAAGATTCAACATCCCATATAGCAAGGCGAATAATAAGAGTAAGTCAGTATGGTGATCAATCCATCTCGCATCCAAATCTTTACCTTGTATACGGTTTAGCGAATCTCGCATTCTAACACTCGGTCATCCTCACAAGCATTGCAGAATTTCTCTTGTCCATGAACTGTGTTCGGAATAATCCATTGATTCTGCAAACCAAACAACATCTATCGTTCCTTCACAACTCTCAGGTTTTGCGTTACTCCTATAAAATCGTCAGTGGGTAAGGTCGTACTCTCTTCCAGGGTTTTTTTCCTTCAGCAAGAATGTGCTTGCTTCTTTGTAGATCCTGGGGCCTGTGGGTTATGGCCCATCTCATCACTTGTAGTCATTGAACTTATCATCGGGCAACTGATCATTATTCCAACTTCCTAGTATTCTTAAATCCACCCAATTGTATTGTCTTCCTTCCTTCTATTGGCACCAAACTAGGACGTGATTACTCAGACTCATTATGGAGTTTCCATTGATCCATATTTCCGACATCATACCTCCTTTATATCCAATAGTAATTTATCTTTTCATCCTCGTGGGATATCGCTCATACCGAAATAAAATTTATACTCATGAAGTCCATATTCCACTTCGTGGAACATCATTATCCTTTCCAGGGTCAAGCGTCCTTACAAAGGAATATTGGCCATCTCTGCATGGCACTTCTTCAACTGGGAAACGTGAAACACATCATGAACTCCTGACAGTCCTTCGGGTGACTCCAACTTGTTGGACACTTCTCCCATACGCTCCAAAAATCGGTATGGTCCTACAATTCTCGGAGCTAACTTTCCCTTAACTCCAATTCGTTTAACTCCTCGCAGAGGGGGAAGACATGCTCTGTCTCCAATTTCATAGGCTACCTCCTTGCGTTTTTTTAGTATGCATAACTCTTCTGCCTGGACTAGGCTACCTTCAGTCTATCTTGAATCAACTTAACATTCTCTTCTGACTCCTTGATCACATTTGGTCCAAACAACTGAAGGTCTCCAAATTCATCCAACATACTCTTGGGGTATCACACATATCGAGACAAAACTCGTATTCATTTTGTCCAAAATCCACTCAGTGGAGTATCCTTATCTTTTCCAGGGGTCAAGGGTTATTACAGGGTACTACCACCCTTAAAATGCACAAATCTTCCATAGACCATATTTCTCATATCCTCAGAAATGGTCAAAATCCTTCTTCATAGAGTAACAACTCATAAAATCCATATCAGTACCAACGATGCTAACTTTATTCATTCTCAATTGATTACAATCTCTCGCTTTTCCATTACATGTCTCAACTCAACACCTCAATATAAAATAAAATGTTCTCACTTCTACTACTCCATTTCTTTTGTTGCAAACTCAACTATCTAGCACAAGTTTCCTTCACCTTGGGGCATTCTCTGGAAAATGCCCTGCTCCTTTACAACTAAAACATATTACTTCTGACAAGTCTCGAGGTTTCCTTTTTGGGCAACTGTTGAGGTAGTGCCCTGACTCCTTGCACCTGTAACAGGTGATATGTCTCAGGTTCCTCCTGGGCTCCAATCGGTTTCTCTTCCTGGACTTTTTCATCCCAATCAGGGCTTCTATTTCCTGTGGGTCGTATTCTACTTCCTCTGTCAGGAATTCTACTAGATCCCCATTCAAACAATTTTGGGAGATGTGTCCTTCTTCTCCACATGAATAGCAAGACTTAGTGCAGGGTTTACTCGGGTCTTCTTTAGGTGTGTCCTCCATCTCTTCCTTCATCACAGCATCTTCTAAAATTTCCATGAGGGCTCCTTTCATTACTTCTTTCTTCTGCTGGATGGTTCATTGTACCATGGGGTAAATGTGGCACTGAGTAGGATAGTGGGTAGTCCCTTCACACAAGAAACAAGTAATCTGCCTAGTTGGGCATTCTCCAACTGGGTGACTTCCTTCAGTATTAGGACATTCATCCTTGTGTTCTTTATGGGTGTGTCCTATTTCTCCACAAATCTTGCATGCACAAGCTTTCTTCATATCCTTTCCATAAGGCTTCAACTTCTGGGACACAAACCGAGACTTTGGCAGAGTCAACTTAAATTCTTTCCAAGTGGTTACTCCTTGCCATCCATTGATGGTTTGGTACATCCTCCACCAAGTAGCGGCACCTCTTTCAAAGCACTGAAGAGCATGCTGGGTCATATCCTTTCCGACTATAGGGTTATTCTTCATGTGATCCTCCATGTTCTGAATCCATCGGTCTGTCTCCAACTGACTCATCATTCCAGAAAATACAAGCTCATCTCCATTCATCCTCTATTGGGTCCATGGGTTTTGTGTGGGATAAAAGAGAGAGAGAGAGACAGAGAGAGAGAGGGATACACACAATACAAACAAAAGTTTTGAAAAGATAGATTTTATTTCTGACTGTCGCAAAAACATCAAACAAATGACAGCTCACAACCGTCACATCTAACGTAGGTATATAACAGGGGTTTGGTCTTCTAAAGGTCAATAAATCTTGTACGTCTCCAAACTCTTCAAGCCTTGTTCATGCCTCCAATGGCTTCTTCCGATCATGCTTGTCTTTCTCAAGTTCTTTTGCCAGATCAACTCTGTTGAGGTGAGGTATCTTGAGACGTCCTTTACTATTTCTGGAGATGCATTCCTAACTTCTAGGTTTCAACATCCTTGGCATGAATCATGGTCCTACTGTCCTTCAGTTCCTGACGAATCTCCTGTATCTCAAGGTTTTACTCTTCTAGCTTGGCTACTTTCAACTTCTGGATCCTGAGTTCTTCACGAAATGCTCCTTGTCAAATATAGCTTCCTAAAGGTCCATCTTAAAATCCTTCATGTAATACTCCAGATCCTGGTGTTACATCAGCTAAGGTTAAAACTTCACCTCTTGCTGATAGGTGCTCCATCAGCTTTCTACCATCCAATCCTTCCATGCATATTCATGCTTAACTCAGCACGGTGAAAATATCATAAGTGAGCGATAACCTCATGGATAGCCGTGGTTCTGCTCTTGTCATTTCCATGAGGTACCTCTCCATAGTTCATATCTCCTGCCTTAGGGTTTTCCTTGACAGAACTTTGAGTTTTTAACTCTCCATGCTCCGGTCTTTCTCCGATACACCTTGATCTCGGGTATTGACAACTTCCATAGTCTGCCAAGTTCCATAAGGGTAGTTTTCCTAGGTCATAAAAAAATCTGGGAATTCTTCAGAGCCTTCAAATTCTCCTAGTCTTTGGAGTCTTCAACTGTTGTAGTTTCCATTATTCAGATGCACGGTAAAATCCTCTTCATTCCGAAGTGGTCTTAGTTGTCGGATATCTTGTACTTCTTGAAGTGGTCTCATCAGCCGAATCTTCGTGTGGCAAAAAGGGAAAAAGGGTATTTGGTCTCACTAAAAGGGAATATTTGAATAAGCTCAGAAGAGAAGAGGGGTAAAAGATCTTTTGAAAATGGAGTTGTAGAGAAAATCTTTCCTATGGGCTTGCCAATTTCTATGGTCACGTCCTACCGTCAACATGTGCTCTGATACCATCTTGTAGCGACCCGACCCGAATGGATCAAGTCTCTGTGCTTAAGTGTCATCCCTAGATCGGTATGCTGACACACACAGTACTCGAGGATTTATAACAGAGGTAAATCACATGTATAAGTAACGTAATATACTATTACCTCAATCCAAAATAGCGGAAGTAACAAGGTTGTGGATTCCCATCAACACCAACGGCAAAGTTGAGTGTAGAAATCGTAACCCTAACGTATCACTTACTCGTCGTAAGATTCCTGCAACATGAGACATTGCAGCCACAAAGGGTTAGTACATTGAATGTATAGGCAAATTCACACCAGAGGATAATGATGAATAAAGGCTATCACTACATGCATATTTGGCTAGTGGAAAAGCTCTATGGTTATAAGGTTTTTGCGAAAATCCAATTTTTCCCTACTACAAAGGAATAAATTTTATTTAACTATCATGGTGGTTGTTAATCATTGAGAATGGTTGACAGCATTCTCAATCCCAATTAAGTAACATCATTAAACCCAACAAAATTATTTAAAGTCACATGATGAGATTCCCATGATAATCCAAGTACTAGATACTCAAAATGTCCATAACCGGGGATACGGCTAATCATGATTAGTTTATACACTCTC
This sequence comes from Triticum dicoccoides, assembly GCF_002162155.2. Taxonomy (NCBI): domain Eukaryota; kingdom Viridiplantae; phylum Streptophyta; class Magnoliopsida; order Poales; family Poaceae; genus Triticum; species Triticum dicoccoides. The sequence continues at coordinate 228,810,461 of NC_041386.1, forward strand.
CAGAGGTTTGCGCACTGTTTGTAACATCCCAAAATTCTAAATTTTGGCATGTTATAATAAATAGATAGATTTGACTGATTGTTTGATTGTTGTGTGATTGATTGAGTGAAATTCGTAACTTTTTGAAAGTTAAATGAGAGGGAATAAAAGGACTTTCCCAAAATTTCATATTTGCTTTCTGATTTCCATGAATTCAAATTCTTTTGAAACACAAAACCCTGGAGAGAAGATGACTTGACTTCTTCCATTTATTTAAATGACAAGGGGTGTTGAAATTATTTGAATTTCATTTGAAAATATTTCCAATTTTGAAACTTTATGCTACTCAATGATTTTCATGAGCGAAGATAAAATGACTTCTTCAAATTATATGAAATATGAGTTGGGAGTGTCAAAGGATCAAATTCAAAGTCCTTCTGGAAACTATTTTCAATTTGGAGTTATTTGGATTTTATTCAAATTATTTTTTTCTCAAAAAATAAAATATATGCAAAATACGGTAACATGATTCCCTACATCAGAAAATTGGAGAGAAATAAATTTGAATTCATTTTGGTATTTTTATAATGATTTTTATTGGATTTTATTAGACCAGTAGCACTCTTTGAATTATTTGAGTTTGTGTGTATTTTATTTGACTCTACAAAAATGTTCACCTTGTAGGAAATCTTTTTCAGAAAATTTTGATATATTATATGCCTATATAATATATCTCTTTTTTTGTTTTTTTTGTTTTTTATTTGTCTGAGTATATGTTAAAAAAGCATAGGACCGACCAGGCCGGGCCGGCCCAGTTGCCAGGCCACGGCCCAACCGGCCGTCACCGCGCCCCGCTCGTCCCGAGCTCGGGACAGAGTCCCGAGCCGCCATGGCATCGCCACCGCCTCCATGCCGTCGACGGCCTCCTCTTGCCCCTCGCCCACGCCACCCCTCGCCCCTCTCCTTAAATACCCGAGGTCCCGGGCCCTGCCTTTCCCTCCTCGCCCAGTCCCGCCGCTCGCTCCCGCCGCCGCCGCTCGCATCTAGTGCCGCCGCCGCCCAACGCCCTCGCCACCACTCGCCGCCGCTG
>NC_041386.1:228812013-228870466 GCF_002162155.2 Triticum dicoccoides
GCTTGCGCCGCCGCCTTGCCCCGCGCCGCCCGTCGCGCCGCAAGTCGCTGCAGCACCACGCCGGAGGCGCCGCGCCGCCATCCCTTCTCGCCGGAGTAACCACCACCGTCGCCAGTTCTTTTGGGTGAACCGGTATAAACCGTAACCCGCCTCGTTTTTTTAGTTTAGTTTTATATTTTTTTAGATCGGTTTTTTTGTCCTATTGGGTGCACGTTCGCTGTTTATCCCTTCGCAGTGAACGATTTCATTCATTAGCGTTCAGTAACGAACGTTCGTTATTTAGAATTTTCCCTTTTTCTCTTAAATTTCGGCCAGGGACCTATCCGTGATGTTTTTCTTTACAGATTAGTCCCTAATCTTCAAAAGATCACAACTTTTTACTTGTTAGTCCAAATCCAACGAAACCAAGACTCACGTCTTCGTTATGATCCCCTCTATCCAGTAATCCAACTCAAACATGTTTTTGAAAGTTTAAAATTTTGAATTAGACCAGATTTGAATTTGAACATCGTCTGATCGTAACTTGTGTTTCATAGCTCCGTTTGAGTTGATTCTTTTTGCAAATCGAAGCTCTTGACCTAAACTTTCAGATAAGGTCAAATTCATATAATTTAGGAACTGTTAGAAATTGTTTTATGATGCAAGAGCTATTTGCTTGGTTTTGGTGTTCTCCGAATCGTCTTCGTCGTTCTTTCTGATCTGTTGAGTGATTGCTTATGTGTGGTTACTATTGCTTGCTTACGATAGATTGACCGGAGTGTGACGAGTAGATCTATCAAGAGTTATGAGTGCGAATCATCTTCATCAACATTGCAGGCAAGTTCACACTTTGATCATATCCCTTTCATACCCAGTTTTTATGCATTAGTTTCACCCTCAAACATTGCATGAGTAGGATTGATAACATGTGGGTATTGGGAAGTAGTTGATGAGGTAGGAACCTATTGCCCTGCATTCAAACCTTGGGAATTACTATTACGTTATGCTTATATTGCCATGCTATGCTCGTAGACGTGGATTGGGTTGAGATTGTTAATTAATGGTTTACTTAAGGTGGCAACTTTAACACACATCTGGGTGGATTGAGGCACCTGGGTATTCCAGCAATTGCCTGTCTAGGCACCTGGGTATTCCAGGATTGCATGTTCTTTTTATGGACCGCCACCCAGGCTCAAAGGGATCATGAGATTATTCATACTAGAAACTTCCGTGTGCAGCCACAAGCTATTGTGGGCTCTAGCATAGTTGATTAAGTCGTGTGAACTCTTACAGTGGTAGACTAGCAGATGTAGGGGTTGTAGGTGGAACGGTCTACCCATCATACACTTCTGAAAGACTATGTCTCGGTCATCCGTTTCTCAAACACCATGTAGTGCGAAAAATCCAACGGAGGAGGTCGAGTCTTGTGGGGAAAAGTGCGCAAACCTCTGCCGAGTGTATAAACTAATCATGATTAGCCGTGTCCCCGGTTATGGACGTTTTGAGTATCTAGTACTTGGATTATCATGTCAATCTCATCATGTGACTTTAAATAATTTTGTTGGGTTTAATGATGTTACTTAATCGGGATTGAGAATGCTGTCAACCATTCTCAATGATTAACAACCACCATGATAGTTAAATAAAATTTATTCCTTTGTAGTAGGGAAAAATTGGCTTTTCGCAAAAACCTTATAACCATAGAGCTTTTCCACCAGCCAAATATGCATGTAGTGATAGCCTTCATTCATCATTATCCTCTGGTGTGAATTTGCCAGTACATTCAATGTACTGACCCTTTGTGGTTGCAACGTCTCATGTTGCAGGAATCTTATGACGAGTAAGTGATACGTCAGGGTTACGATTTCTACACTCAACTTTGTCATTGGTGTTGATGGGAATCCACAACCTTGTTACTTCCGCTATTTTGGATTGAGGTAATAGTATCTTATGTTACTTATACATGTGATTTACCTCTGTTATAAATCATCGAGTACTGTGTGCGTCAGCATACCGATCCAGGGATGACACTTAAGCACAGAGACTTCAACCATTCGGGTCTGGTCGCTACAAAACTCGGTCGGTCCATGATGAGTTTGGCGAAAACCTAGCCCTAAATTTTTGAATCGAATCTAATCTGAAGGAAGTTTTCGCTAGACATGATGATCTCATACGTGGTAAGAAACATGGCATTTGCTTTGTACTAAGAATCGGAGGAAAGAATTGCACAAATATTCGAACTCATACCCTAGTTCGGTGATGAGATCGCTACGACGGCAACGACGGAGTTGAATTCCATTGACAGCGACAGAGACTAGTGTCGGGAGGTCGCTGGAGACGAGAGGACGACCCGGAGACCTGAGAAGGTAGAGCAGGACACGTGCGGGTAAAGTGGTTTTGGAGAAATTTCCAAAATTTGACCCGTCGGTATATATATCCTGACGCCGTCGGTGTGACCGAGTGGAACAACTCGGTGGCACAGAGATGCAGAATCACAAGTGATTACTGCAACTCGGTGTGACCAAGAAGTTCTAATCGGATGCACCAACATTGAAAACCTAGATCAACTCAGTGAACTCGATCAGACCGAAAAGGATAAATCGGTTAGACCGAAATGCACAGAGAGGTTTTGGAAGTTTAAGTCTATGATGAATCGGTGACTCTGAATGCTACTCACACAAAGGGTTCAAATCTGACTTGATCAAACTTTGTGATGTAGCAAGAATAGAGTTTGAGACAAGAAAAGCATATTTAGCTAGAGGAAGTTCTTAGGCATTCTTGTCAATCCATTTGGCAAAAGAAAACGAGCCAAACAATCAAGGCAACAAATGGATGTCCTCGAATGAGTAAAATATGCAACCAACATGCTCACACAATAAAATGGGAAATGAAATATGTGACAAAGCAAGCACGAATATTCTAGCATCTATCAAACAATTGGCGATGACTAGGTCTTCTATATATGAGTATATTGACTTAGGAGTCAAATGAGAACATTTGATCATAGGTCATACTCATCGTTTAAGCACAAGTGGGGTTACCACTTTTACATAAAGCATTCTTGTGTTCACACCATTAAAGTTGCTTTAGTTCAATTCTGAGAGTAAAGCTCCCCCAAGATGTGATATCCCCCCTAAGAGGAATGAACTAACCTTGGGATTTGTCGATGATGACTTCATGTAGATGTTGAAGATGTGGATGCTGAATGTTGATGTAGATCATTCGAAGCTATCCATTGGAGTGAGTTTCACTTTCAATACCTACACGAGTTAGTCCCACAAGGAACAAACAAGGGTATCCATAGACATAGAGTGAACTCACACAAGATGATGTCCATGAAAGCATTAGGTTACCTTGTCCCTTGTCTTACCAACAAGAGGGCTTGTGGCTCCTTGAACTAGTGCAAGATGTGAAAGTTGTTTGCACTTGTCCTCGCTAAAATGATATGAGTGAAGTATGTTGGCGGAGTCGCCCTCAAGAACTCTCTAGTTATTCTTCTTCAAGATCCACATCAACTTGATGGGAATCCTTGGAGTTGTAGTCGTACTTGATGAGGAAGAATTTGATGTGGTCTTGGGAACCCACTTGACCAAGGCCTTGGGAGCTTCTTCAAATGCCTCAATCTCCTCTTGAAGCTTGTCCTTGCCTGTTTGCTTGTGGTCTTGTGGTGGAAGATCATCTTGAGCTTGTGTCCCCTTGAAAGAAGTAGGATCATACTTCTCTTGTTGAGGAACAAACTTCATCTTGGGGTATTGATCTTCTTCCCATTCAACTCCATTGGCATTGAACTTTCGTTCAAAACCAACACCTTGATTCTTCTGGTGCCCTCCTTGCTTGCGTACAATTTCCTCAAATTGCTTATTTCCAGCATGGCTATTGTAAATATCTTTATCTATAATTCCCTTCAATAAGATATTTTCTTGCTCAAGCGTAACTTGGCTAAGAGAATAATTAGTGGAATCAAGAGAACTACTATAAGCAACAATATTGGATTTAACATGATTATTGTTACTACAAGAAGAAGAATCTTTCTTGCTCTTCTTACTAGATTTTACTTTTGGCATGTAAGTAGACAAGAATAAACGTCTGGCAATGTAAGAAAAACTTTTTTTGCGAAAATCATCATTGATTGCCTTTAAGAACCCATCCTCTTGCTCAAGATTGAGCTTTTCAAAGCGTAGCTTCTCATGAGTCTTTAAAAGCTCTCGATGATCTTCCAAGGTAGTCTCATGAGCTAACTTAAGAGTGTTTAGTTCCTTAGTTAGACACTCAATCTCCTTCTTATCATCGTCATTCATTTTGTCTTGACTAGCATGATTAATAGCAAGTTCATCATAGTTCTCATCACTAGATTTGTCAACAAGTAAATCATCATCACCTAGCAAATCATTGTAACAACCACGATGCGGCTATATCTCCCACGTGTCGGGGCACGACTTAGAGGCATAACCGCATGGTAGGCATGTCGCAAGAGGGGTAATCTTTACACATCTCATGTACTGAATAAGAAGGGGTAAAGAGTTAGCTTACAATTGCGACTTCACACAATACATAAATATATCATACATCATCCAGAATGCTAGATCTCCGATCTTCCCAATTGGGATCCTCTACTGATGATCTGGAAAAGACACATTGTAACGGCCCGAATTCTCGTCGAACTCCCACTTGAGTTTGGTAGCGTCCCCTGTACCGGCATCATATGCACCTGCATCTGTTTTGGAAGTATCTGTGAGTCACGGGGACTCAGCAATCTCACACCCTTGCAATCAAAACTATTTAAGCTTATGCGTAGGAAAGGTAGAGAGGTGCATCTGCAGCAAGCACTAGCATATATGGTCACTAACTTACGCAAAAGAGAGTGAGAAGAGAAGCAAAGCACGGTCGAGAAGCTAATAGTGATCAAGAAGTGATCCTGAAGCTACTTACGTTCAAGAATAACACGAGACCGTGTTCTCTTCCCAGACTCCGCCAAAAAGAGACCATCACGGCTACACACATGGTTGATTCATTTTAATTAAGTTAAGTGTCAAGTTTTCTACAACCGGACATTAACAAATTCCCATCTGCCCATAACCGTGGGCACGGCTTTCGAAAGTTCAAAACCCTGCAGGGGTGTCCCAACTTAGCCCATCACAAGCTCTCACGGTCAACGAAGGATATTCCTTCTCGCGGGAAGACCTGATCAGTCTCGGAATCCCGGTTACAAGACATTTCGACAATGGTAAAACAAGACCAGCAAAGCCACCCGATGTGCCGACAAATCCCGATAGGAGTCGCACGTATCTCGTTCTCAGGGAAACACCGGATGAGACAGGCTATGAGTAAAACCAACCCTCGAGTTTCCCCGAGGTGGCCCCGCAGGCGGCTCAGTTCGGACCAACACTCAAAGGAGCACTGGCTCGGGGTGGTTTAAAATAAAGATGACCCTTGAGTCTGCAGAACCCAAGGGAAGGTATAAGGTGGTAGGTAGGCAAATGGTAAAACCAAGGTTGGGCCTTGCTGGAGGAGTTTTATTCAAGGCGAACCGTCAAGGGGTTCCCATAGCACCCAACCGCGTAAGGAACGCAAAATCAAGGAACATAACATCGGTATGACAGAAACTAGAGCGGGAAGAGTGGAACAAAACACCAGGCATAAGGCTGAGCCTTCCACCCTTTGCCAAGTGTATAGATGCATTAAAATTAAACAAGATATAATAATGATATCCCAACAATATCCATGTTCCAACATGGAACAAGTTTCATCTTCACCTGCAACTAGCAATGCTATAAGAGGGGCTAAGCAAAGCGGTAGCATAGCCAATCAACGGTTTGCTAGGAAAGGTGGGTTAGAGGCTTGACATGGCAATATGGGAGGCATATTATAGCAAGTGGTTGGTATCGCGACATAGCAATAGAGCGAAGAACTAGCAAGCAAAGATAGAAGTGATTTTGAGGGTATGGTCATCTTGCCTGCAAAGTTCTCAGAGTTGACGAAAGCTTGATCCTCGTTAGCGTACTCAACAGGTTCCTCAATCACATACTCGTCTCCCGGCTCTACCCAAAGCAAGAACACAAGCAAAGGACCAACAATCAATCACAGTGCAAGGCTCAAACAACATGATCCAAAACATGGCATGATATGTGAGATGTGATATGCAATGCATATGCGTGCTCTGGAAGGAAAAGATTGATCAAGGCATCAAATTGGAAAACCAAGTGTGCCGCTGGGAAGATGAGATGATTTCGTTCGAAATCGATATAAAGATCACCGGAAGCGGATGCACGGTTTGCAAATGGCAAGCAAACCAGGAATGGCACAATTATGTGATTAACAGCACGATGCCATCTAGAATACAACAAGAAACTAAGCTACTCCACTCCAACATAACAACAAAGCACATGGCCTTGATATACTCAAGATGTTTGACCAAACATGAACACTGAGCTATGGCTAAATCACATTAGAACAGGTTCAAACAAGCATGGCAAAAGTGCAAAAGATATCAGCATCACAGCCTTAGTGAAGATACTAACATACCGGAAATCACATCCGGAAGCCATGTGTAGAGCAAGCAAACAACATGCTACAGGAACATATCATAGCAAACAAAGGCATGGCATGAATCTACTAAATGAATAATAGAACAAAAGTCCCTTACTAAACATGATCCAAAAAGTCACATAAGATATGATGTCACCCATGTAAACATAGCAAGTTTTATTCACACATTCAGACTTAGCAGAAAACAGAGCATGGCATAAACAGCATTATGAAGGCATCTTTGCGAGCTCAAATCACTCATCACAAAGCATTGCATGACAAACTAAGCATACCAACAGCAAGAAGACATGTTAATGAAGCTAACCATGGCAAGATAAAGTTCATAGCATGCATGGATCAATAACAACAACCATGGAAAAATTGATTAACATGTAAACAATCTGCCAGGAACATTTTATAGCAAAAGTAGAGCAAGATTGAGACATGCTAGGGCACTCCATAATTCCAAACAGGGGCATGGATGGATAGAGCACGACCATATGTCCAAATCATCCTTACTGAAGCAACTCAAAACAAGCATGGATCTCACTGTAGCATCAAGGTTACATGGCATAAAAATAACAGCAGATCAAGGCTTCGCAAAATCCTAAGTCCCTGAAATCAGCAATATCACGAAGGCTACTTTAAATGCTTGTGCTAGTCACCACATTGATCAAAAAAATACATGGGAAGTACCCCTGTAAAATGGCATGTCATAGATCAAAACACATGTAGAGCTCATGTCCATATGATGCACACAACAAATGTGACAAATATGACAAATCAACATAATCTGCTAAGAAACAGGTGTAAACATTTTATAGCACTCTTGCATCAGTGATTTGGGCATCAAGATGGACTCAAACAAGCATGCCACAATGGAACAAAATGCAGAGCATCTCCTGATGAATATTTCAACATATTACACGCCCTCTCCCCCAGAAAAACACAAGAAGTTATCGCAGGATGAACATGGCACCAAATTGCAATTTTTTGAGGAATTAGAAAATTTTGGGGTTCAACCTGAGAATTCCAGATCTGGATCGAGGAGAGCAGAAAATGAGGTGGGGCTGGGGCACTCGCCGGAGCACGGCCGGAGACAGAGGGGACGGGTGGATCCGCGGCAGCCGCATTCGGCCGCGAGATGGCGCGCGGGGCCGGCGAGCTAGCAGCCGAAGCGCGCGGCCGCGGCGAGGACGGCGCTGGCGGGGAGTTCCGGGGGCGGTGGAGGAGATCCACGGTAGCGGGTGGTGTGGCGCTAGGCGGCGTGGTAGGCCGGCAAGCGGAGCGCTCGGGCGGCGGGTGTGCGGGCCGGGGAGGGTCCCGCCTGGGCCCCGGCGGGCCGGCGCGCAGGTGGCGCGGCGATGTGGGCGCGGCAGCTCGGTGAACCAGGAGGTGACACATGGCGGCGGTGAGGACGGTGGACACGTCTCGGTGGGGAAGAACGTCCGGCGGCGTGAGCGGAGTTTGCTAGGGTTTTGGACCCGGATTTGGAGGGGTGCACATATTTATAGCTAGGAGGAGGTAGGAGTGTCCAAATGGAGTGTAGTTTTCGCCCACACGATCGTGATCAGATGGCGAAGGATATGGAAGAGGTTTGGATGGGTTATTTGGCCGTTTTGGAGGGGCGTTGGGCTGCAACACACACGAGGCCTTTAAGGTTACCCGGTTAACCGTTGGAGTATCAAACGGACTCCAAATGACACAAAATTTGACAGGCAGTCTACCGATGGTGTACCAAGGCTGCTGGGAAAATCTCGGTCCCTTCCGAGAATGTTTAACACGCGCTCACGAAAAGAGGCAAGAAGGGGCGCCGGTGGACGTAGGAGTGTCGGATTGCAAAACGGACAACGGGGAAAAAGCTTGGATGCATGAGACGAACACGTATGCAAATGAGATGCACATGATGACATGATATGAAATGCATGACATGGACAAAATGCAAAACGTAGACAAAACCCAACCACGAAGGGAATCTCATAACTTAAAGCCGAAAATGGCAGGGTCGGAGTACAAATATGGCAAGTTACATCCGGGGTGTTACAACACTCCACCACTATGAAAGGATCTCGTCCCGAGATCTAGGACTGAACGAACTCCGGATATTCGGAACGGAGGTGGTCCTCGCGTTCCCAGGTGGCTTCTCAGTCGGAATGATGTGACCACTTCACTTTCAGGGATTTGATAGACTTGTTGCGAGCCTTGCACTCGGTTTCTTCAAGAATAGCAACGGGATGCTCATGATAAGACATGTCTTCTTGGAGATCGATCTCTTTGAAGTTGATGGTGCGCTCAGGAGTCTTGAAGCACTTGCGAAGCTGTGACACATGAAACACGTCATGCACATTTGCGAAGTTAGACGGAATCTCAAGTTGATAGGCGAGATCGCCTCTTTTGCCAGTGATCTTGAAAGGACCCACGTATCTAGGGGCAAGCTTACCTTTGATACCAAAGCGACGAGTGCCTTTCATTGGAGAGACGCGGAGGTCGATATGGTCCCCGATCTCGAAAGCCAAGTCACGGTGCTTGCTATCATGGTAACTCTTCTGGCGCGATTGTGCGGCTTTGAGATTTTCACGGATGACTTTACACATTTCTTCAGCTTCTGTGATTAAGTCATTGCCAAGAAGTTGGCGTTCACCAGTCTCTGGCCAGTTAAGAGGAATACGACACTTTCCTCCATAGAGAATCTCGAATGGGGCCTTGCCCGAACTCGCTTAGAAGTTGTTGTTGTAGGAGAACTCGGCATATGGAAGACAATCTTCCCATTTCATACTGAAGGAAATGACACAAGCCCTAAGCATATCTTCAAGGATTTGAGTGACTCGCTCGACTTGTCCACTAGTTTGAGGATGGAAGGCTGTGCTGAAGCGAATGTTGGTGCCCATGGCCTTATGGAAGGAATCCTAGAACTTAGGAGTAAAGATGCTTCTACGATCTAAAGGTGTCAATTGCGGAATGTCGTGCAAAGAGACAATCCTGGAGGTGTATAGCCCTGCCAACTGAGCTGCTGTGATAGATTCTTTGATTGGAAGGAAATGAGCGACTTTTGTAAGCTTGTCGATGACGATGAAGATAGCATCATTTGCACGCTTGGACTTGGGAATTCCAGTCACGAAGTCCATTTCAATATGATCAAACTTCCATTCTTGAATAGGAAGAGGTTGGAGGAGACCAGCTGGCCGTTGGTGTTCTGCTTTCACTCTTCTACAGACATCACATTCATTCACGAACTGAGCAATTTCTCGCTTCATTCGAGTCCACCAATACGACTGCTTGAGGTCATGGTACATCTTAGTACTTCCAGGATGAATGGATAGAAGGGAATTGTGAGCCTCATTTATAATGACTTTCCTTAGATTGCCTTTAGGAACCACAATTTGATCCTCGAAGAATATAGTGTCTTTGTCATCAATGTGATAGCACTTGTACTTGGGTTGGCTCTTGGCAATCCAATTTTTCACCTTCTTCACCATGGCATCAAGAAGTTGTGCCTCACGAATTTGATCTTCCATAGTAGGAGAGACTTGGAGGTTGGAAAGAAATCCTTGAGGAACAACTTGGAGAATTAATTTGCAGAAAGCTTCACAAAGGTCCGATTGAAAGGGCTTAAGAATTAAGTTGTTGCAGTAAGCCTTCCTGCTCAAAGAATCTGCAATGACATTGGCCTTGTCTAGAGTATATTCAATACTCAGATTGTATTCTTGAATCATTTCGACCCAACGAGTCTGCCTGAGGTTGAGGTTGGGTTGAGTGAAGATGTACTTGAGGCTCTTAGGATCTGTGAAGATGTCCACTTTCCTTCCCAAGAAGAGATGTCTCTACGTTAATAGAGCATGGACAACTGCCACTAACTCGAGGTCATGACTGGGGTAGTTCTTTTTGTTGGGCTTCAACTGGCGAGAGGTATAAGCCACAACTTTCTTCTCTTGCATTAACAAAGCACCGAGACCTTGCAGGGAGGCATCACAGAAAACTTCGAATGGTTTTCATTCATCAGGAGAAGTCAAGACATGAGCTATGACTAACTTCTCTTTCAGGGTGTTGAAAGCCACGTCACATTCAGGCGTCTAGACATACTTAACATGCTTCTGGAGGAGGTTGGAAAGAGGCTTTGCAATCTTAGAGAAATTCTCAATGAATCTTCGACAATAGCTTGCAAGCCCAAGGAAACTGCGGAGCTGCTTGACATTCTGAGGCAGTTCCCAATTCACAATTGTAGACACCTTATCAGGATGAACAGCTATTCCCTTGGCGGAGATGATATGGCCAAGGTAGATAACCTCATCAAGCCAAAACTCACACTTTGAAAACTTGGCATAGAATTGATGCTCTCTGAGTTTGTCCAGCACCAGTCTCAAATGCTTGGCGTGATCCTCCTTATTCTTGGAAAAGACCAAAATATTATTGAGATACACCAAGACGAAATCATTTGTGTAAGGGTTGAAGATGAAGTTCATCATGCGAGATAATGTTGGAGGAGCATTGACAAGGCCGAAAGACATGACAATATATTCATAAGAACCATAGCTTGTTCTGAATGCTGTCTTGGGGATATCTTGTTCACGAATGCAAATCTGATGATAACAAATACGGAGGTCAAGCTTGGAGAATACTTGGGCACCTTTAAATTGCTCGAATAGCTCATTGATGTTGGGAAGTGGGTACTTGTTCTTTATTGTTTTCTTGTTCAATGGACGGTAGTCGACGCAGAGTCGTTCCATTCCATCCTTCTTCTTGACAAAAAGAACACCACAACCCCATGGAGATGAACTCGGTCTGATCAGACCCATGCGCTCTTGTTCAATGAGTTGTTTCTTCAACTCCTTCAACTCCTCTGGTCCAAGCTTGTAAGGACGCTTGCACACAGGTTCCGTGCCAGGCTCAAGATCGATGACGAATTCAACTGGCCGGTGAGGAGGCATTCCTGGAAGCTCTTCTAGAAAGATGTCTTGATATTCACAAATGATTGGAATCTGAGAGATGGCTTTCAACTCGCCCTTCTCGTTGAGAGAAAACAGCCGAATGGTTTCATCACAAGCGGCATAGATGATCACTTCCTCAGAAGAGTGTGTCAATTGAATTTCTCTGGCAGCACAATCCAGCAGGGCCTTATGCTTAGAAAGCCAGTCCATGCTGAGAATTAGATCAATATTCGAGTCACCAAGAACAATTGTAGAAGGCTGAAATCTATAGTCGCCCATTTCGATACCGACATTCGGAACCATCATGGTAGATCTCAAATGTTTAGCCGGAGAAACAACTTGCAATGCTTTAGGTAATGCCTTAGTGTCAAAGTTGTGCTCCGATGAAAATGGGAATCACATGAAAGAATGCGATGCACCAGTATCAAATAAGAATTTAGTAGGAATGGAGATAACTGGAAGGTTACCCATGATCACTTCTGAAGAATCCTGGGCCTGAGTTGCGTCCATCATGTTGACCTTGGAATGCTTGGGATTATGCTTGACCACTGCATTGCTGGTAGATTGTAACGCCCCAGACACACCCGCCGGTGGTCGTTACTCCTGGCGGGATCTAGAGTCGGCCCCACAGATCAATACTAGTCTTTTCTGCGCACTTTGTCCTCACTCGTGCGCACCCGGGAGCAACTTCCCGGTCGGTCACCCATCCTGAAATTACTCCAAGCTGAGCACGCTTAACTTTGGAGTTTTGTCATCCGGAAAAGAAGGAATTCCTTATTGATATGAGTAGTCTATCATCCCTAATAAGCCAGGCCATCACATACACCCCCACTCAGAGGAACCGACGTACTCATCGGTCCATAGGAATGTTCCCTCTTGGCACATACGTTTGTGCATCCAGTCAGGTACATGTGACATGTCGTGCGCCACGACGGGTCACAAACGTCATGAACAACATGACCGTGCACTATCCGCAAACATCCGTGTAACCGCGAGGTTCGGCTCTGATACCAACTTGTAACGCCTCGAACACACCCGCCGGTGGTCGTTACTCCTGGCGGGATCTAGACTGGCTCCACAGATCAATACTAGTCTTTTCTGCGTACTTTGTCCTCACTCGTGCGCACCCGGGAGCAACTTCCCGGTCGGTCACCTATCCTGAAATTACTCCAAGCTGAGCACGCTCAACTTTGGAGTTCTGTCCAAATGGGCTCCCGGAAAAGAAGGAATTCCTTATTGATATGAGTAGTCTATCATCCCTTATAAGCCAGACCATCACATAGATCTCACAGGAGGAGGAGGCGGAAGGCGCCTTTGGTTGAAGCATTTGTTTGCATAGTGCCCTTTCTGCTGACACTTGTTGGAAGTAACCTCTGAGAGTGGACGGTGATAAGGAGCACTTGACCTTGGAGTATGAGACCGAACTTTGTTTTGATAGCCTGGGTTGGGTGGGTGGGAAGATCCATTGCCACCTTTACTCTTCTACTAATAAGGCTGACGAAACAGAGGAGGAGGAGGCAACCAGAACTTCTGTTGCTTAGCTGCCACTTGAGTTGAAGAAGAAGAATGAACTGCATCCCTAACTCTCTTCTTAGAAGCATCACACTTGAGCTGAGAAGCTTCTTGCTCTAGTGCCATGTTGTAGAATTCATCATACTTGGTCGGTTCAAAAAGAACGAGAGCTAATTGCAGATCTTCTCTAAGGCCACCTCTGAATTGATAAATCATGCTCTTCTCATCAGGGACGTCTTGTTTAGCGAAGCGAGCGAGCCTCTGAAACAGGATATTGTATTGATACATGCTACCTCTTGAGCATTGCGTTGGTTTTCCCCGAAGTGGAAGGGATGATGCAGCAATGTAGCGTAAGTATTTCCCTCAGTTTTTGAGAACCAAGGTATCAATCCAGTAGGAGGCTACGTGCGAGTCCCTCGCACCTGCACAAAACAAATAAATCCTCGCAACCAACGCGATAAGGGGTTGTCAATCCCTACACGGCCACTTACGATAGTGAGATCTGATAGATATGATAAGATAATATTTTTGGTATTTTTATGATAAAGATGCAAAGTAAAATAAAAGCAAAGTAAAAAAGCAAAGGAAATTACTAAGTATTGGAAGATTAATATGATGAAGATAGACCCGGGGGGCCATAGGTTTCACTAGTGGCTTCTCTCAACAGCATAGGTAGTTTATGGTGGGTGAACAAATTACTGTTGAGACATAATTGAGCATAGTTATGAGAATATCTAGGTATGATCATGTATATAGGCATCACGTCCGAGACAAGTAGACTGATTCCTGCCTGCATCTACTACTATTACTCCACTCATCGACAGCTATCCAGCATGCATCTAGAGTACTAAGTTCATGAAAACAGAGTAACGCCTTAAGCAAGATGACATGATGTAGAGGGATAAACTCATGCAATATGATGAGAACCCCATCTTGTAATCCTCGATGGCAACAATACAATACGTGCCTTGTTGCCCCTACTGTCATTGGGAAAGGACACCGCAAGATTGAACCCAAAGCTAAGCACTTCTCCCATTGCAAGAAATATCAATCTAGTAGGCCAAACCAAACTGATAATTCGGAGAGACTTGCAAAGATAACCAATCATACATAAAAGAATTCAGAGAAGATTCAATTATTGTTCATAGATAGACTTGATCATAAACCCACAATTCATCGATCTCAACAAACACACCGCAAAAAGAAGATTACATCGAATAGATCTCCACAGGAGAGGGGGAGAACATTGTATTGAGATCCAAAAAGAGAGAAGAAGCCATCTAGCTAATAACTATGGACCTGTAGGTCTGAGGTAAAATACTCACACTTCATCGGAGAGGCTATGGTGTTGATGTAGAAGACCTCCGTGATAGATGCCCCCTCCAGCGGAGCTCCGGAATAGGCCCCGAGATGGGATCTCGTGGATACAGAAAGTTACGGCGGTGGAATTAGGGTTTTGGCTCCATATCTGATCGTTTGGGGGTACGTAGGTATATATAGGAGGAAGCAGTACGTCGATGGAGCAACAGGGGGCCCACGAGGGTGGAGGGCGCGCGTTGGGGGGAGTAGGCGCGCCCCCTTACCTCGTGGCCTCCTCCTTTGTTTCTTGACGTAGGGTTCAAGTCTCCTGGATCATGTTCGGTGATAAAATCATGTTCTCGAAGGTTTCATTCCGTTTGGACTCTGTTTCATATTCCTTTTCTTCGAAAACCTATAATAGGCAAAAACATCAATTCTAGGTTGGGCCTCCAGTTAATAGGTTAGTCCCAAAAATAATATAAAAGTGGATAATAAAGCCCAATAATGTCCAAAACAGTACATAATATAGCATGGAGCAATCAAAAATTATAGATACGTTGGAGACATATCAAGCATCCCCAAGCTTAATTCATGCTCGTCCTCGAGTAGGTAAATGATAAAAACAGAATTTTTGATGCGGAGTGCTACTTAGCACAATTTTAATGTAATTCTTCTTAATTGTGGTATGAATATTCAGATCCAAAAGATTCAAGAAAAAAGTTTAATATTGACATAAAAATAATAATACTTCAAGCATACTAACAAAGCAATCATGTCTTCTCAAAATAACATGGCCAAGTAAAGCTATCCCTACAAAATCATATAGTCTGGCTATGCTCTATCTTCATCACACAAAGTATTTAAATCATGCACAACCCCGATGACAAGCCAAGCAATTGTTTCATACTTTTGACATTCTCAAACTTTTTCAATCTTCACGCAATACATGAGCGTGAGCCATGGATATAGCACTATAAGTGGAATAGAATGGTGGTTGTGGAGAAGATGCAAAGGGAGAAGATAGTCTCACATCAACTAGGCGTATCAACGGGCTATGGAGATGCCCATCAATAGATATCAATGTGAGTGAGTAGGGATTGCCATGGAACGGATGCACTAGAGCTATAAGTATATGAAAGCTCAACAAAAGAAACAAAGTGGGTGTGCATCCAACTTGCTTGCTCATGAAGACATAGGGAATTTTGAGGAAGCCCATCATTGGAGTATACAAGCCAAGTTTTATAATGAAAAACTCCCACTAGTATATGAAAGTGATAACGTAGGAGACTCTCTATCATGAATATCATAGTGCTCATTTGAAGCACAAGTGTGGTAAAAGGATAGTAACATTGTCCCTTCTCTCTTTTTATCTCATTTTTTATTTGGGCCTTTTATCCATTTATGGCCTCTTTTCTATCTTTCTTTTTATTTTTCATCCAGAGTCTCATCCCGACTTGTGGGGGAATCATAGTCTCCATCATCCTTTCCTCACTAGGACAATGCTCTAATAATGATGATCATCACACTTTTATTTTCTTACAACTCAACAATTACAACTTGATACTTAGAACAAAATATGACTCTATATGAATGCCTCGAGCGGTGTACCGGGATATGCAATGAATCAAGAGTGACATGTATGAAAGAATTATGAATGGTGGCTTTGCCACAAATATGATGTCAACTACATGATCATGCTAAGCAATATGACAATGATGTAGTGTGTCATAATAAACGGAATGGTGGAAAGTTGCATGGCAATATATCTCGGAATGGCTATGGAAACACCATAATAGGTAGGTATGGTTGTTGTTTTGAGGAAGGTATATGGTGGGTGTATGATACCGGCAAAAGGTGCGCGGTATTAGAGAGGCTAGCAATGGTGGAAGGAAGAAAAGTGCATATAATCCATGGACTCAACATTAGTCATAAAGAACTCGTACACTTATTGCAAAAATCTACAATTTATCAAAGCAAAGTATTACGCGCATGCTCCTAGGGGGATAGATTGGTAGGAAAAGACCATCGCTCGTCCCCGACCGCCACTCATAAGGAAGACAATCAAAAAATAAATCATGCTCCGACTTCATCACATAACGGTTCACCATACGTGCACGCTACGGGAATCACAAACCTTAACACAAGTATTTCTCAAATTCACAACTACTCAAATAGCATAACATTAATATCACCATCTTCATATCTCAAAACAATTATCAAGCATCAAACTTCTCATAACATTCAGCACACTCATAAGAAAGTTTTTACTATTCTTGAATACCAAGCATATTAGGATTATTTAAGAAAATTACCATGCTATGTAAGACTCTCAAAATAATCTAAGTGAAGCATGAGAGATCAATAGTTTCTATAAAACAAATCCACCACCGTGCTCTAAACGATATAAGTGAAGTACTAGAGCAAAACTATATAACTCAAAATATATAAGTGAAGCACATAGAGTATTCTAACAAATTACAAATCATGTATGGCTCTCTCAAAAGGTGTCTAAATCAAGGATGATTGTGGTAAACTAAAAAGCAAAGACTCAAATCATACAAGACGCTCCAAGAAAAACACATATCATGTGGTGAATAAAAATATAGCTCCAAGTAAAGTTACCGATAGAAGTAGACGAAAAGAGGGGATGCCTTCCGGGGCATCCCCAAGCTTGGGCTTTTAGGTGTCCTTAGATTATCTTGGGGTGCCATGGGCATCCCCAAGCTTAGGCTCTTTCCACTCCTTGTTCCATAACACATCAAATATTTACCCAAAACTTGAAAACTTCACAACACAAAACTTAAAGTAGAAAATCTCGTGAGCTCCGTTAGTGAAAGAAAACAAAAGACCACTTCAAGGTACTATAATGAACTCATTATTTATTTATATTGGTGTTAAACATACTGTATATTCCAACTTCTCTATGGTTTATAAAATATTTTACTAGCAATAGATTCATCAGAATAAGCAAACAACACACGAGAAACAGAATCTATCAAAAACAGAACAGTCTGTAGTAATCTGTAGCTACCGCAAGATCTGGAACCCCAAAAATACTAAAATAAATTGCTGGAAGTGAGGAATTTATCTATTAATAACCTGAAAAAATAATTAACCAAATAGAACTTTCCAAATAAAAATGGCAGCAATTCTTGTAAGCACTAAAGTTTATGTTTTTTACAGCAAGATATCAAGACTTTCCCCAAGTCTTCCCAACGGTTCTACTTGGCACAAACACTAATTAAACACAACCAAAACAGAGGCTAGATAAATTATTTATTAATAAACAGGAGCAAAAAGAAAGGAATAAAAATAAAATTGGGTTACCTCCCAACAAGCGCTATTGTTTAACGTCCCTAGCCAGGCATAAAAAGCAAGGAAAGATCTAGGTATTGCCATCTTTGGTAGGCAATCCATAAGTGGCTATCATAATAGATTCATAAGGTAATTTCATTTTCTTTCTAGGAAAGTGTTAAATGCCTTTCCTTAAAGGAAATTGGAATCTAATATTTCCTTCCTTCATATCAATAATTGCACCAATCGTTCTAAGGTAAGGTCTACCAAGAATAATAGGACATGAAGGATTGCAATCTATGTCAAGAACAATAAAATCTATAGGTACATAATTCCTATTTGCAACAATAATAACATCATTAATTCTTCCCATAGGTTTATTAACAGTTGAATCCGCAAGGTGCAAGTTTAGAGAGCAATCATCAAAATCACGGAAACCTAACAAATCACACAAAGTCCTTGGAATTGTGGAAACACTAGCACCCAAATCACATAAAGCATAGAAATCATGTTCTTTAATCTAAATGTTAATAGTTGGTTCCCACTCATCATAAAGTTTTCTAGGGATAGAAACTTCCAATTCAAGTTTTTCTTCATAAGATTGCATCAAGGCATCAACGATATGTTTAGTGAACGCTTTATTTTGACTATAAGCGTGAGGAGAATTTAGCACGGATTGCAACAAGGAAATACAATCAATCAAAGAGCAATTTTCATAATTAAATTCCTTGAAATCCAAAATAGTGGGTTTAGCAACATCTAGGGTTTTAATTTCTTCGAT
Organism: Triticum dicoccoides; assembly: GCF_002162155.2. Classification (NCBI taxonomy): domain Eukaryota; kingdom Viridiplantae; phylum Streptophyta; class Magnoliopsida; order Poales; family Poaceae; genus Triticum; species Triticum dicoccoides. Next base: position 228,830,329 of record NC_041386.1, read on the forward strand.
CCCACTTTCATCAATTTTAGCATCAAGATCTAAAAACTCTGAATTCTTGGAACACCTTCTAGGTAAAGGTGGATCAAATTCAGTCCCATCATTATTAAGATTCACATTGCAAAACAAAGATTTAATAGGGGACACATCAATAACTTTTAGATCTTCATCTTTATTTTAATAGGAACTAGAAGAACACGCTCTTATAAAGGCATCTTTCTTAGCGCGCATCCTAGCGGTTCTTTCTTTGCACTAATCAATGGAAATTCTCATGGCTTTGAGAGACTCATTGATTTCAAGATTAAGTGGAATAGATCTAAGTTTAAAAGAATCAACATCAAGAGAAATTCTATCAACGTTCCTAGCCAACCATCAATCTTAAGCAATTTTTCTTCAATCAAAGCATTGAAATTCTTTTGAGAAGTAATAAATTCTTTAATATTAGATTCAAAATCAGAGGACATCTTATTATAATTTACATTAGAATTGTTGTAGGAATTACCATAATTATTAGAGGGATTACTAGGATAAGGCCTAGGATTAAAATTTCCTCTATACACGTTGTTACCAAAATTGTTCTTACCAACAAAATTCACATCCATGGATTCATTATTATTCTCAATCAAAGTATACAATGGCATATCATTAGGATCACAAGAAACATTCTTACTAGCAAATAATTTCATAAGTTCATCCATCTTTCCGCTCAAAACATTAATTTATTCTATCGCATGCACCTTTTTATTAGTAGATCTTTCAGTATGCCATTGAGAATAATTAACCATAATATTATCTAGGAGTTTAGTAGCTTCTCCTAAAGTGATTTCCATAAAAGTGCCTCCCACGGCCGAATCTAAATGATTTCTAGAAAATCCGGCATAATTTTTTTGTATAATCATCCACGTATTCAAACCATGAGTAGGGCAATTACGTATCATTAATTTCATCCTCTCCCAAGCTTGTGCAACATGTTCATGATCAAGGTGCTTAAAATTCATAATATTGTTTCTAAGGGAGATGATCTTAGCGGGAGGAACATACTTAGAGATAAAAGCATCTTTGCACATATTCCATGAATCAATGCTATTTTTAGGCAAAGACGAAAACCAAGCTTTAGCACGGTCTCTAAGCGAAAAAGGAAATAACTCAAATTTAACAATATCGTTATCCACATCTTTATTCTTTTGCATATCACACAAATCGATGAAGATATTTAGATGGGTAGCGGCATCTTCACTAGGAAGGACGGAAAACGGATCTTTCATGACAAGATTCAGCAAGGCAGCATTAATTTCACAAGATTCAGCATCGATAAGAGGAGGAATCGAAGTGCTAATAAAATCTTTGTTGTTGGTATTGGTAAGTTCACACAATTTAGTGTTATCTTGAGCCATCGTGACAAGCAAGCAATCCAACACACAAGCAAAAAAAAGCAAGCGGGCAAAAAGAGGCAAATAGAGAAAGAGAGGAAGGATAGAGAGAGAGAGAGGGTGAATAAAATGGCAAGGGTGAAGTGGGGGAGAGGAAAATGAGAGGCAAATGTCAAATAATGTAATGCGGGAGATAAGGATTATGATGGGTACTTGGTATATTGACTTTTGCGTAGACTCCCCAGCAACGGCGCCAGAAATCCTTCTTGCTACCTCTTGAGCACTGCGTTGGTTTTCCCTGAAGAGGAAGGGATGATGCAGCAAAGTAGCGTAAGTATTTCCCTCTGTTTTTGAGAACCAATGTATCAATCCAGTAGGAGGCTACATGCGAGTCCCTCGCACCTGGACAAAACAAATAAATCCCCGCAACCAACGCGATAAGGGGTTGTCAATCCCTACACAGCCATTTACGAGAGTGACATCTGGTATATATGATAAGATAATATTTTTGGTTTTTTTAGGATAAAGATGCAAAGTAATATAAAAGCAAAGTAAAAAGCAAAGGACATTACTAAGTATTGGAAGATTAATATGATGAAGATACACCCGGGGCCATAGGTTTCACTAGTGGCTTCTCTCAGGAGCATAGGTATTTTACAGTGGGTGAACAAATTACTATTGAGCAATTGACAGAATTGAGCATAGTTATGAGAATATCTAGGTATGATCATGTATATAGGCATCACGTTCGAGACACGTAGACCGACTCCTGCCTGCATCTACTACTACTACTCCGCTCATCGACCGCTATCCAGCATGCATCTAGAGTATTAAGTTCATGAAAACAGAGTAACGCCTTAAGCAAGATGGCATGATGTAGACGGATAAACTCATGCAATATGATGAAAACCCCATCTTGTTATCCTCGATGGCAACATTACAATACATGCCTTGCTGCCGCTACTGTCACTGGGAAAGGACACCGCAAGATTGAACCCAAAGCTAAGCACTTCTCCCATTGCAAGAAAGATCAATCTAGTAGGCCAAACCAAACTGATAATTCGAAGAGACTTGCAAAGATAACCATTCATACATAAAAGAATTCAGAGAAGATTAAAATATTGTTCATAGATAGACTTGATCATAAACCCACAATTTATCGATCTCTACAAACATATCGCAAAAAGAAGATTACATCGAATAGATCTCCACAAGAGTGGGGGAGAACATTGTATTGAGATCCAAAAAGAGATAAGAAGCCATCTAGCTAATAACTATGGACCCATAGGTCTGAGGTAAACTACTCACACTTCATTGGAGAGGCTATGGTGTTGATTTAGAAGCCCTCCATGATAGATGCCCCCTCCGATGGAGCTCCGGAATAGGCCCCAAGATGGGATCTCGTGGATACAGAAAGTTACGGTGGTGGAATCAGGGTTTTGGCTCCATATCTGATTGTTTGGGGGTACGTAGGTATATATAGGAGGAAGCAGTACGTCGGTGGAGCAACAGGGGGCCCACGAGGGTGGAGGGCGCGCCTTGGGGGGAGTAGGCGCGCCCCCCTACCTCGTGGCCTCCTCCTTTGTTTCTTGACGTAGGGTCCAAGTCTCTTGGATCATGTTCGGTGAGAAAATCATGTTCCCGAAGGTTTCATTCTGTTTCGACTCCGTTTGATATTCCTTTTCTTCGAAACCCTAAAATAGGCAAAAAACAACAATTCTGGGCTGGGCCTCCGGTTAATAGGTTAGTCCCAAAAATAATATAAAAGTGGATAATAAAGCCCAATAATGTCCAAAACAGTAGATAATATAGCATGGAGCAATCAAAAATTATAGATACATTGGAGACGTATCAAGCATCCCCAAGCTTAATTCCTGCTCGTTCTCGAGTAGGTAAATGGTAAAAACAGAATTTTTGATGCGGAGTGCTACTTAGCATAATTTTGATGTAATTCTTCTTAATTGTGGTATGAATATTCAGATCTGAAAGATTCAAGATAAAAGTTTAATATTGACATAAAAATAATAATACTTCAAGCATACTAACAAAGCAATCATGTCTTCTCAAAATAACATGGCCAAAGAAAGTTATCCCTACAAAATCATATAGTATGGCTATGCTCTATCTTCATCACACAAAGTATTTAAATCATGCATAACCCCGATGACAAGCCAAGCAATTGTTTCATACTTTTGGCATTCTCAAACTTATTCAATCTTCACGCAATACATGAGCGTGAGCCATGGATATAGCACTATAAGTGGAATAGAATGGTGGTTGTGGAGAAGACAAAAAGGGAGAAGATAGTCTCACATCAACTAGGCGTATCAACGGGCTATGGAGATGCCCATCAATAGATATCAATGTGAGTGAGTAGGGATTGCCATGCAATGGATGCACTAGAGCTATAAATATATGAAAGCTCAACAAAACAAACTAAGTGGATGTGCATTCAACTTGCTTGCTCATGAAGACATAGGGCATTTTGAGGAAGCCCATCATTGGAATATACAAGCCAAGTTCTATAATGAAAAATTCCCACTAGTATATGAAAGTGATAACATAGGAGACTCTCTATCATGAATATCATGGTGCTACTTTGAAGCACACGTGTGGTAAAAGGATAGTAACATTGTCCCTTCTCTATTTTTCTCTCATTTTTTTATTTGGGCCTTTTCTCCCTTTTTATGGCCTCTTTTCTTTCTTTTTTTTATTTTTCGTCCGGAGTCTCATCCCGACTTGTGGGGGAATCATTGTCTCCATCATCCTTTCCTCATTCGGACAATTCTCTAATAATGATGATCATCACACTTTTATTTTCTTACAACTCAATAATTACAACTCGATACTTAGAACAAAATATGACTCTATATGAATGCCTCCAGCGGTGTACCGAGGTATGCAATGAATCAAGAGTGACATGTATGAAAGAATTATGAATGGTTGCTTTTCCACAAGTATGATGTCAACTACATGATCATGCTAAGCAATATGACAATGATGTAGTGTGTCATAATAAACGGAATGGTGGAAAGTTGCATGGCAATATATCTCGGAATGGATATGGAAATGCCATAATAGGTAGGTATGTTGGCTGTTTTGAGGAAGGTATATGGTGGGTGTATGATACCGGCGAAAGGTGTGCGGTATTAGAGAGGCTAGCGATGGTGGAAGGAAGAAAAGTGCATATAATCCATGGACTCAACATTAGTCATAAAGAACTCATATACTTATTGCAAAAATCTACAAGTTATCAAAGTAAAGTATTACGTGCATGCTCCTAGGGGGATAGATTGGTAGGAAAAGACCATTACTCGTCCCCGACTGCCACTCATAAGGAAGACAATCAAAAAATAAATCATGCTCCGACTTCATCACATAACGGTTCACCATACGTGCATGCTACAGGAATCACAAACCTTAACACAAGTATTTCTCAAATTCACAACTACTCAACTAGCATAACTTTAATATCAATATCTTCATATCTCAAAACAATTATCACGCATCAAACTTTTCATAGCATTCAACACACTCATAAGAAAGTTTTTACTATTCTTGAATACCAAGCATTAGCATTATATAAGTTAATTATCATGCTATTTAAGACTCTCAAAGTAACCTAATGAATCATGATATCAATAGTTTCTATACAACAAATCCACCGCCGTTCTCTAAAAGATAAGTGAAGTACTAGAGTAAAACTATATAACTCAAAAGATATAAGTGAAGCAGATAGAGTATTCTAACAAATTCCAAATCATGTATGGATCTCTAAAAAGGTGTGTACAGCAAGGATGATTGTGGTAAACTAAAAAGAAAAGATTGAAATCATACAAGACGCTACAAGCAAAATACATATCATGTGGTGAATAAAAATATAGCTCCAAGTAAAGTTACCGATAGAAGTAGACGAAAAGAGGGGATGGCTTCAGGGGCATCCCCAAGCTTTGGCTTTTAGGTGTCCTTAGATTATCTTGGGGTGCCATGAGTATCCCCAAGATTAGGATCTTGCCACTCCTTGTTCCATAATCCATCAAATCTTTACCCAAAACTTCAAAACTTCACAACACAAAACTTAAAGTAGAAAATCTTGTGAGCTCCGTTAGCGAAAGAAAAACAAAAGACCACTTCAAGGTACTGTAATGAACTAATTCTTTATTTATATTGGTGTTAAAACTACTGTATTCCAACTTCTCTATGGTTTATAAACTATTTTACTAGCCATAGATTCATCAAAATAAGCAAACAACACACGAAAAACAGAATCTGTCAAAAACAGAACAGTCTGTAGTAATCTGTAGCTAGCGCAAGATCTGTAACACCAAAAATTATAAAATAAATTGATGGACGTGGGGAATTTATCTATTAATCATCTTAAAAACGAATTAACTAAATAGTACTTTCGAAATAAAAATGGCAGCAGTTCTCGTGAGCGCTAAAGTTTGGTTTTTTACAGCAAGATATCAAGACATTCCCCAAGTCTTCCCAACGGTTCTACTTGGCACAAACACTAATTAAACACAAAAACACAACCTAAACAGAGGCTAGATAAATTATTTATTAATAAACATGAGCAAAAATCAAGGAATAAAAATAAAATTGGGTTGCCTCCCAACAAGCGCTATCGTTTAACGCCCCTAGCTAGGCATAAAAAGCAAGGATAGATCTAGGTATTGCCATCTTTGGTAGGCAATCCATAAGTGGCTATCATAATAGATTCATAAGGTAATTTAAATTTTTTTCTAGGAAAGTGTTCCATGCCTTTCCTTAACGGAAATTGGAATCTAATATTTCCTTCCTTCATATCAATAATTGCACCAATCGTTCTAAGGAAAGGTCTACCAAGAATAATAGGGCATGAAGGATTGCAATCTATGTCAAGAAAAATAAAATCTACAGGTACATAATTCCTATTTGCAACAGTAAGAACATCATTAATTCTTCCAATAGGTTTCTTAATAGTTAAATCCGCAAGGTGCAAGTTTAGAGAGCAATCATCAAAATCACGGAAACCTAACAAATCACACAAAGTCTTTGGAATCATGGAAACACTAGCACCAAAATCTCATAAAGCATAGAACTAATGTTATTTAATCTTACTTTTAATAGTTGTTTCTCACTCATCATAAAGTTTTCTAGGGATAGAAACTTCCAATTCAAGTTTTTCTTCATAAGATTGCATCAAGGCATCAACGATATGTTTAGTGAACGCTTTATTTTGACTATAAGCGTGAGGAGAATTTAGCTCGGGTTGTAAAAAGGAAATACAATCAATCAAAGAGCAATTTTCATAATTAAATTCCTTGAAATCCAAAATAGTGGGTTTAGCAACATCTAGGGTTTTAATTTCTTTGATCCCACTTTCATCAATTTTTAGCATCAAGATCTAAAAACTCTGAATTCTTGGAACGCCTTCTAGGTAAGGTGGATCATATTCAGTCCCATCATTATTAAGATTCATATTGCAAAACAAAGATTTAATAGGGGGCACATCAATAACTTTTAGATCTTCATCTTTATTTTCATAGGAACTAGAAGAACACGCTGTTATAAAGGCATCTTTCTTAGCACGCATCCTAGCGGTTCTTTCTTTGCACTCATCAATGGAAATTCTCATGGCTTTGAGAGACTCATTGATATAATGCTTAGGTGGAATAGATCTAAGTTTCAAAGAATCAACATCAAGAGAAATTCTATCAGCGTTCCTAGCCAACTCATCAATCTTAAGCAATTTTTCTTCAATCAAATTATTGAAATTCTTTTGCGAAGTAATAAATTCTTTAATATTAGATTGAAAATCAGAGGGCATATTATTATTATTTCCATAAGAATTGTTGTAGGAATTACAATAATTATTAGAGGGATTACTAGGATAAGGCCTAGGATTAAAATTTCCTCTATACGCGTTGTTACCAAAATTGTTCCTACAAACAAAATTCACATCCATAGATTCATTATTATTCTCAATAAAAGTAGACAAGGGCATATCATTAGGATCAGAAGAAACATTCTTAGTAGCAAATAATTTCATAAGTTCATCCATCTTTCCACTCAAAACATTAATTTCTTCTATCGCATGCACCTTTTTATTAGTAGATCTTTCAGTATGCCATTGAGAATAATTAACCATAATATTATCTAGGAGTTTAGTGGTTTCTCCTAAAGTGATTTCCATAAAAGTTCCTCCCGCGGCCGAATCTAAAAGATTTCTAGAAGCAAAATTCAATCCGGCATAAAAATTTTGTATAATCATCCACAAATTCAAACCATGAGTAGGGCAATTACGTATCATTAATTTCATCCTCTCCCAAGCTTGTGCAACATGTTCATGATCAAGTTGATTAAAATTCATAATATCGTTTCAAAGGGAGACGATCTTAGCAGGAGGAAAATACTTAGAGATAAAAGCATCTTTGCACTTATTCCATGAATCAATACTATTTTTAGGCAAAGACGAAAACCAAGCTTTAGCACGGTCTCTGAGCGAAAAAGGAAATAGATTAAATTTAACAATATCGTTATCCACATCTTTCTTCTTTTTCATATCACACAAATCAACGAAGCTATTTAGACGGGTAGCAGGCATCTTCACTAGGAAGGCCGGAAAACGGATCTTTCATGACAAGATTCAGCAAGGCAACATTAATTTCACAAGATTCTGCATCGGTAACAGGAGCAACCGGAGTGCTAATAAAATCTATGTTGTTGGTATTGGTAAAGTCACACAATTTAGTGTTATCTTGAGCCATCGTGACAAGCAAGCAATCCAACACACAAGCAAACAAAATGCAAGCGGGCAAAAATAGAAAAATAGAGAAAGAGAGGGAGGATAGAGAGAGAGGGCGAATAAAACGGCAAGGGTGAAGTGGGGGAGAGGAAAATGAGAGGAAAATGGCAAATAATGTAATGCGGGAGATAAGGATTGTGATGGGTACTTTGTATATTGACTTTTGCGTAGACTCCCCGGCAACGGTGCCAGAAATCCTTCTTGCTACCTATTGAGCACTACGTTGGTTTTCCCTGAAGAGGAAAGGATGATGCAGCAAAGTAGCGTAAGTATTTCCCTCAGTTTTTGATAACCAAGGTATCAATCCAGTAGGAGGCTACACGCGAGTCCCTCGCACCTACACAAAACAAATAAGTCCTCGCAACCAACGCGATAAGGGGTTGTCAATCCCTACACAACCACTTATGAGAGTGAGATCTGATAGACATGATAAGATAATATTTTTGGTATTTTTATGATAAAGATGCAAAATAAAATAAAAGAAAAGTAAAAAAGCAATGTAAATTACTAAGTATTGGAAGATTAATATGATGAAGATAGACCCAGGGGCCATAGGTTTCACTAATGGCTTCTCTCAAGAGCATAGGTATTTTACGGTGGGTGAAGAAAATTACTGTTGAGCAATTGACAGAATTAAGCATAGTTATGAGAATATCTAGGTATGATCATGTATATAGGCATCAGGTCTGGGACAAGTAGACCGAATCCTGCCTGCATCTACTACTATTACTCCACTCATCAACCGCTATCCAGCATGCATCTAGAGTATTAAGTTCATGAAAACAGAGTAAAGCCTTAAGCAAGATGACATGATGTAGAGGGATAAACTCATGCAATATGATGAAAATCCCATCTTGTTATCCTCGATGGCAACAATACAATACGTGCCTTGCTGCTCCTACTGTCACTGGGAAAGGACACCGCAAGATTGAACCCAAAGCTAAGCACTTCTCCCATTGCAAGAAAGATCAATCTAGTAGGCCAAACCAAACTGGTAATTCAAAGAGACTTGCAAAGATAACCAATCATACATAAAAGAATTCAAAGAAGATTCAAATGTTTTTCATAGATAGACTTGATCATGAACCCACAATTCATCGATCTCAACAAACACGCCGCAAAAAGGAGATTACATCGAATAGATCCCCACAAGAGAGGGGGGAACATTGTATTGAGATCCAAAAAGAGAGAAGAAGTCATCTAGCTAATAACTATGGACCCGTAGGTCTGAGGTAAACTACTCACACTTCATCGGAGAGAGCTATGGTGTTGATGTAGAAGCCCTCGATGATAGATGCCCCCTCTGACGGAGCTCCGGAACAGGCCCCAAGATGGGATCTCGTGGATACATAAAGTTACAGCGGTGGAATTAGGGTTTTGGCTCCGTATCTGATCGTTTGGGGGTACGTACGTATATATAGGAGGAAGGAGTACGTCGGTGGAGCAACAGGGGGCCCACGAGGGTGGAGGGCGCGCCTGGGGGGGGGGGGTAGGTGTGCCCCCCTACCTTGTGGCCTCCTCCTTTGTTTCTTGACGTAGGGTCCAAGTCTCCTGGATCATGTTCGGTGAGAAAATCACGTTCCAGAAGGTTTCATTCCGTTTGGACTCCGTTTGATATTCCTTTTCTTCAAAACCCTAAAATAGGCAAAAAAAACAGCCATTCTGGGCTGGGCCTCCGGTTAATAGGTTAGTCCCAAATCTAATATAAAAGTGGATAATAAAGCCCAATAATGTCCAAAACAGTAGATAATATAGCATGGAGCAATCAAAAATTATAGTTACGTTGGAGACGTATCAATACACGGACATGCTGCCTTGCTTGAGATTGCGGAACTCCTCACGCTTAATCTCAGCAACACTTTGTGGAATGTGGTGAGCTTTGAAGTCTCGGTGGAAATCATCCCAGGTAATCACACGAGCTCCTCTATAATCTCTATATTGTTGATACCACTCAGCATCTTGGTCTTTGAGTGGAAACGAAGCAAACTTGACAAAGTCCTCAGGCCAGACATTGCTACACTCAAAATGTTTGCAGATATCCACGAGCCAGTCGTCGGTGTCTGTGGCCTCGACACAGTTGCTGAAGGACTTCGGCTGGTTTGCGAGGAACTGATTGAGGGTAGCAAAATAAGGTTGATTGTTGCCTTGGCCTTGATTTCCTGGGTTGCCTTGCCCTTGGTTGCGCTCTTGCAACAGTTGAAAAAGCATCTGAGTGTTGGCGTTGGTGGCTGCCATGACAGCTTGCCATGCCTCCGGAGGTGGAGGTGGCGGCGGAGGGTTCGACTGTTCCCCATCATTGCGGTCCGGATTCTAATGCATTGGAGGAGCCATCCTGAAGAGCTTGACACCCGTTAGCATCTTGAAAGACAATATTCAAGCTGAATCAATTCATCAAAATTGCAACATAAAGCCTTAACATTCGAACAAGACTGAATGAATGAATTCCAAAGTAAATCATTACACCTCCATAAATTGAGAAGCCACTTAGATCAAGGTAGAAGAATAAATCAACAAGGTGCGGATATGAACAAATAATTGGTAAGGATTACCCAATCAAAAACCAAATATCTGCGGGAAGAAATACTAGAGCTACTTGAATTCCCACCTATGAAACTCCCGAAACATTCGGGTTATGCAATCAGGTGTTGGGCATACAGGGGAAGCATAATATCTCACCCAAAACTAGCAAATCCTACATCCAGCTGTATGCATCCTTCAACACATAACCAAAAAACCTTCGGAAATCATTTACCTCAACCTTTGAAAAGCATCCGTTATACGAGTTATGGCAATACTCCTGAACTCCCGCCCCAGTACTAGGTGGTGTCGAGGTTATCTCACCAACAACTTCATAAAAGAGATTTTCGATGTCGGCAAACTCAGATATTCAAGAACTACAACGATAAAATTGTGACGACAACACCTCGGAGCTCAACTCCCTGGGACACTGCCACAACCCCTAAATGTCAGGAGGCACCAAGAACAATGTTCTTGTCACAAAACCATCGGAACGATTCCAAGATACCCGCGTGATCCTAAATTTTTTTTGTGAAATTTGAGGAGAGAAGCGTCAAAACTCTACATCAGGATGCCTCACCAGAGCGACGAAGGGACTGGGGAGTAAAAAGAATCCTACTCTCCGATATATATATATATATATATATATATATATATATATATATATATATATATATATAATCCTAAGACTCAAAGCATTTTGTTCTATACTCAACAACGTCAGTGATTCGATCAAGAAGGGGGCTCCTAAGTCGGGGATGGCTCTGATACCAACTTGTAACACCCGCGATGCGGCTATATCTCCCACGTGTCGGGGCACAACTTAGAGGCATAACCGGATGGTAGGCATGTCGCAAGAGGGGTAATCTTTACACATCCCATGTACTGAATAAGAAGGGATAAAGAGTTGGCTTACAATCGCCACTTCACACAATAAATAAATATACCATACATCATCTAGAATACAATCAAGGTCCAACTAGGGAACCAAAATAAAGAAAGACAACCCCAAATGCTAGATCCTCGATCGTCCCTACTAGGCTCCTCTACTGATCATCCGAAAAATACACATAGTAACGGCCCGAATCCTCGTCGAACTCCCACCTGAGTTCGGTAGCATCCCCTGCACTGGCATCATCGGCACCTGCATCTGTTTTGGAAGTATCTGTGAGTCACGGGAATCAGCAATCTCACATCCTCGTGATCAAAACTATTTAAGCTTATGGGTAGGAAAGGTAGAGACGTGGATCTGCAGAAAGCACTAGCATATATGGTGACTAACTTACGCAAAAGAGAGCGAGAAGAGAAACAAAGCACAGTCGAGAAGCTAATAGTGATCAAGAAGTGATCCTGAAGCTAGTTACGTTCAAGCATAACACGAGACCGTGTTCTCCTCCCGGACTCCGCCGAAAAGAGACCATCACGGCTACACATGTGGTTGATTCATTTTAATTAAGTTAAGTGTCAAGTTTTCTACAACTGGACATTCACAAATTCCCATCTACCCATAACTGCGGGCACGACTTTCAAAAGTTCAAAATCCTGCAGGGGTGTCCCAACTTGGCCCCTCACAAGCTATCACGGTCAACGAAGGATATTCCCTCTCGTGGGAAGACCCTATCAGTCTCGGAATCCCTGTAACAAGAGATTTCGACAATGGTAAAACAAGACCAGCAAAGCCACCCGATGTGCCGACAAATCCCGATAGGAGTCGCACGTATCTTGTTCTCAGGGCAACACTGAATGAGACAGGCTACGAGTAAAACCAACCCTCGAGTTTCCATGAGGTGGCCCCACAGGCGGCTCGGTTTGGACCAACACTCAGAGGAGCACTGGCCCTGGGGGGGGGGGGGTTAAAATAAAAATGACCCTTGAGTCTGCAGAACCCAAGGGAAGGTATAAGGTGGTAGGTAGGCAAATGGTAAAACCAAGGTTGAGCCTTGTTGGAGGAGTTTTATTCAAGGCAAACTGTCAAGGGGTTCCCATAACTACCAACCATGTAAGGAATGCAAAATCAAGGAACATAACACCGGTATGACGGAAACTAGGGCGGAAAGAGTGGAACAAAACACTAGGCATAGTGCCGAGCCTTTCACCCTTTGCCAAGTGTATTGATGCATTAAAATTAAACAAGATATAATAATGATATCCCAACAATATCCATGTTCCAACATGGAACAAACTTCATCTTCACCTGCAACTAGCAACACTATAAGAGGGGCTGAGCGAAGGAGTAGCATAGCCAATCAATGGTTTGCTAGGAAAGGTGGGTTAGAGGCTTGACATGGCAATATGGGAGGCATGTTATAGCAAGTGGTATGTATCGCAGCATAGCAATAGAGTGAACAACTAGCAAGGAAAGATAGAAGTGATTTCGAGGGTATGGTCATCTTGCCTGCAAAGTTCTCAGAGTTGACGAAAGCTTGATCCTCATTAGCGTACTCAACAGGTTCCTCAATCACGTATTCATCTCCCGGCTCTATCCAAAGCAAGAACACAAGCAAAGGACCAACAATCAATCACGGTGCAAGGCTCAAACAACATGATGCAAAACATGGCATGATATGCGAGATGTGATATGCAATGCATATGCATGCTTCGGAAGGAAAAGATTGATCAAGTCATCAACTTGGCAAACCTAGTGTGCCACTGGGAATATGAGATGATTTCGGTCGAAATCGATATAAAGATCACAGGAAACGGATGCACGGTTTGCAAGTAGCAAGCAAAACAAGAATGGTACAATTCTACGATTAACAGCACGATGCCATCTAGAATGCAACAAGAAACTAAGCTACTACACTCCAACATAACAACAAGGCACATGGCAGTGATGTACTCAAGATGCTTGACAAAACATGAACATGGAGCTACGGCTAAATCACAATAGAACAGGTTCAAACAAGCCTGGCAGAAGTGCAAAAGATTTTCACTCAAGATGCTTTAGTGAAAATAGTAACATACCAGAAATCACATTAGGAAGCCATGTTTAGAGCAAGCAAACAACATGCTACAGGAACATAACATAGCAAACAAAGGCATGGCATGAATCTACTAACTGGATAGAACAAAAGTCCCTTACTGAACATGAGCCAAAAAGGCACACAAGATATGATGGCACCCATGTAAACATAGCAAGTTTTATTAACAGATTCAGACTTAGATAAAAACAGAGCAGGGCATAAACAACATTATGAAGGCATCTTTGCGAGCTCAAATCACTCATCACAAAGCATTGCATGACAAACTAATCATACCAACAGCAAGAAGACATGTTCATGAAGCTAACCATGGAAAGATCAAGTTCATAGTGTGCATGGAACAATAACAACAACCATGGAAAAATTGATTAACATGTAAACAATCTGCCAGGAACATTTTATAGCAAAAGTAGAGCAAGATTAAGACATGCTAGGGCACACCATATTGCAAATAGGGTTATGGATGGATAGAGAACAATCATATGTCCAAATCATACTAACTTAAGCAACTCAAAACAAGCATGGATCTCACTGTAGCATCAAGATTACATGGCATAAAAATAACAGCAGAGCAAGTCCCTGAAATCAGCAATATCATGAAGGCTATTTTGCATGCTTGTGCTAGTCACCACATTGATCACAAAAATACATGGAAAGCATCCCTGTAACGATGGCATGGCATAGATCAAAACACATGTTGAGCTCATGCCCATATGATGCACACAATAAATGTGACAAAAATGACAAATCAACATAATCTGCTAAGAAACAGGAGTAAACATTTTATAGCACTCTTGCATCAGTGATTTGGGCATCAATACGGACTCAAACAAGAATGCTACAATGGAACAAAATTCAGAGCATCTCCTGGTGAACGTTTCAACATATTACATGCACAAAACGGAGCAACACACAAGAAGTTATGGCAGGATGTACATGGCACCAGAATGCAATTTTTTGAGGACTTAGAAAAATTTCGGGGGTCAACCTGAGAATTCCATACTGGATCGGGGAGTGCGGAAAACGAGGCGGGGCCGAGGCACTCGCTGGAGCACGGCCAGAGACGGAGGGGACGGGCGGATTCGCGGCGAGGGACGCCGGATCCGACCGCGGGACGGCGCACGGGGCCGGCGAGCTGGCGGTCGGAGCGCGCGGCCGCAGTGAGGACGAGCCGACGGGGAGCTGCGAGGGCAGTGGAGGAGATCCACGGCGGCGGGCGGTGCGGCGCTAGGCGGCGTGGGAGGCCGGCGAGCGGAGCGCTCGGGCGGCGGGCGCGCGGGCCGGGGAGGGCCCCGCTTGGCTCCCAGCAGGCCGGCACGCGGGTGGCGTGGTGATGTGGGCACAACTGCTCGGTGAACCAGGAGGTGACATGTGGCAGAGGTGAGGGCGTTGGACACGTCCGTCGGTGGGGAAGAACGTCCGGCGGCGCGAGGGGAGTTTGCTAGGGTTTTGGACCCGGATTTGGAGGAGGGGTGCACATATTTATAGCTAGGAGGAGGTAGGAGTGTCCAAATGGAGTGTAGTTTTTTCCCACGCGATCGTGATCCGATGGCGGAGGACATGGAAGAGGTTTGGATGGGTTATTTGGCCGTTTTGGAGGGGTGTCGGGCTGCAACACACACGAGGCCTTTACGGTTACCCAGTTAACCATTGGAGTATCAAACGGACTCCAAATGACACGAAATTTGACAGGCGGTCTACCGGTGGTGTACCAAGGCCGCTTGGCAAATCTCGGGCCCTTCCGAGAATGTTTAACACACTCTCATGAAAAGAGGCAAGAGGGGGCGCCGGTGGACGGAGGAGTGTAGGATTGCAATATGGACAATGGGGAAAAAGCTCGGATGCATGAGACGGACACGTATGCAAATGAGATGCACATGATGACATGATATGAAATGCATGACATGGACAAATTGCAAAACAAAGAAAAAAACCAACCACGAGGGGAATCTCATAACTTAAAGCCGAATGGCAGAGTTGGAGTACAAATATTGCAAGTTAGATCTAGGGTGTTACAATCATCTTCATCACTATTGAAATCAACATACTCGGGGTGTGATACGTTTGAGACTTTAGCCATGAAATCTTCCAATTCCTTCATTTGGTGAGTCAAATATGTCATAGGAGTTGGTCGACACAAGTGCTAGACCGGCAACACCTTCATCTTGAGTATATTCGGAGTCAGAGTGATAACTTCTCTCAGAATGATGGTCGGAGTCGGAGCCGGATACCCATTCACCAACGTGAGCTTGATTTCTTTATTTTGTGTAGCTCCTTGATGAATTATACTTCCTTTCCGAATCCTTGCTTCTGCGAGAGGTTCTTCGTTCATAAGGATCATCTCTACTCCTTCTCTCTCTTGGAGGTGATACTTCTCTTCTACTTCTCCTTTTAGGCGAGTCTTCTCTTCTTTTGTAGGGAGTCGTACACTTATTTGAGTAGTCTCCGGGTCTTCCACAATTGTAGCAATTATGCTCATGACTAGAAGATCTTTTGTCATTGCAGGACCTTGACTTGGAACTTCTTTCTTTGCTTCTACTCTTGTAGAACTTGTTGAAGTTCTTCACCATTAGGCTCAATTCCTCGTTGAAGGCTTGTTTCTCACTTGATGATGTAGGAGCATCACATGAGGCTTTGTAAGCACCACTGGACTTGTTGTGAAGCTCTTCTTTATCCTTGAGTGACATATCATGAGCAACAATTCTTCCAATGACTTCCGTTGGCTTGAGATCTTTGTAATTGGCATCATTTGGATCAATGTGCACACAATATCATATTTTCCATCCAAGACTCTTAGGATCTTCTTGAGGATGAATCTCTCGGTCATCTCTTCGCTTCCTAAGTCGGAAATATCATTTGTGATGAGAGTGAGCCTATAGTACATTTCAGCGATGCCTTCACCATCCTTCATTTTGAACTTGTCAAGCTGACATTGAAGCACATCCAATTTTGATTCCTTGACGGAGTCGGTAACTTCGCGCATATCAATCAAAGTATCCCAAATTTCATCTTATGCTTCCAAACGGTGGGGTTATGTCCAAGAATATGCATTTTCATCTTATGCTTCCAACTATCAAAATTAGTACCATGAAAGTAAGGACCTCTACAGTGGTAATCTCCCTCGCTAGACGCCATACTCTCCTAGGTTATGAAACCAAGGCTATGATCACCAGAGCTATGGAAATCAAGGCAAATGGAGACCAATGCTCTGATACCACTTGTTGGATCGAAAGTATCTCTAGAGGGTGGATGATTAGACTACTTGATGAAATAAAAATCTATCATTTTCCCAAATTTCTGTCTTAGCAGATTTTAGCAACTTAGCACAAGTCAAGCAATCAACCTACACATGAAATTCTAAGAGTATAGTAGCGGAATGTAAACCATTGCATATGAAGGTAATGGGAGGAGTTGGAGGGAGCAAACGCAATGTAGACACGGAGATTTTTGGCGTGGTTTTGATAGGTGGTGCTATCGTACATCCACATTGATGGAGACTTCAACCCATGAAGGGTAACGGTTGTGCGAGTCCACGAAGGGTCCACGAAGAAGCAACCTTGTCTATCCCACCATGGCCATCGCCCATGAAGTACTTGCCTCACTTCGGTAGATCTTCACGAAGTAGGCTATCTCCTTGCCCTTACAAACTCCTTGGTTCAACTCCACAATCTTGACGGAGGTTCCCAAGTGACACCTAACCAATCTAGGAGATACCACTCTCCAAAAGGTAATAGATGGTGTGTTTATGATGAACTCCTTGCTCTTGTGCTTCAAATGATAGTCTCCCCAACACTCAACTCTCTCTCACGGATTTGGACTTGGTGGAAAGATGATTTGAGTGGAAAGCAACTTGGGGAAGGCTACAAGTCAAGATTCTTGTGGTTGGAATGGAATATATTGGTCTCAACACATGAGTTGGTGGTTCTCTCTCAGAAAATGTATGGTAGAAGTGTAGGCACGTTCTGATAGCTCTCTTCACGAATGGAGGATGGGTGGAGGGGTATATATAGCCTCCACACAAAATCTAACCGTTACACACAATTTACCAAACTCAGTGAGACCGAATACTCAAACTCGGTCAGACCAATTCAGTTCAAAATGTGAACATTAGGCTTTTCAGTGGGACCAACATGTCAACTTGGTGGGACCGATTTCATTAGGATTAGGGCATAACGTAATCTCGGTGAGACCGATCACATAAACTCGGTGAGATCGATTTTTGTAATAGGCAAAGAGAGAGTTGGTCAGGCAAACTCGGTGGGACCGATTGCTCATTTTGGTGAGACCGAAATGTTACAAAAAGGAAACGGAGAGTTTGCATTGCAAACTCGGTGGGACCGATCGCTCATCTCGGTTAGAGCAAAATGTTACGAAGGGAAACAGAGAGTTTGGAATCCCATCTCGGTGAGGCCGAGATCCCTATCAGTGAGACCGAACTGATTAGGGTTTCTGGCTATGGCTATGTCAAATGAACTCGGTGGCGCCGGATAGATGGTCCGCGGACATGACCCTCATGCCATCAAATACCTCCCGTTGAAACTCAAAGGTCCAGATCGGCACTGGTTAAACAGTCTGCCCGAAAACTCTATTGGTAGCTGGGAGGATTTGGAAGACGCCCCCGCGACAACTTCCAAGGTACATATGTCCGGCCACCAGACGCCGATGACTTAAGCCATATAGTTCAATAGCCGGAGGATCAGCGAGGAAGATCTGGACTAGATTTTAGTTAAAAAGAACCAAATCATTGATTGTCCGGACGTGGAAGCCCCTGCGGCCTTCAAACACAGCGTACGGGACAAGTGGCTCGCCCGCCACATCGGTCAAGAAAAACTAAAATCCATGTCAGCCCTTACCGCTCTGATCACCCGCTTTTGCACGGGTGAAGACAGCTGGCTCGCTCGTAGAAGCAACAACACCAACAATCCTGGCACTTCCGAAGTCCAAAATGGCAATTTCAAACCTCGATGCAGCAAACACAGACGTCACAATGATAATGAAAGAACGTGCGACACAGTGGTCAACGCCAGATTCAGCGACCCCAAACCCGGTCAACGGAAAAAGCCATTGAAGGCAAACAAAGACAAACCATCCAATTTGGACAAGATATTGGACCGGCCCTGTCAGATTCATGGCAACCCCGATAAACCAGCTAATCACACCAACAGAAGATGTTGGGTCTTCAAGCAGGCCGGCAAGCTCAGCGCCGAATACAAGGGGAAAAGGCCGCCTAGTGATAGCAATGACGAATAGACTCACCAACCAAATACCAAGGGTCAGAAGCAATTTCCCCTTGAGGTAAAAACAGTGAACATGGTATACTTACACACGTCACTACAGAGGAGCATGAGACGTACTCCCTCCGGACTAAGGATCATACTATGTTCCCTCCAGCCGGAGTACAAATCGGTCTTATTAAACCACATACCTTGTCGGCCATTAAGCCACCGGTCTCCATTCAGCAGGACCGACCAATTATGGAGCTAGACTAGCAGTTTCGCTTCCGCCGTCCGCCTCATACACCCGCGAAATCTATACTGCGCATACATAACTACGCACATAAAATACCATGGGCATCGGCGGAGGCACAATACGGATGGGCCTACAAGTACTCCCATAACCTCCTTCTTTTCTTTTCTAACCACTATTTCTTTTTTCATTATCCTTTACCACAGATGACTCGCAGGCTGGTCATCTCACCAACTCTATCGGAGTTCCGGTTTGTACATTCATCCAAAAGCTACCCCCTTTAAGGAGCCCCTTCATCGAGGAAAGGCGGCGCAGACGTGCGACAGGAGGTCCAAAAAAAACTTTTTGTTGACCGCACTCTCTATTTTGTGAGCCTGTAAAGTGCCTTCTACCTCAGCCGTCGACCCTTGGCATGTCATATAGCCGGGGTCATGGCGTTATTATATACAAAACAATGATTGGCATATCACTCAAGTTCTAGTGAATATTATCAGTATCATGTATTCACTTTTCTCTAAAAAACTGCATTTTGCTCCTTGTGTTATTTCACACGCCCGGACATAACTCGCCAGGGGCTCGATATGGGAACAAAATAAATTGCCAACAAGTCTGAACAGCTTTATAGAATACTTCGGCGTCGTGAGTTTGGTCGTATATGCATCAAGTCCAAATCATGTCTTGGGTCAACAGTTGGGTTGCCCAGCTCATGTGCTTGCTACCTTATGTTCCACTCTATCGGCTAAGGTAGTAAAGGGAGAACAACTGGGATTGTGTTTCCGGTTCATCTGGTCAAACACCTAAGTAGAGAAAGCAGAAAACTGGCTCTCATGATGTGGTGAGAGCTGGTCAACCACTCGACGACTTATCGGAATCTTTTGCGATTCCCCCATATTACACGAAGGACCTTTCCTCAGGTCATACTTGTACATGCACCACATTGGGATAACCGAGTACATACTAGGGTTTATATCGTAGACTCACCATAAAACTCCTATGGCTAAGTGAAAGTGTTAACGCCCTATAGTCCGATTGCCTCGTTCACCGCATTGACACCTCCTTAAGGGACCAAGACGTTGGGTTAAGAGTGATCAAGTGCTTTTCCGAACACCTCCATATTTTCTACGAGGTGGCTGAAGTCGACGATTGGAAAACTTTCAGATTATACAAAAACGGCCGCACAGGAGGAACGAAAAGCTTTTAAGCAAATATCATAATATTATTATAATATTATCTTTTACAATTTCAATACATTTCATTTGAATATCATATCTTTCGAGCACTGACCCTTATCAAGCAGGCACCCTCTAAGACGTCCTCAAAATAATGTTCGGGTGCGTGATGGTCCTTACCCTTGAGGGGACTCCTCGCTGAACGCCGGTTGCCTTCATCTTCGCCAAGTATGTTTTGACACGGGCAAAGGCCATCCGTGCACCTTCAATGCATGTTGAACACTTAACGGCGTCGATACGTGGCACCGCATCCACAAGCCGCTGCACCAAACCGAAGTAACTATTCAGAATGGGCTCGTTAGGCCACAACCGGACTATGGCGTCCTTCATGGCAGCACCGGATATCCCGTGGAGCTCGGCACACTGGGCCATTTGTTCATTTAGTAGCAGCGGACACTTTCACGCATCGAACTGTGACCAAAAAAGCTTCTCTGTGGCAAACCCTTCCTGCGCCTGGTGAAATTGCGCCGCATCGGAGGCGCTCTTCGGCAGGACCAAGAATGTTTTCGGAGAGCTCCACATTTGATTAAGCAGGGAATACTTCGGATCACCGAACTTCCTCTGTAATAAGAAAGGCTTACCGGCCGCTATCTCCCCAGCTTGCCGGATCTCTTCCCAAGCCGCTCTAGACTCAGATCGTGCTTCTTTCGCCTCTTGCAAGGCCTTGTCGAGATCGGCCGCTTTGGCTTTGTTATCCCTCTTGAGGAATTCACACTGGACAGTGGTTTCCTCTAGCTTGCGCGCCATGATAGAAATTATCTCCTCACACCGGCACCGAGCAGCCTGTTCGATTTTTAACTCATCCGCTACCTTATTGGCAGCCGAATTACTCATCCGGGCTTGCTCCTTGGCGAGGACAAGCTCAGCCCAAAGGGCCTCCACCACAGCAGCACCATCTGCAGTTATGCGTGTCTCAGTATACAATTCTAGCTTCGTGCTCATGTTATCATACATACATATACTGAGTGCCCCAAAAATATACCTTGCACCACGTCAAGCCGCCTGTTGATAAGCGTGATGTCATCATCCGCCCCATCAATCTTCCGCTGCAGATCTGCAACCTCTGCAGATTGGGCAGTAGCAGGGGAGGTAACAGCCGGTGTTCCAAGTAGTCAGATTATTTCCTAGATATATCTATTTGATCCTTTGATTGCCTCCCTTGGGTAGCCAATCAGAGTCTCAAGGGCTACTATCTATACATAGGAATATTTTGTGAATAAAACACAACTGAAAGCATTACAGTACAAACCACGAACCCTCTTAGCTGGCTCGTGAAGGACTCATTCAATCTGCTTTTCCCGGACAGGACCTTTTCAACTACCGTACCCATCAAGGTACGATGGTCCTCAGAGACTGACGCCTGTCGCAGCATGTTCGTCAATATATCTGGTGCTTCTGGATATCCGGAAACCGCTATAGCAGCACGACCTCCCTTCGAAGGGATCCATTCATTCGTCCCTAGAGTTGTCTCTGGCTGTGAGCCCGACAGTCCGGGGCCTTTATTATTGGCCCCCGGACCCTGGGCTACCGAAGTATCACCTTTGGTAAGTGTTTTCATCATCCACCGCGTCACTTGTTGATCAGGAGAGACCCTCCAGGATGACACCTCGAAGTCGTCTTCCCTATTGGGCGAGGAGACTGGTGGAGGCGTCTCGCTTTCCATCATCTCCCGGAGAAGATCCCCCCGAGGAAGAGGATTGTTGAGGAAGACTATGCGTCGAGCTGCAAAAACATACATTCTAGATGTTACCCTGGTCACAGGAGAGGAACGGGGTATGTGTAAAACACCCTTGTTCCCTTACGATTTAGGCTTGTCCTCGCCGGGGGACTGCGCGATAACGTCGTCCTCCAAGCCCAAGCCGCCCGATAGGGGCATCTTGCCTCACTTGGGAGCCTTTTCCTCCGAATCTTCAGACAACAGCCATTTTCTTACCATGGGGAGAATGAATGTTGGCTTCTCTTTTACTTTTGTCTTCGGGCGATGGGATTTTCATCTCCCCAGACACAACATCTAATATATCTTCGGGATGGAGGCCACCTTCGGTCATCCCTCTCTCCTTCTTGTCCTCCTTCATAGGCATCTGGTACGGTGCCGGGGCCAGCATCCTTGTTAATGCAGAATCCGCTGAGTCTTCGGGCAGGGGGGCCAAACACCTAATTCACTCTGCTTTGTTTATCCAGCCCTGGAAGAAGATAGTGTGATCAGTATCGCATTACAGCATACATTGCTAAAAAAAATTTAGAAGTCAAGAGCTTACCGAGGTATCCGTATGGTTGCGGTCGAGGCCGATGTCCTCGGTGGTGTCCGGCCACTGTTTTCGTTTCCCGAAAAACAGCTTCCACATTCCTTTGTGTGTATTACCGAAAAAGTCTTGGAGGATCTGTGGTCCTTCCGGATTAAACTCCCACATATGGAGAGGTCGTCGCTAGCATGGCAGAACCTGGCGGACCAGCATTACTTGGACCATGTTGATAAGGCCGACGTCCTTCTCAAGGAGACTCCGGATGCGGCTCTGTAGAGTCTGCACTTCGTCAGTTGATCCCCAGTCCAGCCCCTTATTAACACAGGATGCAAGCTGTAATGGAGAGCTAGACCGAAACACAGGTATAGCCGCCCACTTGGTACCGCGGGGTTCAGTGACGTAAAACCACTCCTGCTGCCATAGTTGGGAAGCTTCGGTGAAAGAGCCTTTTGTCCAGGGAGCATTGGTAAGCTTTCTCACTATAGCACCTCCGCACTCCGTGTGTTCCCCGTCGACTACCTTCGGCTTCACACTAGAGGTCTTGAGCCATAAGCCGAAGTGTGGGGGAATACGGAGAAAGGCCTCGCACATGATAATGAACCTCGAGATGTGGAGGAAAGAATCTGGGGCTAGATCGTGAAAATCTAGTCCATAGTAAAACATGAGCCTGCGGACGAAGGGATGAAGAGCGAATCCTAGCCCTCGCTGGAAGTGGGATACGAGTGCGACCCTCTAACCGGATCTGGGAGTAGGAATAACCTGCCCTTGAGCAGGAAGCCTGTGGGGGATCTCCGCGGTCATGTATCTGGTCGCACGAAGCTTCGCAATGTCCTCCTCTGTAGCAGAGGAGGCCACCCATCGGCCATGTGGGCTAGGTCCGAACATGATTGGGAAACTGGAAGCGATGAAGTCGAGCCTTGGGTGCTGGAACTTGAAGTTGGAAGGGCTAAGGAAAAGGTTGGCACAAAACAAGGCAGCCCTTGGGTCCTTTATAAAGGCAACGGATATCGAACGCCTCCACCTAAGACTTAAAACCTGCCTATTCTTAAGGAATCATATCAATGGAACGGTTGGGTTATCCACGCTCGTATTGATGAGAATCCCACGATAAGGGGACACGGTCTCTGCTTCGACAAGACGTGCCAATAAAAACCGTGCCTCGAAACGTGTAATGCCGGGACAAGAAACGGTTCAAAATAATGACCGGGCAAACGTGATATCACGTTACAAAAGGACTGTCAGCGGATTGGACTCGTGCAAATACTATATTCTCTACGGTTGTGTGTGGTACTTGTGTTGCAGATCTGGGCATGTTCATTACGACCGAAGACTATCTTGGAGAATTCGGAAAGGGGAACCCGCCTTGCAATGTCGAAAATAATCTGCGCGCCGAACACCTCGTCATTGAAGTCTGGTTCAGGGGCTACTGAGGGAGTCCTGGACTAAGGGGTCCTCAGGCATCTGACCTATTGCATATGGGCCGAACTGATGGGTCGTGAAGATACAAAGGCCGAAGACTCTACCCGTGTCCGGATGGGACTCTCCTTGTCGTGGAAGGCAAGCTTTGCGACCAAATATGAAGATTCCTTTCTCTATAACCGACCTTATGTAACCCTAGATCCCTCCTGTGTCTATATAAACTGGAGGGCTAGGTTCGTAGATAGATCCTCATAATCATAGTTAGACAGGCTGGACTTTTAGGGTTTAGCCATTACGATCTCGTGTTAGATCAACTCTTGTAATGCTCATATTCATGAAGATCAATCAATCAGGAAGTAGGGTATTACCTCCATAGAGAGGGCCCAAACCTGGGTAAACATTGTGTCCCCCGTCTCCTGTTACCATTGACCTTAGACGCACAGTTCGGGACCCCCTACCCGAGATCCACCGGCTTTGACACCGACATCCACATTCCTAGTCCATGCCATGCCAATCATTGAACATTCTGAAATGATCATCTTGAAAGAGCATCAGTTCAATGAGCTATTGATACGTCTCCAATGTATCTATAATTTATGAAGTATTCATGCCATGTTTACGACATTTTTATATGATTTTGGTATCATTTGATTAGAACTAACCCGGACTGACGATGTTTTCAGCAGAACTACCGTGGTGTTGTTATTGTGCAGAAATAAAAGTTCTCGGAATGCGATGAAAATCAATGGAGATTTTTTCTAAAAAATAGGGAAAATACTGGAACGAAAATCCACCGGAGGGTAGTCACGGGGCCCCACGAGGGTGGGGGCGCACCACCCTACCTCATTGACTCCCCGATGGCCCCCCTGACGTGAAATCGATGCCAACTTTTCCTATAAATATAGAAACCTCCAAAAATTAACCTATATCGGGAGTTCCGCCGCCAGAAGCATCCGTAGCCACTGGAAACCAATCTAGGCCCTCTCCGGCACCCTGCCGGAGGGGGGCCATCATCACTGGAGGGCATGGAGGAGGATCCCAGAGGGGCCATTATCGTCATGAAGGCCAAGGACTAGAGGGAGAACCGCTCCCCATCCAGGGGGAGGCCATGGAGGAGGAAGCACAAGGGGGAGAACCTCTCCTCCTCTCTCTTGGTGGCACTGGAGTGCCATCAGGAGGGGAATAATCGCCGCGGTGATAGTCTTCATCAACATCACCATCATCATCACCATCCTCATCTCTTTTACGCGGTCCACTCTCCCGCACCCCGCTGTAATCCCTACTTGAACATGGTGCTTTAAGCCACATATTATGAACCAATGATGTGTTGCCATTCTATGATGTTTTGAGTAGATATCCTTTGTATTTGGGTTGATTGATGATCTAGATTGATACGAGTTGTATGTTTTATTTTGGTGTTGTGCTATGGTGCCCTCCGTGTCGCGCAAGCGTGAGGGATTCCCGTTGTAGGGTGTTGCAATACGTTCATGATTCTCTTATAGTGGGTTGGTGAGTGACTGAAACACAAATCCGAGTAAGGGGGTTGTTGTGTATGGGAGTAAAGAGGACTTGATGCTTTAATGCTATGGTTGGGTTTTACCTTAATGATCTTTAGTAGTTGCGGATGCTTGCTAGAGTTCCAATGTCACAGCCCTAGCTTAGACCTTGTCTGTCTTTGCATAAGCATCCATGCATCATGTTTAAATTTTATGAAACTTTGAAATGGGGATGATCAAACCCTAGCAGATAATTATTTCAACTTGGTTCAAGTTTAAATCTTTTCAATGAACCCAGAATGCCCTTTAGAAAAGTTCATGCTTTTTGATAAAGGTTAAAACCTCTACCAAAGATGGTGCACATTTTTCTATGCCATTCTGGATTTTTGAGCTAAATCTTATTGTATTTAAATTGGAGCATTTAATGACTATAAATATTTTAAATGCTTCAATAATTCTAAAAATAATTGAGGGCTATCGGAAATAATTCAAAAGATGTCCACAACTATTTTTAGGAGTTATCGAAATGGTTTAGTATTTTTTCGAAATCAGAAAACAAAGACAGAAAATAGGAAACAGAAAAATTAGAAAAGAAGAGAGAGAACACCCACCTAGGCCACTTACTTGTAGCCGACCCTGCTGCACCAGCCCAGCCCATCGTGGCAGAGCGGCTGTATTCAACCTCTGCCAGTAGGCAGAGGCGAAGTCGCATGCGCGCACGCGGAGGCCTCCACCTCCTGCTTCGCGGTGGTAGCCTCCCCGACATCCTCACGACGCCACAGAGACACCCAGCGCCTCCCCTCATTATCCCCTCTCCCTTTGCACCGCTCCCCCTCCTTTGGCTCCCTCTTCCCCTCTCTTCCCAGTGAGCCCCCAAAGCACCCCGTCGCCGTAGCCGTGGCTATAGGCCACCACCCACCCAACCAGCACGGCGAGGAGCTCCGCCACGATGCCGTGGAGCTACACACTAACGCACGCAACCATGGGAGCCCTGCAACGTCATCCCCGACCTCATCTTGAACCTCCGGCCGCAGGTGACCTCACAATCGATCTGCGGGCCCCAGCACTTCCCCGACCTCACCGTCGCCTCTGCTAGCCCCGCCATGAGCCACTCTCCATTTTCCCCCTGGAATCCCTGTCGTTATCCTCCCCTAGCTAGCTTCCCCACCATGGCCGATCACTGCCGTCCGCCATGGCTGCCGGGAACCTAGCTGCTGTGCTCCGCTGCTCGAATCATCAAGTCTCGCGCGCCCCTGGAGCCATGTGGAGTCCACCCAGCACCTAATCCTGCTCGCTAATGCACTGCAGCAACCGCGCCAGTGTGTCCCGAGCTCCGGCCGCCACCCGGCTCGTCGCCGCCGCCGTTGCACGCCGTCTCAGCACATACCGCGGCCACCATTACATGCGTCGCATCACAGGCTTTTGAACGCTCCCAGCCGCGTGTCCAGCCGATGCCAGAGTTGGCCGGACGGCCATCGCCGCCGCGCTCCGGTTATTGCCGGAGTTAACCCGGTGACGTGGACGGATTAGGCTAGTCTAATTAGCATGTTTTAGTCCAAGTTTAGACACTGCCATGTGGGCCCCAGCGCCCATTTTGGTTAGCCAAATTTTCTGATAAGATTAGTGCTAAACATGTGGCCCCACGTGTCAGCTGACTTTGACTTAGTCAACGTTAGCACGGCCCACCTGTCCGTTACCTAAACAGCCCAGGGTCACTGACCAATGGGTCAGGCAGGTCAGGTTTGACCTGGCCGACTAGTTAACCCGCTGACATCACCCTTGCGAAATGCTGATGCAGTAATTCCTTTCTGGAATTTAAATAAATCTTGAATGATTTATTTATTTCAGAAAATGTCCAAAACTTCTAAAAATCATAGAAATTAATTTGTAACTCCAAATGCAAAGATTTATATATGAAAAATGATCAGAAAAATCCAATCTATCCATCTGTATTGGTTTCATGCATGATTCAGCAACTTAACCTTGCTGTTTAGTGCAAAACATGATACAGCACTATTTAAATTCATAGTTTGGGTTTGGGGTTGAACCTTTGGTTCAAAATGACTCAAACCCATGTGGTTGTAGCTGCATTAGCCCAACACACCCATTTTACCATGTCATGATCATGCATCGTATTGTGCATTGCGTTGATTGTGTTTCCTTCTCTGTTGCCGGTATTTGTCCCCTCTCGATAGACGTGCTTCCACGATGTGATCGATGACACTGATGAAGAACTATACTATCTTCAGAAGTGCCAGGCAAGCAAAACCCCCTTGTTCATTACGATACAAATCCCACTCTCTCGCTTCTGCTCTCTTTTACTGCATTAGGACAACAACGATTCAATTGTTACATGTTGCGGTAGCTGAACCCACTTTCCTCTATATGACCTATCATTGCCATAGTAAATAGATGAAACCCACTAGCATGAGTTGGAGTTATTTGAGTCCTGATGTGCCTACTCATTCATGCTTGTTTATCATGCCTGCTATTGCTTAGAGTTGTGTCAGGTCTGATTCATCGGGGATGAATTGGAATGTTGTGAACATGTCCTGCTGTGTGTGAGCTAAGTGTGTGAACACGATTTGGTAAAGGTAGCGGTGAGAGGCCATGTAGGAGTACATGGTGGGTTGTCTCATTGAAGCCGTCCTCAGGAACTGAGTTCTGTGTTTGTGATCCATGAACAGATACTAACATGCATTGGGCCTGAAACCAATGGAACCTCTCGACTTATTAACCGCCTTGATCTCTGTCCATGAGTTGCAACTATTTTCTGGTGTTTGTAGGATATGTGTTGGAGGCCGTGCGTAGCGCTGACCCTAGTTGTGGGCTATGATGCGGTAGATACACCGTGGCCCGGTGTACCGGGAGCCCGTTTGGTGTCTCGGGAACCCTGCACACATCGTTTGGGGATGTGAGTGAAACCCCGGCCGGATCTCCTCGTGGATGGAACCCGAAGGTTGCCGAGATACACGACGTGTACATCGTGGTAAGTGGAGAGAGCGTGTGTGAAGAAGTACACCCCTGCAGGGTTATAAATGATCTATTCGAATAGCCATGTCCGCGGTAAAGGACTTCTTGGTTGCCTGTACAGTTCATAGACAAGTGAAAGTGGATACCCTAAAATGCGCAAGATAAGCGTGAGTGCTATGGATGGCGTTCTCGTAGGGAGACGGGAGCGGAACCATAATGGTGTATTGAAATGGTGAATATGTGGACTCGTGTGCGCCACCTCAAAAGAGTTACTTGTAGTAGTAGCTCAGGTTAGCCACTGAGTCAAAGCTGGCTTGCTACATTTAAACCCCACCATCCCTTTGTTGATAATGATGCATATGTAGTTAGTTCTAATGTAAGTCTTGCTAGGTACATTTGTACTCACGTTTTCTTAATTTATGATTTTGCAGAGAGACTTCAGTCTCACTAGTAGTTCCGTGTGGACTTCAATGTTTAGCTTGATACCTCATCTACGATCTTGTGCCCTCAGCAGGATGTGGTAGATATTCTGGCTTCTCAGCCATTTTCATTTGTAGATGTCTGTACTCAGACATGTTAAGCTTCCGCATGTGCTTTGACTTGTATGCTCTGAATGTTGGGTCATGAGACCCATGTTTGTAATATTTGGCTCTTCAGAGCCTAATGAAAAAATACTTTGAGTTGTAGAGTTTTGTTGTGATGCCATGTCATATTTACACATATCGGGCATATTGTGTGTATGATTGAAATGCTTGGTATGTGTGGGATCCAACAAACTAGTTGTTTATCCTTGGTAGCCTCTCTTATGGGGAAATGTAGTCTAGTGCTTCCACTGAGCCATGGTAGTCTGCTACAGCCCGGTTTACCGGAGTCCGGCTAGCCCAGTTACTACTACTTCGGAACCCTTAGACTGGCCGGCATGTGATCCACTTCGTTCCAATGTTTGTCCCGTCAGGGAAATGTCACGTGGTGACTTCCGGAGTCCTGCTAGCCTGCTACAGCCCGGGTTCCCGGAGTCCTATTAGCCAGTTGCTACAGCCCGGATTCACACGCATATGATCGACACGTTCGATGCTGGTTCATGTATGCATGTCCCTATAAGTTAGTGCCACTTTGGGTTCACGACTAGTCATGTCGGCCTGGGTTCTTTGTCATATGGATGCTAGCGACACTATCATATACATGAGCCAAAAGGTGCAAATGGTCCTGGGCCAGGTAACGTGGCACCCATGGGAATACCGTGCGTGAGGCCACAGAGTGATATGATGTGTTACATGCTAGATCGGCGTGACTTAGGATCGGGGTCCTGACATCCAATCATAAGTGCATATGATCCAAGTAGAGAAAGTATGTTAGCTTATGCCTCTCCCTCATATGAAACTGTGATTACCGGTCTTGTTAACAATTGCCTAGGACAATTCCGCACACCGATCCACCTTTATTCCACACTCGCTATTTATAATATTTAGTAATATATTCTAACTTTATGATAACAGCCCCTACTTTTATATTTTATCTCTCCGATATCATACGAAGTTATCCTCTTCATACACACAACGTAGTTTTATTTTTCGTTTCTAGTTGGAAGCAAACATTCGGTGTACGTAGAGTCGTATCAGTGGCCGATAGGGCTGGATGATTCCCTGCACTTGGGGATTATCAGCTATATGTTGTTAGGAATTAACAAAACCACCCAGGGATAGTGGCACTTTCACTACACGATCGTTTCTCCAACTTTAGAATGCATGTAATTGTTTATTGAGGTGTGTGCAAATGATCTATATGGTCACTTATGTAATTGGATGTTTATTTCAGTTACATACATATATATACATGTTATTATTTTGTAGACAGAGCAAACCACACAGCTTATTAGCAGTAATTGTCTGTTTTATTATTGGTCTTCGCACACATGTCTGATTACGGACCTATTTGCCGCATATCACACACATCTTGTTCAGTTGAACCGTTTCCATTATGTTGCCTAATCACACACAGTTCATCCTAGTGAACTGTATGTTGTATATCGCACACACCTTCATCTGGCTGCCCGTTTCTTTTGTTCCTACTCATCGAAAACAGTTAATTGAAATGAACCATATGCCCTGCATCGCACACGCAACTAAAATCTGAACTGTGTTTGATGCATTTGTCGTTGCAAACATTTTGCATCTTTTTTTACGGTTCTTTTACACCACCGCTTACGATTATGGCATCGCCATAGTTTCGTCGAAGGGTAGTGTCGCATTTGGACCATCCTGCAGTAGTGCATAGAGATGAGTTATCACTTGATAACGGGATCACATCATTAGAATGATGTGATGGATAAGACCCATTCGTTAGCTTAGCATATGATCGTTCAGTTTATTGCTACTCCTTTCTTAATGTCAAATACATATTCCTTCAACCATGAGATCATGCAACTTCTGGATACCAAAGGAATACCTTATGTGCCATCAAACGTCCAAACGTAACTGGGTGATCATAAAGACGCTCTACAAGTATCTCCGAAGGTGTCTGTTGAGTTGGCATGGATCAAGGTTGGGATTTGTTACTCCGTGTATCG
The DNA here is from genome assembly GCF_002162155.2 of Triticum dicoccoides. Classification (NCBI taxonomy): domain Eukaryota; kingdom Viridiplantae; phylum Streptophyta; class Magnoliopsida; order Poales; family Poaceae; genus Triticum; species Triticum dicoccoides. The sequence goes on from NC_041386.1 coordinate 228,861,367, forward strand.
GAAAGGTATCTTTGGGCCCTCTTGGTAATAGAGCATCACAAGAAGCTTGCAAGCAATGTGTCTAACGAGTTAGTTACGAGATGATGTATTACGGAATGATTAAAGAGACTTGCCAGTAACGAGATTGAACTAGGTATGAAGATACCGACGATCGAATCTTGGGCAAGTAACATACCGACAGACAAAGGGAATTATGTATATTGTCATAAAAGGTTTGACCGATAAAGATCTTTTAGAATATGTAGGAACCAACATGGGCATCCAAGTCCCGCTATTGGTTATTGACAGAGAAGCGTCTTGGTCATGTCTACATCATTCTCCAACCCGTAGGGTCCGCATGCTTAACGTTTGTGGACGATATAGTATTATAGGAGTTATGTGAGATTGTGACCGAATGTTGTTCGGAGTCCCGGATGAGATCACAGACATGACAAGGAGCTCCGGAATTTTCCGTACGTAAAGATTGATATATTGAATGATACTATTTGGTCTCCAGAAAGGTTTTAGAATGCACCGGTGTTTTATCGGAGTACCGGAAGGGGAGGCCACAGGGAGTTATTGGGCTTGTTGGGCCAACAAGGGAGAGCACACCAGCGCACATAGGTCTGGCACGCCCCTCCTCATGGCACGTGGCCCAAGGGAAGGAAAGGGAGGAGGGCTAGCCCCTCCTGCCTTCCCCTCCACATTAGAGAAAGCAAGGGGGGCACCTCCCCTCCTACCTTCTCCCCGAGCGCTAAGAAAGGAAAGGGGGCTCACCTAGGCAGGCCACGAGGGCTGGCCGCTGGCTCCTTTGGGGGTGGGGTAGGGCTGCCTCCCTTTCCCCTCCACCTATATATATGAGAGGAGGGAGAGGGGTAACAGACACCATGATTCGCAAGCCATGTGCGGCGCCCTATCTCCCTCTAGTTCTAGTTCCTCCTCCATCCACGTCCGTTGTGCTTGGTAAAGCCCTTCGGATAGTTTCACCACCTCCGTCACCACGCCGTCGTGCTACAACTCATCTACTACTTCGCCTCTCTTACTGGATCGAGAATGCGAGGACGTCATCAAGCTGAACGTGTGCTGAACAAGGAGGTGCCTTATGTACGGTACTTAATCGGGATGGATCGTGAAGGTGCACGACTACATCAACCGCGTTGATAAACACTTCCACTTTACGGTCTATAAGGGTACGTAGACACACTCTCCCCTCTCATAGCCATGCATATCCATGGATAGATCTTGCGCGTGCGTAGATTTTTTTTGCTTTCCATGCAACATTCCCCAACACCAATGCCGCTCCCTGTGGCTCCAATGGCACTCCCAGCAGCAATGATGACAACATGGGGCAGTTCACCACACATTAGGTAGTGGACACCCACGTGATGAGGAAGGACCTCTCGGTGGTGTACACGAACGAGCCGGTCTCAGTGGAGAGCTCCATCCATACTATGGTGTAGTTGCTTGCTAAGGACATGTACCAAGTGGTCGGCTTCGACCTCGAGTTCACCAGCGTTCATGCCGGGCATGATTGGAAGGTTATTGTCGCCCAGTTGTGTGTGTGAGATGACGTTCTCGTCTACCACTACCACCTGGACACAAGGCCTTGCGAGCATTTCACTATGTTTATCAACAACCTCGACTATTGTTTTGCTACGGTGGACACCAACAACAATCGTAAAGCGCTCGAGGCTTCGGGCTTGGCCTGCCAGAATCTTTTCAACATCCGTGACTACTACAAGGTCTGGGGCAACACCAAGAACAAACAGAACTCCCTGGTTTACCTCGCCTCAGCCATCATTGACCCCTACTACAAGAATATGAAAGATGAGAGCAAGAAGGACAAGAATGCCTGGCACAGTGCCCGGGTTAGGAGACTAGATGAAGTATGCGTCAATTACGCGGCCAAGGACGCATACACAAGCTACAAGGAAGTGTCTTTGTCCTGCCCCAGACGAGGGATCAAGCCACAGAATAGTAGCAGGAGCGTCACAGAAGTAGATGAAACGATGATCGTTTCTCCTAGTTTAGAATGCATGCAATTGTTTATTGAGGTGTGTGCAAATGATTTGTATAGTCACTTATGTAATTGGATGTTTATTTTAGTTATATAATGTTGTTCTTCAGTAGAGAGAGCAAATCACATGGCTTACTAGCAGCGATCGTCTGCGTTATTATTGGTCTTCGCACACATTTATGATTATAGACATGTTTGCCGTGTACCACACATATCTTGTTCAGTTGAACTATTTCTGTTGTCTTGGCCGATCACAAAAAGTTCATCCGAGTGAACTGTATGCCCTCCATCGCACACACCTTGATCTGGCTGACCGTTTTTGTTGTGTTTCCCAATCATAGAAAGTTCATCCTAGCGAATTGTATGTCGTATATCGCACACACCCTCATCTGGTTGATAGTTTCTGTTTTCTAGATCATCGCAAATGGTTCATATGGATTAATGGTATGCCACGCATCACACATGCATCTCTGATTTGAATCGTGTTTGATGCATGTGCCATCGCAAATAGTTTGTATCATTTTCACGGTTTTCTTAAACCATCATTTGCGGTTAATGCATCGCACACAGTTCCTTTGAAGGGTTTCTGATTGTACTGTCACGTTTGTACCATCCTGTAGTAGTGATAGAATGCTTCATGTGCTTCACTTATATCATTTGAAGTTTGGATGCATGTTTCTCTACATAGAAAACTGCCATTGTAGAATGCTATTTTGCTTCACTTATATTTGTTATAGTGTGGAAAAATCTTCTGTAGGAAGAGTTAAACTCTCATGCTTCACGTATATCTATTTAGAGAGTCAACAGGAATTGGTCACTCACATGGTTAGTTATAAAATCCTACATAAAACTTGTAGATCATTGAATATGATATGTTTGATTTCTTGCAAAGGTTTTGCGATATAGAGATGATAATTTGAGGGAGATACTATTGAATGATTGTGGTTTAGTAAGAATATTGGTGCTAAGGTTAGTGATTCCCTAAGCAGGCACATATAGTCTATAGTTATGCGACAAAGTTATATCCTACCCATGCTAGTATCCGGTGTTAATTATTCGCAATGCATGATTATGACTATTTTTGCTCTCTGGTTGGTCGCTTCCCAATCTATTTGCTAGCCTTCGCATGTACTAAGAGGGAATTCTACTTGTGCATGCAAACCCTTCAACCAAAGTTGTTCCATATGACTCCACCATATCTACCTATATGCGGTATTACTCTGTCGTTCCAAGTAAATTTGCATCTGCCACCTCTAATCCTTAAAATAAGCATTTGTTTTGTCTGCATGTACTGCTCATGGAGCGCTAAGGGGTCGTCAGTATCTTCCATGTTAAGCTGGTATTTGGGATGCCCAGTCCTATGTTCAATACAAAAAATAATAATGAAAAAAACTCCCCCGGAAAGTTGATTGTATGGAGGGAACCCGAGGGTTCGGCTAGCCATGGCTTGTGTTTGAATGGTTGAGCGAGGTAAACTTTACCTTTTTTCTTGGGAACCACTGATAATGTGTTTAGCATGGAAGATATAGAGAACTCTCGGTCGTTACGTTGACAGGAAAAGTACGCCTATCAAAATGTATCCATCTCTGTTTTTAGCTTCAAGCTCTAGAACCTTTGCAAGTCCCTGCTTCCCTCTGCGAAGGGCCCTCCATTTACTTTACGTTATTTTAATTTTATTATTGAGTCATCACCTTCTCATTCAAGCACTAGTTGGAGATCACTATTATTTGTTGGAATGCCTGAGTATACATGTCTTTATATGAAATTATGGACTATTTCTTTGAATCACTCATATCTTAATATTCATGCCATGGTTAGATTATATGATCAAGATTATTCTAGGTAGCATACCACATCAAAAATTATCTTTTTTATCATTTACCTACTTGAGGACGAGCATGAATTAAGCTTGGGGATGCTGACACGTCTCCGTCGTATCTATAATTTTTGATTGTTTCATGCCAATGTTCTACAACTTTCACATACTTTTGGCAAAATTTTATATTATTTTTTGGACTAACATATTGATCCAGTGCCTAGTGCAAGTTCCTGTTTGTTGCTTGTTTTTTGTTTCACAGAATATCCATATCAAATGATGTCCAAACACGATAAAAATTTACGAAGATTTATTTTTTGGAATATTTGTGATTTTTGGGAAAAAGAATCAATGTGAGATGATGCCCGAGGGGCCCACAAGCTCGAGGCGTGCGCCCCTACCCTGGGTGCACCCAGCAGGCTTGTGGGGTCCCTATAAGGCGGTTTGTGCCCTTCATTCACCATGAGAAATATAATATCCTAATGAAAATCATCTTAATATTTCGACCTAATTGGAGTTACAGTGAAGAGCCAGAAAATAGGAACGCGAAAAAGAAGAGAACAAAAAGAGAGATTCAATCTCGGAGAGCCTCCTTCCCCTCCACCGACATGGAGGCCATGGAACAGAGGGGAAACCCTCCTCCCATCTAGGGGGATCCAAGGAAGAAGAATAAGGAGGGTTGCATCTCTCCCCCTCTCTCCAAGTGGCGCCGGAGTGCCGCCGGGGTAACCATCGTGACAGCAATCTACACCAGCAACTTCACCACCGTCATCACCAACTGTCTCCCCATTATGCAGTGGTGTAGCACCTCTTCTACCCACTATAATCTCTACTTAAACATGGTTCTTAGTGGTATATATTATTATCCAATTATGTATGGACATCCTATGATGTTTGAGTAGATTCATTTTCTCCTATGGGTCGATTGATGATTGTGATTCGTTTGAGTTGTACGTTTTATTTCAGTGCTGTTCTATGGTTCCCTACATGTCCTGCAAGCATGAGGGATTCCCACTATAGGTTGTTGCAATATGTTCATGATTCGCTTATAGTCGGTGGCTAGAGTGACAGAAGCTTATGCCCGAGTAAGGGGGTTGTTGCGTATAGGAGTAAAGAAGACTTGTTACTTAATTCTATGGTTGGGTTTTACCTTAATAATCTTTAGTAGTTGTGGATGCTTGCTAGAGTTCCAATCATAAGTGCATATGATCCAAGTAAGGAAAGTATGTTAGCTCATTCCTCTCCCTCATATAAAATTGCAATAATGATTACTGGTCTAGTTATTGATTGCCTAGGGACAAATCCTTCTCTTGTGTTACAAAAAGCTTTCTACTAAACAACTAACTTTTATTATCTTGCAAATTACTCATAGTTTAATTCTTGCTAAGTACATCTAGTTTTATCCTTACAAACTTATCCCTACACCTACAAAATAGTTTCATACTTGTTCTAGGTAAAGCGAACGTTAAGTGTGCATAGAGTTGTATCGATGGTCGATAGAACTTGAAGGGAATATAAATCCTACATTTAGCTCCTCATTGGGTTCAACACTCTTATTTATCGAAAAAGCTACAATTGACCCCATATGCTTATGGGTTATCAAGCTCACTCTTAAAAGCATAGAGAGGAATGCATTTTCAGTGGTGTGCTTTCCCTGTCAACATTTCGATAAAGGATTTCAATATATATCTTCCATGATAAACACATTGTTCATAGTTCCCACACAGAAAGGAAAAGATTTACTCCGCCACAACCATAGAAACACAAGGCATGGCTGGCCGAATCCACTGGTGCCCTCCAAACAATCAACTTTTCAGGGGGAGTTTATTTTATTATACTTTTCTTTGCTTTTGTTTAACGGGACTAGGCATCCCAATTACCAGCCTCTCTCATCGTGATAATAACCTGCTTATCATGGAAGATACTGACCGCCCCGTCCCTCCATGTGCGGTACGGTACACAAAACAAATGTTTCTTTGAAAGTTTTAGAGATGGCACATGCAAATTTACTTGGAACGACAAGGAAATACCATATATAGGTAGATATGGTGGACACTCATGGAAGAAACTTGGCTCAAGGATTTTGGATGCAAAAGCAGTAATCCCGCTTAGTACAGAAATTTTGGCTAGCAAAGATTATAAAAAAGCACCATATGTTGGAGGATCCATACAAATATAAGTTCTATGCAAATATACCCAAACATAACTCACTATATCGTCTTCCTTATCCAACTTCAAATAATTTGATCACGTTTGAAAATAATTAATGGGTATCCACAATCATAAAATATGTCCAAGATAACATATTTGTATGTGAAAGTTCTCTTGCTTATACTAATCATTCATGGACTGCTTGTATGACCAATATTGTGATTGTCAAACTTCATTAGATTTTACTTTCTAAACCCAATGTGAAACTACTACTAAGAATACGAAGCATGTATTATTTCAGATTTATGATATACAATTCATTCAACAATTTACTCTTAGGATATAAGTGAATAACAAGAGTAAACAACGAATTGCTCCAAAAAGATATAATGGAAGATCAATGAGTAGTCAAACAAGTAAGTAGCTATGTGAAGACTCTCTCCAAATCAAGATTTTAGAACCAAGGAGTTTATTCAAACAGCAAAAAAACAAAAGGACATTCCAAGAATAGCACATATCATGTGAACAACTAAAAACTTATGGTCAAGCGAGACTAACCGATTTTTGTTGATGAAGAATGGTGGGGTGCCTACCGGGGCATCCCCAAGCTTAGATGCATGAGACTTCTTGGATTACTAACCTGGGGAGCCTTTGGCATCCTCAAGCTTGAGCTCTTGTGTCTCCTTAATTCCTCTCATATCACGGTTTCCCTAAATATTAAGAACTTCATCCACACAAACCTCAACAAGAACTTTTGAGATAAGTTAGTAGAAATCAACTCAAAGCCATATCATTCTCTACTGTAACAAATTACTAAAATTATAATTAAAGATTGAATACTAAATACCTTTGCATATTTAATACTCCTATCCTCAAATAGAATCATTAAACAAGCAAACATATGCAAAAATAACAGCAATCTGTCTAAACAGAACAGACTGTAAAGGATAAAGCAAAATTCATACTTATTTAACTCAAATATTCTGCAAAAATTACCACATTCTAGAAAGTTTGCTATCACTTACTGTGTCAAAATTTCAAGATTTTATCACAATCTAATTTTTCTGGAGAATTCAGACAATATTGAAAAACTTTCTATTTTAAACGGCAGTTCATGAACATGCAAACTAAGCATGGTAAAGGCTGCACTTGACAATTTTGTTGTAATAAAAGATAAAAACTTGGTTCTAAATTACAGCAATCAAATCAGAATAAAATAAAATGACACTCCAAGCAAAACACATATCATGTGACGAATTAAAATATGGCTCCAAGGGAGGTATATACCGATAGATTGAGGATGAAACAGGGGATGCCTTTCGGGGCACCCCCAAGCTTAGACGCTTGATTCTTCCTTGAATATTACCTTAGGGTTCATTCGGCATCCCAATCTTATGGTCTTTCCACTCCTTATTCTCCTCATATCTATATCTCACCTAAAACATGAAAACCTCAATCACACAAAAATTACCAGAACTTTGTGAGATGCATCAGTATGATAAAGAATGAATCATTCACTATGGTATTGTAAAGACATGATTCATAATTATTCTCACATAATTCCTACTGTACTGTATCATTTCTACAAATTATGTTGACCAATATGAGCCATAGAAACAATATAACAAGAAACATATGCATTCAAATTAGAATCTGTTAAAAACAGAACAGTCTGTATTGATCTGAACAAATAACCATACTTATGTAACCCTACAAATTCAGAAAAATAGGCCAATGGGCAATTTTTATATCAATACTGTGTAAAAATTGCACACCAAAATCACGATCCAGGAAACAAATGTAAATTCAATCACTGGACGCAAAAGTTTCTGTTTTTCCATAGAATCAATTTAACTACCATCCACACTACTGCAGGATGGTCCAAACACGACAGTCCAATCGGAGACCCTTTGATGAAATTGGTGATCTATTAATCGCAAACAGTGATGTAAACTAACCATAAAAATGATATGAAACATTTGTGATGGAGGAGACCAAATACGATCAAGAATTTAGTTGCATGTGCGATGCGTGGAATATGGTTAATCCAGAAAAACTGGTTGTGATGAGCCAGGACAATAGAAACAGGCAGCCCTATCAAGGTGTGTGTGAAATACGTCATATAGTTCACTCAGATGAATTGTTCGTGATTAGGGAACACAACAAAAACGGTCAGCGAGATCAAGGTGTGTGCGATATATGGCATGTAGTTCATTCGAATGAACTAATTTCAATTAGGCAACACAACAGAAACAGTTCAACTTAATAGGATGTGTGTGATATGCGGCGTATAGTTCACATGGATGAATTGTTTGCTATGAGCCAAAAGAACACAAATGATTCGTAAACAAGCTGTGTGTGATACGGGGCAAACAGCCCATTCGGATGAACTGTTTGCGATGAGAAAATATAACACGGGCGGTTACTAGAGGTAATTCGTGTGTGATTCTGTGTGTAGAAAAAGCTTTGGAAAATGCAAAGTAGTTGCTTGCGATGGCTAGGAGTATCGCACACAATGCGTGTATGATTACTCGTGTGTGATGATTAGTAAGTTACACATATGTTTCCTTGTGTTAACACGTGTGTGCGAACACATGACATCGCGTATGGTTGTTGGGTTGTGTGTTCCACTTAGTCTTCCCGCGCTCCCTAGGGGTGAATTATAAAATCCCCAATCCCCTAGCCAGCTGCTAGCGATAAATAACCACAACAATGGCCATCGTCGGCGACTCACTACTGATCCACCTACTAGCTAGTTACCCACACATACTAGCATACCCGCAAAGGCCGACGACAGGATGGAGTTGCATGACGAGAACGGGCACCGGAGATCATAGTGTAGGTTAATTAATTATACCTCCATAGCCGGATGATTGCGGCTTTGGAGGTATAATTAATTAACATAATTTGAGATCAAATAACTAAAGCTTCCCCAATGTGATCGTGCGCCAGCCCCAACCGCTAGCAGAGCACGCGTGGAGGTACGCGACCCGAGTGCGCCTTCGCCCTTAAACGGCGAGCAGAGCACGCGCAGTGACGCCAGAGCGGAGCCCGCGGCGGGTGCCTTAATGGTGAGCAAAATGCATGGGTGGAGGCGAGCAGAGCGCGCCACGGTCGCCTCAACGACAAGCAGAGCG
>NC_041386.1:228870700-228874479 GCF_002162155.2 Triticum dicoccoides
CGACCACCTGAAGAGCGAGCAACCACATCTCCATATTGCAATTCTGGTCAACCTTCTAGCACCACATGGGAGGCGCGACGGCCCATCCATTGGACACGATGGTGATATCTGGACTGTGTGTGATAGTGGGTAGATACATACATGTCCAAGAACACGGGCCCACGTATGCCATCCGGGAGCCATTTCGGGCTTTGAGCCCAGCACCATCAATAATTTTTGAGCTTGTTTCTCGTCATATTCTAGATTACCATGCAATAAGTAATTGCAAAACTATTCACATCGATCAATCCTAAACATGTTCCCACTTAGCACTAGGCTATAAAAACGACCCACTCTAAAATTACTTTACAATTCCTCTCGTCATCACCCAAAACACAGTTCTTTGCCATGACCGGTAGGAGGAGTTTCGGGCCGACATATAACCAGGGAGCAAAGACCAAGGCCACATAAGCACTAGAGGGGTCTCGCCGGTATTCAGCAGCTAAAGCAACGATGTCCTAGCATGTGAATGATCTCTCACCGGCACACGAGGGCTCTCACAAGCACACTCACCACGTCGGCGATCGCGATGAGCTGGGGGTGCTGAAGTCCTTGGCCAGCGACGACGACATTCTTGCTGGCCTAATTAAGGAGTAGGAGCTGGTCGACGGCTTGATGAAGCTGCTCGGGATTAGCGATGCCTCGGTTAAGAAGGCGACCGGCCTTATCAAGCAATTGATGGGTGATAACGCAAAGCTCCTCAAGGCGCTCGCCAAGACGGAGGAGAAGGCCGCTAGCTAGAAGAAGCTGCATGAGCATAGCAGTGCCTTGGGGATGACGCTTAAAGCGGTCCTCAAGGAACTGATGGGTGACTTGAGGAAGATTCAGATCGAGCGCGAGCTGGAGGTGGAGGAATCTGTGGCTGCTGTCAAGCAGAGTCATGAGAAATTGAAGAAGGAGCTAGAGGATCTCGTCCCTCGGTGATCCTTCGAGGAGTAGAGACAATAGCGACCTAGATCATTGTCTGTGATTTCCTTCTTATCTTGCCCCCTTGTCTTCCGGGCGTTTCCGCATGTGGCATTTTAAATTATCTGTAATATGTAAGACAATTATTATCCGTGCTATTGTAAATTTGTCATCGTATTATCCATTGCCATTTTATTTGTCATGATATTATCCGTTGACACATGTGGCTTTTTAAATTATCCGGAATACGAGTTGAAAACACGAACAAAGGAAATGCTAACGTTTAGCGGGGCCATGGGATCACAATCAAACACCCTCCATCCAGGTGCTTTAACTAACCACATGTTAAACCACACTTCGGCGCCATTAATGGAGAAGTTGTAAGTGTGGTGGGCGGCTGGTTGATGGAGGTCAGAGAGCTTGCTTCCTGGTGAGCATGCGCCCCACACTGCTCGCATGTGTCCCGTTGAGTCTACGCGATGGACAGGTCGCACGCATCCCATCGAGCCTACGCGGTGGAGTGCTCGCACGCGTCCCGTCGAGCCTGCACGGCGGACTTCTCGCGCTCGTCCCGCCTAATCAAACAGCTGCATGCACGCCACCGACTATGCACAAAATACAAAGACGGCCGGTGAATGAGGACTGAGGTAGTACTTTTCCATAAAAAGAGGGCATGTGGCCACACTTAAATGGTTACTGAAACACACACGGTTCATATAATACAACCGTTTGCAATATTAACGTGTCAGCTTATTGTTTCAAAAGGACTTCGTTGGCTATTAATGTGTGCACCTTTTCTCAAACTGGATGATTTTTTTACCTCGACATATATGTCCCATGTCATGAAACCATGCCAAGTTTCATGATTTTTGGGTGAGTTTTGGATTTACGGGATCTAAAAAATCGAGATTTTCAATGTTTCAAGACGACGATACATTTGTAATTCATTCACATTCCTTCAATCAGACCTAAACATGCACCCAAGGACACATGTACGACTTTCCACCCATTTTGCTTCACTAGAGCATGTCTTGTAGGTTAAATTTGAATTATGGACATTAAATGCCTAGAAAACTCAATTAATATATAAAATGGCCAAACGAACCCCGAATAGTTTCAAATTTCAGCACTACACTCATGTTATTCTATGTTGCCTGTAGAAAACAAATACAAGGCGAGAAGAGGCACCGATTATTATTTCGCCCACAAGAGGGGCATACTTCCCTACTAGAACCACGAGGGTTGCGAGAAGCTTCAGTTTGTTAGAGGCTTGTAATTAAGCTTGGCCGAAATTGGACATTTTTTTACCACGACATATATGTGCCATGCCATGACCCATGCCAAGTTTCATGATTTTCTGATGAGTTTTGGATTTACGGGGATTTGAAAACCGTGATTCTCACTGTTTGAGGACGAGCCAGGACACCGAGACGGTTGTAATTCATTCTAAATCCTTGCATGGGACCTAAACATGCACACAAGGACATATGTAGGATTTTTCTAGCTATTTTGGTGCACTGGAGCATGTATTTGTAGTTCAGATTTGAATTATGGAAAGTAAATGCCTAGGAAACTCAACTAATGTATAAAAAGGCCAAACGAACCCTGGATAATTTTAAATTTCAGCACAGATATCTAGTCATTCCATGTTGCCAATAGAAAAAAATACAAGGCGAGAAGAGGCAGCGATTATCGTTTCGCCCACAAGGGGGACACGTTTCACTATTAGTACCACGAGGCTTCTTGAGAGAAGCTCCGGTTTGTAAGAGGCTTGTAATAAAAGTTGCCCCAAAATGGACATTTTTTCCACAACATATATGTGTCATGTCGTGACACCATGCCAAGTTTCACGATTTTCGGGTGAGTTTTGGATTTACGAGGATTTAAAAACCAAGATTTTCGATGTCCGAGGCCGAGTGAGATGCCAAGATGGTTCTCATTCATTCCCATTCTTTGCATGGGACCTAAACATAAATCCAAGGTCACATGTATGATTTTTGTAGCCATTTTGGTGCACTAGTTTGAATTATGCACATTAAACTAATGCTTAAAAAACTTAATTATAATGTATAAAAAGGCCAAATGAACCCTCAATATTTAAAGCGCTTCTGGTCAACCGTCTATCACCCGTGGGTAAGCATTGTGCGCATGTGTCATTCTAGCTCATGCTTTCTTCTTTACTAATTTTTCCATATTAATGGTTTATATATCCAAACACGTGACCATTTCCCGCCACTCCTCCCATCGGTTTCCCGCCTCTTATCCCATGGATTCCCGCTGCTAGTGTCAGTGCTCATAGAAGGCTAGGCGGCGACACACCGGCCATGTAAAGACTGCACACAGTTTCTAAAAGCATGAACTTGGGTGATAGTAGGGAGTAGGTCCCATACGGTGACCAGCATAAAACGCCTTAAAGGCAAGGAGGCAAGTTTTATCACCAAGGGGCGGATTCCCGTCCGCTAACCGAGTCGAATAGAACCCGAAAGTTAAGCATGCTGGGGCTGGAGGAGTCTAAAGATGGGTGACCCGGTGGGAAGTTGCATATCTCAGGCTTCATTAAAGAACCATGATATGGTCATTACAGACATATGTGTCTGTAGTGACCTGTCATGAACATTATATAAACCTTGGGATCCTTGTTTTGGTAATTTATAGAATATATTTTTTGTTGTTTCTTCTTCTCAAAAATCCGAGAATGATCGAGATTTGTAGGCCCAAACAATCTATCCATTTGACCCAACATACAAGAAGGGTTTGACCATTACATTTTCCTCTTGCTCTATGTTCCATGTTAGAGAAAATCAAGTTTGAGCACATGCGTTGGACGACACCCC
>NC_041386.1:228874726-228902203 GCF_002162155.2 Triticum dicoccoides
CAACATCGTACGTCTTGAACCTGGCTGGGGGGTACAATGTTCAGTTTGTAATGTTACTAATGTAGTTAGTGCCCCATCGAAGTTGTGCATTCTATATTTGAACAAATCACACACCACCCATACATTATTTCGGGTCGCATGAAGGGTATAGGGGGTGTTTTGATCAAGCACGTCTCCCTTGTGTAGTTTATAGACAACATACATATTTGTGGGCTCCCCGAGGTCTATATATATCATCCTTGACCGATAACGAGGGGCCCCACACAATCTATCCCTTTGACCCAACGTACAAGAAGGGTTGGACCATGACGAGTTCCAATTGCTCTGTGTGCCATGTTAGACCAAATCAAGTTTGAGCAGATGCATTAGACGACACCCCCTACCTTGAAGTTGGGGAACCGACATCGTATGTCTTGAACCTGGCTTGGGGCCTGGTATGGTGTTTGGTTTGTAATGTATTTGATGCCACATCGAAGATGTGCATTGGGGATTTGAATACGTCACACACCACCCATATATATTTTCGTGCCGCATGTAGGGTATAGGGGGTCTTCTAATCGACATGTCTCCCTTGTTCGGTTTTTTGTGATGACATGCATATCTCTTGGCTCCCCGGGGTCTATATATATCATTCCTTTGACTGATAACGAGGGGGGTTTGGCTATGAATGGATTCCTCCTAGTTCATGTTAGGGTCGGTTACCATCACATCTTCGAGCAAAGTTCGAGCTCATGCGTTCTCAGGATTCCTTCCCACATGCTCAGATTGGTGGGTTGACTGACACCGTACCCTCCGTATCGTGTCCTTAATTACCTGGCTTTCATGGTGGTTGTTCGTATCGAGAGGCACGCCACATCTAAATTTTGCATTATTTGATATCGAAAACACATCACGCCTTCCAACGTACACCATTCTGGGCCGCATGCAGGCGGTGCTGGTTTTGTGGCCCCTCTCGTGCAATTTTTTATGATGGTCCAATCTATTGGCCCAAGTGGTATATATATATATATATATATTGCACGAGAGGGGCCACAAAACCAACACCGCCTGCATGCGGCCTCGAGGGCTCGAATACATAGCTCGATACACAAGAGAGTCAGCGGAAGCAACATTATTTGAGTACAGACATAAGTTAGACAAGACTGCCTTAAGAAGGCAAACACAAAAGCAAGAACGATCGAAGAGGCAAGGCCTCATGCCTGGGATCTCCTAACTACTCCTGGTCGTCGCCGGTCTCCATGTAGTAGTACACGACGAGGTGGCATCTGGCTCTAGGGATCAACCACCTGATCGCAGCAACCGGGTATAGGGGAAACAGGTAGCAAAGCAACCGTGAGTACTCATCCAAAGTACTCGCAAGAATTACATCAGATCTACACTATGTATGCATCAGTATCAAATGGAAGGGTTGTATCTGTAGACTAAACTGCAGAATGCTAGAATAGAGGGGAAAGCCTAGCCTATCGAAGAATAGTATCTTCAAGCATATTCAAGCATCTTGCGGCATTAAGAAGAGTACAAAATAGCAATTTATATTTAACAAGCATGTTGTAGCATTAACGCCTAGAGATCCTTCATCGACACCCAGTGAGAAACAAATCCCGGAGCCAACATATCCATCACATATCTCAAGTATCCATTTCTAGTTGTAATAGATCAGGATACCATTTCGATTATCCTTTACCGTCGACATGGCTATTGGAATAGATAAACATGTTTGTAGGGGTGCACCACATTACCCAACATGCTTGATTAGTCTGGATGGAGACACTTTCCTGGGTCATGCCCGGCCACGGAAGATCAACATGTCGTAGTTCTACTTTGGCTCAGCAGAGAGGTCCCCACCGGTCTACATCCTAAGTGCTCAGTGATCTTGGGCCCATCGCCCTTCGCACTTCGGGTCGTTGCTCGCAGGGCGATCCAGGACACCTCCCCTGGTGCACCGACCAGGCCATGCCACAATGCTGAACTGAACGTCTGACAAAGCTTCGGCTGATACTACAACGCCGAGTGCCCATAAGTGTAGTGGTTAGTTGGTAAACGCCACTGTCCAACTTAGATCGAATACCCAAATCCATAGTGTGATAGGAGCGTGCTACGTCTTGAGCTTGTGTTGGTTTTCCCCGAAGAGGAAGGGATGATGCAGCAGAGTAGCGTAAGTATTTCTCTCAGTTTTTGAGAACCAAGGTATCAATCCAGTAGGAGCCCACTCTCAAGTCCCTCGTACCTGCACAAAGCGATAGCTACTCGCAACCAACGCGACTAGGGGTTGTCAAGCCCTTCACGGTCACTTACGAGAGTGAGATCTGATAGATAGAATATTTTTGGTATTTTTGATATAAAGATGCAAAATAAAAAGTAAAGGCAAAGTAAATAGCAAAACAATTTAAAAGTGATGGAGATTGATATGAGGAGAATAGACTCGGGGGCCATAGGTTTCACTAGTGGCTTCTCTCAAGAGCATAAGTATTATACGGTGGGTGAACAAATTACTGTTGAGCAATTGATAGAATTGTGCATAATTATGAGAATATCTAGGCATGATCATGTATATAGGCATCACGTCCGTGACAAGTAGACCGAAACGATTCTGCATCTACTACTATTACTCCACTCATCGACCGCTATCCAGCATGCATCTAGAGTATTAAGTTAAAAACAGAGTAACGCCTTAAGCAAGATGACATGATGTAGAGAGATAAATTCATGCAATATGAAATAAACCCCATCTTGTTATCCTCGATGGCAACAATACAATACGTGCCTTGCTGCCCCTTCTGTCACTGGGTAAGGACACCGCAAGATTGAACCCAAAGCTAAGCACTTCTTCCATGGCAAGAACTACCAATCTAGTTGGCCAAACCAAACGGATAATTCGAAGAGACTTGCAAAGATAACCAATCATGCATAAAAGAATTCAGAGAAGATTCAAATATTATTCAAAGATAGACTTGATCATAAACCCACAATTCATCGGTCTCAACAAACACACCGCAAAAAGAAGATTACATCGAATAGATCTCCACGAGAGAGGGAGAGAACTTTGTATTGAGATTCAAAGAGAGAGAATAAGCCATCTAGATACTAACTATGGACCTGAAGGTCTGAGGTAAACTACTCACACTTCACCGGAGAGGCTATGATGATGTAGAAGCCCTCCGTGATGATGGCCCTCTTCCGGCGGAGCTCCGGAACAGGCCCCAAGATGGGATCTCGTGGATATAGAAAGTTGCTGCGGTGGAATTAGGTTTTTGGCTCCTGTTCTGATAGTTTGGGGGTACGTGTGTTTATATAGGAGGAAGGAGTACGTCGGTGGAGCACCGAGGGGCCCATGAGGCAGGGGGCGCCCCCCACCCTCGTGACCGCCTCTTTGATCCCTTGCAGTAGGGTCCAAGTATCCTGGATCACGTTCGGTGAGAAAATCACGTTTCCGAAGATTTTATTACATTTGGACTCCGTTTGATATTCAGTTTATCCGAAACACTGAAATAGGCAAAAACAACAATTCTGGGCTGGGCCTACGGTTAATAGGTTAGTCCCAAAAATAATATAAAAGTGGAAAATAAAGCCCAATATAGTCCAAAACAGTAGATAATATAGCATGGAGCAATCAAAAATTATAGATACGTTGGAGATGTATCAGGCATCCCCAAGCTTAATTCCTGCTCGTCCTCGAGTAGGTAAATGATAAAAAGAGAATTTTTGATGCGGAGTGCTACTTGGCATAATTTCAATGAAAATCTTCTTAATTGTGGTATGAATATTCAGATTAGAAAGATTCAAGACAAAAGTTTATATTGACATAGAAAATAATAATACTTCAAGCATACTAACAAAGCAATTATGTCTTCTCAAAATAACATGGCTAAAGAGAGTTATACCTACAAAATCATATAGTCTGGCTATGCTCCATCTTCCCCACACAAAGTATTTAAATCATGCACAACCCCGATGACAAGCCAAGCAATTGTTTCATACTATAACTTTTTCAAAACTTTTTCAATCTTCACGCAATACATGAGCGTGAGCCATGGATATAGCACTATAGCTGGAATAGAATGGTGGTTGTGGAGAAGACAAAAAAGGAGAAGATAGTCTCACATCAACTAGGCGTATCAACGGGCTATGGATATGCCCATCAATAGATATCAATGTGAGTGAGTAGGGATTGCCATGCAACGGATGCACTCGAGCTATAAATGTATGAAAGCTCAACAAAAGAAACTAGTGGGTGTGCATCCAACTTGCTTGCTCACTAAGACCTAGGGCAATTTGAGGAAGCCCATCATTGGAAATACAAGCCAAGTTCTATAATGTAAAATTCCCACTAGTATATGGAAGTGACAACATATGAGACTCTCTATATGAAGAACATGGTTCTACTTTGAAGCACAAGTGTGGAAAAAGGATAGTAGCATTGCCCCTTTTTTATTTATTATTATTTTTTGGGCCTTATTTTTTTTCTTTGGCCTTTCTCTTTTTTTTATTGGGACAATGCTCTATTAGATGATGAACATCACACTTCTATTTATTTACAACTCAATGATTACAACTCGATACTAAAACAAAGTATGACTCTATATGAATGCCTCCGGCGATGTACCGGGATATGCAATGAATCAAGAGTGACAAGTATGAAAGAATTATGAACGGTGGCTTTGCCACAAATACTATGTCAACTACATGATCATGCTAAGCAATATGACAATGATGGATGTGTCATGATGAACTAGATGGTGGAAAGTTGCATGGCAATATATCTCGGAATGGCTATGGAAATTCCATAATAGGTAGGTATGGTGGCTGTTTTGAGGAAGGTATATGGTAGGTGTATGATACCGGCGAAAGGTGTGCGGTATTAGAGAGGCTAGAAAAGGTGGAAGGGTGAGAGTGCGTATAATCCATGGACTCAACATTAGTCATAAAGAACTCATATACTTATTGCAAAAATCCTGAAGTTTATCAAAGCAAAAGTACTACGCGCATGCTCCTAGGGGGATAGATTGGTAGGAAAAGACCATCGCTCGTCCCCGACCGCCACTCATGAGGAAGACAATCAATAAATAAATCATGCTCTGGGAATCACAAACTTCAACACAAGTATTCTTTAAATTCACAACTACTCAACTAGCATGACTTTAATATTATCACCTCCATATCTCAAAACAATTATCATGCTTCAATCTTTTCTTAGTATTCAACACACTCAAAATAAAGTTTCACAAATCTTGAATACCAAGCATATTATTATTAGGCAAATTACCATGCCATTAAGAGACTCTCAAATTAATTTAAGTGAAGCATGAGAGATCAATAGTTTCTTCAAAACGAATCCACCACCGTGCTCTAAAAGATCTAAGTGAAGCACATAGAGCAAAATTATCTAGCTCAAAAGATATAAGTGAAGGACATGGAGCAAAATTATCTAGCTCAAAGGATATAAGTGAAGCACATAGAGCAAAATTATCTAGCTCAAAGGATATAATTGAAGCACATAGAGTATTGTATCAAATTTTAATTCATTTATGGATCTCTCAAAAGGTGTGTACAGAAAGAATGTTTGTGGTATACTAGCAAACAAAGACACAAATAATACACGACGCTCCAAGCAAAACACATATCATGTTGGTGAATAAAAATATAGGTCTAAGTAAATTACCGATGGAAGTGGACGGAAAGAGGGGATGCCTTTCGGGGCATCCCCAAGCTTTAACTTTTTGGTTTCCTTGGATTATCTTGGGGGTGCCATGGGCATCCCCAAGCTTAGGCTCTTCCCACTCCTTGTTCCATGATCCATCAAAAGAATTCACCCAAAACTTGAAAACTTCACAACACAAAACTCAAGATAGAAAACTCGTGAGCTTTGTTAGTGAAAGAAAACAAAAGACCACTTCAAGGTACTGTAACGAACTCATTACTTATTTATATTGGTGTTAAACCTATTGTATTCCAACTTCTCTATGGATTATAAACTATTTTACTAGCCATAGATTCATCAAAATAAGCAAACAACACACGAAAAACAGAATCTGTCAAAAACAGAACAGTCTGTAGTAATCTGTAGCTAGTGCAAGATCTGGAACCCCAAAAATTCTAAAATAAATTTATGGACGTGAGGAATTTATCTATTAATCATATGAAAAAATAATTAACTAAATATCACTCTTAAAATAAAAATGACAGCAGTTCTCGTGAGCGCTAAAGTTTCTGTTTTTTACAGCAAGTTCAACAAGACTTTCCCCAAGTCTTCCCAACGGTGCTACTTGGCACAAACACTAATTAAACACAAAAAACACAACCTAAACAGAGGATAAATAATTTATTTATTACTAAACAGGAGAAAATATCAAGGAATAAAAATAAAATTGGGTTGCCTCCCAACAAGCGCTATCGTTTAACGCCCCTAGCTAGGCATAACGAGCAAGAATAGATCTAGGTATTGCCATCTTTGGTAGGCAACCCATAAGTGGATCTCATGACAGTTTCATATGGTAATTTTATTTTATTTATTGGAAAGTGATCCATGCCCTTTTTTAATGGAAATTGAATTATAATATTCCCTTCCTTCATATCAATAATCGCACCAACCGTTCTAAGGAAAGGTCTACCAAGAATAATAGGGCAAGAAGGATTGCAATCTATATCAAGAACAATGAAATCTACGGGCACATAATTCCTATTTGCAACAATAAGAACATCATTAATTCTTCCCATAGGTTTCTTAATAGTGGAATCCGCAAGATGCAAGTTTAGAGAGCAATCATCAAAATTACGAAAATCTAGTAAATCACACAAAGTCTTGGGAATAGTAGAGACACTAGCACCCAAATCACACAAAGCATAAAACTCATGATCTTTAATTTTAATTTTAATAGTTGGTTCCCACTCATCATAGAGTTTTCTAGGGATATAAACTTTCAAATCTAGTTTTTCTTCATAAGATTGCATCAAGGCATCAACAATATGTTCGGTAAAGGCTTTATTTCGACTATAAGCATGTGGAGAATTTAGCACGGATTGCAACAAGGAAATACAATCAATCAAAGAGCAATTTTCATAATTAAATTCCTTGAAATCCAATACAGTGGGTTTAGCAACATCTAGATTTTTATTTCTTTCAATTCCACTTTCATCAATTTCATCATTAAGATCTAAATACTCCGAATTTTTAGAACGCCTTCTAGGTAAAGGAAGATCATATTCAGTTTCGTCAAGATTCATATTGCAAAATAAAGATTTAATAGGAGACACATCAATAACTTTTAGATGTTCATCTTGATTTTCATAAGAATTAGAAGAACATGCTTTAATAAAGGCATCTTTGGAAGCACGCATCCTAGCGGTTCTTTCTTTACACTCATCAATTGAAATTCTCATGGATTTTAGGGACTCATTAATATCATGCTTAGGTGGAATAGATCTAAGTTTAAAAGCATCAACATCGAGAGCAATTCTATCAATGTTCCTAGCCAAATCATCAATCTTAAGCAATTTATCTTCAATCATAGCATTAAAATTCTTTTGCGAAGAAATAAATTCTTTAATATTAGATTCAAAATCAGAGGGCATCTTATTATAATTTCCATAAGAGTTGTTGTAGGAATTCCCATAATTATTAGAAGGATTACTAGGATATGGCCTAGGATTAAAATTCCCTCTATAAGCGTTGTTACCAAAATTATCCCTACCAACAAAATTCACATCCATAGATTCATTGTTATTCTCAATCAAAGTATACAAAGGCATATCATTAGGATCAGAAGAAACACTCTTAGAAGCAAATAATTTCATAAGTTCATCCATCTTTCCACTCAACACATTAATTTCCTCTATCGCATGCACTTTTTTATTAGAAGTTCTTTCAGTATGCCATTGAGAATAATTAACCATAATATTATCTAGGAGTTTAGTGGCATCTCCTAAAGTGATTTCCATAAAAGTGCCTCCCGCGGCCGAATCTAAAAGATTTCTAGAAGCAAAGTTCAATCCGGCATAAAATTTTTGTATAATCATCCACAAATTCAAACCATGAGTAGGGAAATTACGTATCATTAATTTCATTCTCTCCCAAGCTTGTGCAACATATTCATGATCAAGTTGTTTAAAGTTCATAATATCGTTTCTAAGAGAGATGATCTTAGCGGGAGGAAAATACTTAGAGATAAAAGCATCTTCGCACTTGTTCCATGAATCAATACTATTCTTAGGCAAAGACGAAAACCAAGCTTTAGCATGATCTCTAAGCAAAAAAGTAAATAGCTTCAGTTTAACGACATCATTATTGACATCTTTTTTCTTTTGCATATCACATAAATCAACGAAGCTATTCAGATGAGTAGCGGCATCTTCACTAGGAAGGCCGGCGAATTGATCTTTCGTAACAAGATTCAACAAAGTAGTATTAATTTCACAAGATTCAGCATCGGTAAGAGGAGCAATCGGAGTGCTAAGGAAATCATTATTATTGGTATTAGTGAATTCACCCAATTTGGTAGTATCTTGAGCCATCGCGACAAACAAGCAATCTAACACACGAGCAAACAAAAAGCAAGCGGACAAAAGAGGCGAACAGAGAGGGAGGATAGACAGAGAGGGCGAATAAAACGGCAAGGGTGAATTGGGGGGGAGAGGAAAACGAGAGGCAAATGGCAAATAATGTAATGCGAGAGATAGGGATTGTGATGGGTACTTGGTATGTTGACTTTTTGCGTAGACTCCTCGGCAACGCCGCCAGAAATCCTTCTTGCTACGTCTTGAGCTTGTGTTGGTTTTCCCCGAAGAGGAAGGGATGATGCAGCAGCGTAGCGTAAGTATTTCCCTCAGTTTTTGAGAACCAAGGTATCAATCCAGTAGGAGCCCACGCTCAAGTCCCTCGTACCTGCACAAAGCGATAGCTACTCGCAACCAACGTGATTAGGGGTTGTCAAGCCCTTCACGGTCACTTACGAGAGTGAGATCTGATAGATAGAATATTTTTGGTATTTTTGATATAAAGATGAAAAATAAAAAGTAAAGGCAAAGTAAATAGCAAAACAATTTAAAAGTGATGGAGATTGATATGAGGAGAATAGACTCGGGGGCCATAGGTTTCACTAGTGGCTTCTCTCAAGAGCATAAGTATTATACGGTGGGTGAACAAATTACTGTTGAGCAATTGATAGAATTGTGAAAAATTATGAGAATATCTAGGCATGATCATGTATATAGGCATCACATCCATGACAAGTAGACCGAAACGATTCTGCATCTACTACTATTACTCCACTCATTGACCGCTATCCAACATGCATCTAGAGTATTAAGTTAAAAACAGAGTAACGCCTTAGCCAGATGACATGATGTAGAGAGATAAATTCATGCAATATGAAATAAACCCCATCTTGTTATCCTCGATGGCAACAATATAATACGTGCCTTGCTGCCCCTTCTGTCACTGGGTAAGGACACCACAAGATTGAACCCAAAGCTAAGCACTTCTCCCATGGCAAGAACTACCAATCTAGTTGGCCAAACAAAACGGATAATTCGAAGAGACTTGCAAAGATAACCAATAATGCATAACAGAATTCAGAGAAGATTCAAATATTATTCATAGATAGACTTGATCATAAACCCACAATTCATCGGTCTCAACAAACACACCACAAAAAGAAGATTACATCGAATAGATCTCCACGAGAGAGGGGGAGAACTTTGTATTGAGATTCAAAGAGAGAGAAGAAGCCATCTAGCTACTAACTATGACCCGAAGGTCTGAGGTAAACTACTCACACTTCATCGGAGAGGCTATGATGATGTAGAAGCCCTCCGTGATGACGGCCCTCTTCCGGCGGAGCTCTGAAACAGGCCCCAAGATGGGATCACGAGGGGGCACGCCCGCACCCTCGTGACCGCCTCTTTGATCCCTTGCAGTAGGGTCCAAGTCTCCTGGATCACGTTCAGTGAGAAAATCACGTTTCGAAGATTTTATTCTATTTGGACTCCATTTGATATTCTTATCCGAAACACTGAAATAGGCAAAAAAACAACAATTCTGGGCTGGGCCTCCGGTTAATAGGTTAGTCCCAAAAATAATATAAAAGTGGAAAATAAAGCCCAATATAGTCCAAAATAGTAGATAATATAGCATGGAGCAATCAAAAATTATAGATACGTTGGAGATGTATCAGAGCGCGCGGAGAGGAGCAAAGACTCACGATCATGTGACCACATCACCCATCTAGAGGAAATATGGCAAGGGCCAGGCCCAACTCTCTCACTAGGGTAGTCTACCTGCCCAGTCATGCCTCGTAATTATCTCGCGGGTGCTCTCCGGGCCCGCCCGACTTTCACATCAACTCGCAGGTACTCCTCAGGGCCGACCCAACTTCAACAATGGTCTCAAGTAAAGTCCAGGTAACCATGTGCCCATATAACATCAAGGAGGAATCTGAGGAATCACCCTCGATGGAATCCACTTGATGTAGTCGTCAAGTTGAACTTAGGAGGAATCACCCTCGAGGTCCACACTTGAGGTGTTTGATATATCTCCACCGTATCTATAATTTTTTATTGTTCCATGTTGTTATATTATCAATCTTGGATGTTTTCACTACAAAAAAATACACTTCCGTGATGATACGTGTTTGTCACAGTAGGTCACATTTTCTGTCATACTTGTACATCCATGACAAATTTATGACAGAATCAAGAGTCATACCTGTGCTGTCAGAGAAGTGTTCCATGACATTACCAAAATTATCATCACGGAAGTGTCCACTTCCATGATGATAAATCGCGTGTCACAGAAGTGCTTTCGTCAAGGGTGAACGACATGTGGCATCCACCATAATGGAACACTGTTAAGCTATCGGGTCCGGTTTTGGATCCGATAACCCGTTAACAGCCCCGACCAATGGGGTTTTTCCACGTGTAAAATCATCATTGGCTGGAGGAAACACGTGTTGGCTCACCATTGGGACAGATGTCATCCACTCATTGGACCTAAAGTGCCTATGATACGACGACATGTGGCATGGCCCAACAGAGGCCCATTTCTGTGAAAAGGGCGACCCATTTGACTTGGTCAAAAGGTGGCGGGCCGGCCCACGGCAAGCCTGTTAACGACATGTTCGCATGTAGCCCATTTACAGACCGCTATCTCAGGGCCCGTTTACGGCCTATCTGAATTAGGCCCAGTAGCGTCATCTGGGCCGTCCAATATAATTCCAGCCCGTTTTAACTT
The DNA here is from genome assembly GCF_002162155.2 of Triticum dicoccoides. NCBI lineage: Eukaryota > Viridiplantae > Streptophyta > Magnoliopsida > Poales > Poaceae > Triticum > Triticum dicoccoides. The sequence continues at coordinate 228,885,951 of NC_041386.1, forward strand.
CCGGCACATGTATGGCCCATGACATCTTTCGGCCCATATGAGGCCCTTACTAACCCTCGGCCCCTTAACGCCCTGTGGTAAAACTGGCCTGTAATGAACAGTGTATCACTTTATACCCATTAACGGCCCATTATTCCGTTGGGCCGTTTCCAGCCCATGATATCTTTCGGCCTTCTCAGGGCCCATTTATTCTTGGGCTCATTTCTATCATTCAGTTACTTACGGCCCGTTACTGTCATTTTCTGCTTGTGGGCCAAATTCAGCCCGTGGTTACAGTCGGCCTGTTTGTGGCCCGTTAATACGTTGGGCCGTTTTCATGTCGAAAAAAACCAGTTGGGCTGTTTTCATAAAGTTATCAAATACGGCCAATAAACGGTCCGTTATTGTCCACGAATAGTACGGCCCATGATTGGCGAAAGGATGATACGCCCCATAGAAGGCCCATGGATCCTACGGCCTGTAAAAGGCCCATGGATCGTACGGCTCGTAGAAGGCCCATGGATCGTACGGCCCGTATAGAAGGCCAATGGATCCTACGGCCCGTAGAAGGCCCATGGATCATACGGCCCGCAGGAGGCCCATGGTTACAACAGTCTGTGTGTTCCCATGATTATTTTGGCCTAGTTTCCAAAATAGGTTATCGTGGCCACTAGAAAAACACAGAAAAAGAACTGTAGTGACTACAAGCAAACAACTTAACAAGACAATAAGGAAATAAATAAGCAAGCAATTAACGCTAGCCTATTACCGCTATTACACATATTACATGCACTGGGCATCAAAGTTCGCCACCAGTGCAAATATAGGGAACAAAGCAGCATATTACATACACTGGCCGTCACAATTGGCCACTAGTGCAAATAAACGCGGCAGCAAAACAAAAGCATAGCTGAAACAACTTCAGAAGAGCTCAAGAAACATGGTATCCACCATGCTGGCAATAAGCTTAGCAAGCTTATTAGCTTTGTCCTGTTTGGCGCTAAAATCCTCCAATGCTTGTTGTTGCACAAAAAAGTATGCATCTGAATGCGCCAGGGACTTCCGTAGTCCTTCCTCTTCTTGTCGTAGCACAACTGATCGATGTCTTTCAGCTTGTAGTTGAGACTCAAGAAACCGAACTGATTCAGACAGTGAGTTTGAATAGCTTGTGCAAGCCGTAGTGGCCAGTAACTCCAACACTAAACCAAGACACGACTTTGGGGTTGTCTCACTGTCTTCGAGATAGTCTTCCTTAGCTGTTTTATCATCTTTGTTGGAGACCAACAAGGATGTCTCACTATCCTGAACCTTATCTGCATTACTTCCTTTACCATTTGTTAATAAGGCACTCTTCCCCAATATTCTGTCAGCATTCTAAAAGAAGAAACATGCAGACACATAGCAGTTTAACATGTACTAGTATATGAAACTCATTTCGGTGAACCAGTTCATTAGAAAGGTGGACAGGATTAAACTACCAAGTCTTCTATTGCCAAGTACTAGTACATAATAAAAGCATCAAACAAACATATATCTATGTCCTATGGTCACTGCATTCTCTTGCCAAATCAAAATAGAGACTCGATTCAAATTATATCAGTTCAAGACAAAGCGGCAGTGAAAGAATACAAAGCGTGGGAAACTACACGGCACAACAAGATTTCATATGGGTGCCACGGGTCTACATGTACAACAACACTATTGGCTCTGTTGTGATGCTAGTAATGTGTATGAGAAGTCAACTTTATACACAATAGAAATTGAAATCAACAGAGCTATTGATAAGAGCAAGCCTGTTAAAGAAACATGCGTGAACATACCTGATGTGCCATTGAAGTTTCGATTGGATCCTTCAATTTAAAAATAAGTTTGTATGAGTAAATATAGTGATGCAAGAGCAAAGTAGTATGCACGATAGCAATCATAGTTAAAAAAGGCGCGCCTAAGCGAGCGCTTAAGCACGCCTAGGCTCTAGGCGTTGGCGAAATGCATTGCGCATAACTATGCTTAATATGTGCATAACTGCGCATAAGCATGCGCTTTGGTCAGTAAAATGCAAGGTGGTGGCAAAATGCACAATTAACGCCTAGTGCTTTTTTGAACTATGGTAGCGATGGAATCTGAAGTTAGAACAGTTGTTCTTCAGGTTTAGGCACTTGTTCTACATGAATAGAGTACAGTAAGACGCAAGAATATAGTACTTAAAAATAGAAAATGAGCTCATAGACCTTACCACATTCTTGGTTTGGGACCAGTACAGAACAAGGCGTTCCCAGTCATCGTCCAGTAAATGTGTCACAGGAGAACGTAAGGGAATTTGATGAGTTTCTTTGCTGGTGAAGTACGTTTTCTTTAGGTAATTCCGATACTGCCACCAAGCGTCCTTGAAGATAGCAGAGGTATTAGCAAAGGTTACCCCATCCTGAGTTTCCAAATCACTCCTTCTCTATAGAGAAAAATTGGAAAATTTGCTGTATTATAACCATCATGGAGGTAGGATGTATGGGACAAAGCAAAGTAAATGCCATGAATAACATTACTTACACATAACTCCTGGACAAACACCTGCAACTGGGATTTTCCTTCATCTTCAGTATAATATTTCCAAGATGGGAAGATACGCACATACGATTTAACAACATCAAATGCGATAGATGCTAAACTACGACTAGCTAGTTATGCTTCCTCCACAGGAATAGGCATACTAACTGGTGCAGTTGGGGTTCATCGTGGTAGTACTGGCCCTTTGGGCACTGGAGCTGCCTTACTAAATGCTCGTGCTTGGGAGCTCTGAGGTGGAGATGGTGCTGTGTCAATAGGAACTGGGTTACTATCTGCTGGGGTTGGGGTTAGATTGGGTGAAGCTGGTTCTTTGTCCATCGCAGTAGGGGTACAATCTATGAGAGTTTGGGTTATGTGTGGCAGGGCTGGTTCTCATGCATGTACAACCGGGGTGCTATCTCCACCAAGAGGTAGCACTGTTTTATTTGAAGACCGTGTTTTTAGTCTGCTAGATGCTGGGATCACCTGCTCCAATTCAAATGGCTGATAAACAGGAAACATAGTTGAATGTACGGACATTGTATGAGAGACAGATGTAATAGATAATGTGGAAAAAAGAGGGCATGAAATAGTTGACATGTATATTGTTTAACTAAAACGGATAGCATGACATAATTTCGCATATATGATGTCTATCTAAACTGGATAGCATAGCATAACATAATTCAAAGATATGATGAATAACTAAACATGATCGCATGACATAATTCACCTACATGTTATCTAAGTAATCTGGATCACATCATTTAATTCACATACGTGATTTGTATGCTAAATAGAGGGCATTAGATATGATGTCTGAACTAAGAACATGGTGTTGAATATTGTGTATATGATGTCTAATCTATGCAATGCAAGACACCATATGCATGATATGAGCAATATAACTGTGCCAAGTTAGAGCATACACCTCGGTGGGGGAATAGGACTGGTCATCTGTCTCTGAATCCATCTCTGAGGAGCTATCGGGACCCAACAAGAGATCTGCTTCGACATGTACCACTGTCTGCGCAGAAGGCCTTGTTTTCACTCCAGATTTTTCAATCATCCACCCAAATGGCTGATTCACAGGAAGAGTAGTTTAATGTACAAACATTATCGACAAATGGAAATGTAATGAAGAAAAGGATGGGCAAGATATCATTCAAATATATGATGCCTGGTTAAACAGGATGGCATTGCACATTTCACGTATATTATGGCTGGCTAAAAGACATGAGACTGCACAATTCCCATATATGATATAGAAACTAAACAGGTGGCATTACAGAACATGTCTAAATTAAGTAGATGACATGTATGATGTCAAAAGTAGGCACTGCAAGGCAACATATGCATGATATGACTAACATCATCATGCCAAGGTAGAGCAAACACCTTGGGGGTAAATAGGAGTGGTCAGTTGCATCTGAATCCGCCTCAGAATAGATATCTTCCTCTGGATTACAATTTGGAGAGGGATGGGAAGGGTTTGCCATTGAACCCACGATGGAGCGATGTCTGCATGTCATTTAATTGCCACGCAAAACTCTTCTCTTTTTCCCTACATGTTCAGCATGACTGTGTACAATATCTGACATGCATACGAAAACAATATGGTGAGATTATGTAATGCGAGCATGCAGAAATTTAGAGTGATGGTAACAACCACTGGATGGATCCAAAAGTAATGATAGCAGGCCGATGATTGCTTTAATTTAATAAAAAGACAGATGATGATTGCTTTACTATTGTTTCCCACCCAAGATGAACAACATAGGCATACCCTAGGTGAACCAGATATTAGACAGAGATACTATTCATTGCTTCCTCGATATGTGCCCCAAAACTAATTTAGAACTCAAGTTTGAACATTAATTTGGACCTAACTTGGAGTCCAAGAGGTGAACAGAATGATAAAGTAGCAGGTAATTTTAAGCAATGCATAACATAAGCAGAAACAAAAGAGTGCGACCTCTCTTGTGGACCTGTGTACTCCTTAGGTTCATCTGTTGAGTCGATGATGGTGATGTCGTTGCGGTGGGTGTCGGCGGCAGGGAAGGAGATCTGAGGCGGCGAAAGACAGTCAGGAGTCGTGATGTCTGGTTTGGTGGATGTTTCTGTCGATGGAGCAGCTCAGTTGAGGTGGACGACGCCGCGACAGGAGCAGGAGAAACCACACAAAGTTCCCTTCAACACCTACCTGTAACTGAAGTAATTCTGTAAGGGCTCATTTGGCTTGCATGATTCTAAAAACACAGGGATAGGAAAAACACCAGAATAGGATAGGAATGCACATGGTAAACAGGGAATTTGTAAACACATGATTTCTGTCAACTTGAGTGTTTGGTTTACATGAATTGGAAGAGCAGAGGAATGCAAATAAACATGGCCAAAATAAAGTGAAACCATATGAAAGCGTGTAAGTTAGAATGTTATTCTGCCACTAATGCAATTGGTCTTGTTTTCATGCATAGGATTTTGAAATTAGGTCCAGGTGGATGTTTTGCTTCATTCCTTTCAAGAAAATGCGTGAATAATTGAATAGTAGAGTTCCATTGGAAAATTCCCTATTGCTATGTTTTTCCATTGAACCAAAATAACCCTAATGGATCGACATGAATGTATAGTAATAAGTGATGCAACAAGTGTACAACCTCTTTGCCGTAGTCGTGTCGACCTCAGCATCATTGGGTTGGTCGCTGAAGCAGTTGAGGCAGAGGTGGTTGTCGGAGGTGTGGAGGAAGATCTGAGGAATCTGTAGACGGTGTCTAGGGCACTACTCTGTTGTGATGGATCGTTCTGTCGTTGGAGCAGCCCCGGTGAGCCAAAAGACATCAAGGCTGAAGCAACACAAGACAGACATCGTCAATCTCAAGTGGGATTCTAATAGCATCTCCAATAGATGATGTAAAATAGATGTAAAATTTACATCACCAAAAACCACCTGACTACAACAGATGAGGTAAAAACTGTTGACTCTGAACTTAACTATCGAAACTGAAATTTACTGTGGAATCTGAATGTTACTGTCGAAACTGAATGGAATGGTAGCAGAGAGGCACTTGACATGTAGTTTAGGGAGGGCCTGCAGTTCATCTTCAACCAGCACCCCCTTGAGCCGCCAGCCACCACCGGTCGAACTTCCGGCCCCAACGCCGCCTTGCCGCCCCGAAACAACTCCCCACCACTGGTCCGCCGCCGCCCCGGCCAGCCCTATAGCCCCACGCCCCCACCCTGAACCCTAAGATAGATAGTGGGGCACCTCTCCGGCGAGCCCCCCATCCCCGCTGTGGGTGGTTCTTCCTTAACTCCGGCGAGCCCCCCACCCCCTGAAAATCGACTGACCCAAAAGTCAATTCAGTTGACTGAAGTGTAGCTAAATCGGAGCAGAGCAGCAGCACGAGCGAGGGGGAGAGCAGCAGCAGTAGTGCGACCAGCGAGCGAGCCAGAGCCAGAGCAGCAGCAGTTGGGCGAGTGAGCGATCAAGTGAGAGCCGAAGCAGCAGCAGCAACAACAGCGCGAGCGAGAACTGGAGCAGCAGTAGCAGATCCGGCTGGTATGGATGCCTCCGCCGAAGGGGCTCGCATTAGGGGAGAGCCGCCGTGGAGATGTCGCCCACGGCGCCAGCTTCATGGTAGCCACTCCATGGGGGTGCAGGATGGAGCACCGTCGGCACCGGGAGGTCAAGCTGAGGAGAAGGTGTGATGCGATGAGTGTACAACCTCTTTGGTGGCGCCGAGTAGGCCTCGGCTTTGTCCGAGGAGTCGGTGAGTGAGGGAGTCCTAGATTAGGGGCCCCCACACCGGTTTTAAATTCAAACAAGCGTTGCATAGAGCATATGAACAAGTTTTCATAATATAGGATCACACGAGCAAGTTCATTCAAATATTACATCTTTCGCACACTCGTCCGCTACAAGACGGGCACCCTTCAGGACACCCTCATAATACATCTTGGGGTGGCGATGCTCCTTGCCCTGCGGCTGCCCCTCCTTCACCAGCTTCACGGCGTCCATCTTGGCCCAGTGCACCTTCGCGCAGGCGAAAGCCCGGCGTGCACCTTTGATGCAGACGGACCGCTTGATGACTTCCAGCCGCGGGCAGGCATCCACAAGCCGCCTCACCAGGCCAAAGTAGCTGTTGGGAAGGGCGTCGCCAGGCCACATCTGGACTATAAAGCCCTTCATGGCCTGTTCGGCCGCCTTGTGGAGCTCGACCAGTTGCTTCAGCTGGTCGCTCATAGGCATCGGGTGTTCGGTCCCAGTATACTGAGACCAGAACAACTTCTCCGTCGAGCTTCCCTCTTCAGCCTGGTAAAACTTTGCGGCATCCGACACGCTGCATGGCAAATCTGCGAATGCTCCTGGAGAGCTCCGGACTCGGGTAAGTAACAAGTAATTTACATTCACATGCTTACTTTGCATATTGAGTGCCTTACCCGCCGCTATCTTCCTCATCGCCTCAATCTCCTGAAGGGCCTTTTGGGCTTCAGCCTTGGCATTCTTTGCACTCTCAAGGGCCGCGGCAAGCTCAGACTCTCGCATCTTCGAGTCAAGCTCCAACGCCTCGTGCTTCGTCATGAGAGCTTGGAGCTCCTGTTGCACATCGCCCACCCGCGCCTCTTGCTTTTCCCGCTCGGTGCTCTCCTGGGCCGCTTTGTTTTCATCCTCGGACAGTGCTTGCTTCAGGGTCGCCACTTCGGTCGTGGCCCCTAGCAAATTCATAATGATCCTATCATTTTGCAATCGCATCTTTTTTGTATATATATATAGACAAGGTATTACTTACCTTTGTTCTCCTCAAGCTGCCTCTTGGCAAGGCCGAGCTCTTTCTCGGACCCCTCGAGGTCCTGCTTTAGTGCGGCGACCTCCGCAGTCAGTGCGGCAGAGGTCAGCAGCGAAGCCTGCTTACACATATAGACATACTTATATTAGACTCCTGCAGATATTATTTGATCCTCTATTCGGCTTTTCTTTGTGAACACCAAATAGAGCATCAAGGGCTACTGTCTATGCGGTAATATTTTTCCTATATTTTAAATACTTACCTCAAAGCCTGTTAGAAGGCTAGCACAGGCTTCAGTCAGTCCGCTCTTGGCGGACTGAACCTTCTTGATCACCGCACTCATAATAGTGTGGTGCTCATCATCGACGGAAGTGCCGCGAAGCGCTCCCAGCAGGTTGTCCGATGCCTCTGGATGGACAGAGGTCACCGGCACGGGCGTCTTACCCCTTGTGGAAGGGGGCCGCCTGCCCGAGTCCAGAACCACTGGAGGTTCTGGCGCGGTGTCCAGCTGAGGGCCAAACTTGGAGCCCCCGGGAGCCTTGCTCCCTTTGCTCCTGGAGTCCGGAAGGTCGCCTTGAGGCGCCTTCGGGACCGTCCCCCCCGGCTCAGTGCCCCTTTCGACAATACCTCGGCATTGTCCGTAGGGCAAGGGGAGGAGGTGGTCGGAAGTGGATCGCTATCCCTATCCGATGAATCCAAGGAGTTGTCCGACGAGGATACGTCGATACGGGCTTGGGGCGGTCTGCATAATCATATTCGGCATCAGGAGAAGCAGTGCGATGAAGGTATGCTATGAGTTACTCTGGTATCCGAATACTTACAACTTTGCCAGGGGCTTGGCCCAGAGCAGCCACTCGTCTTCGCCTTCGGCGGCGGTGGTGGAGCAGTCCGGAAGGAGAGTCCTTCCTTTCATGGACCCCTTGGCCGCCCCGGCTAGGGCAGCCTTCCTTTTCTTGTCTCCCCCGGCTGGAGGGGGAGCATCTTCATCTTCCTCCTCGTCTTCATGGGAAGAGTGCATTGCGGAGCTATCGAACGATGAGTCCGATACCACCTGGCGCCGGGAACTCTTTCGGGTTCCCTTGGCCTTATTCTTGGTCTTCTCTGGCACCTTATAAGGAGTCGGAGTCAGCATCTCCATCAGCAGAGCGTCCGCGGTGTCTTCGGGCAGGGGGGGCGGACAATCGATCTGCTCCGATGCCTCCACTCAGTCCTGTTAAAGGCATGAGAGCTCAGACCCCACACATGGTTAAGCTATGGGAAATAAATATCCTACCAGATGTATAGAACTTACCAGATTCGCAGGACGCTTCGCGCTTAGCCCGCGGTCCTCGGTGAGAGAGGGAGGGACCTCGGCGCCCTTGAACAGCACCCTCCAGACGTCTTTGTGCATCGTGTCGAAGAGCTCACTTAGAGTCTGGTGTTGGGCCGGGTCGAACTCCCATAAGTTGAAATCCCGTTGCTGACACGGGAGGATCCGGCGGAAGAGCATGACCTGTACTATGTTGACAAGCTTAAGTTTCTTGCTTGTCATATTCTGGATACATTTCTAGAGTCTGTCCAGCTCCACCAATGAACCCTAGGACAAGCCCTTCTCCTTCCAGGAAGTGAACCGTGTGGGGATTCTGGATCGAAACTCGGGGGCCGCCACCCAATTGGTGGCGCGCGGCTCGGTGATGTAGAACCACCCCGATTGCCACCCCTTTATGGTCTCCACGAAGGAGCCCTCGAGCCATGTAAGTTGGGCATCTTGCCTACCATGGCTCGGCCGCATTCCGCTTGCTGGCTGCCCACCACCTTCGGCTTGATATTGAAGGTCTTTAGCCACGGGCCGAAGTGGGGCCGGATGCGGAGGAAAGCCTCGCACACGATGATGAACGCCGAAATGTTGAGGATGAAGTTTGGGGCCAGGTCAAGAAAGTCCAACCCATAATAGAACATCAGGCCGCGGACAAATGGATGGAGGGGAAACCCCAGTCCGCGAACGAAGTGGGGGAGGAAGACCACCCTCTCGTGAGGCTCTGGGGTAGGGATGACCTGCCTCGCGGCTGGCAGCCGGTGCGCGATGTCCGCGGCTAAGTATCCGGCTCCGCGCAACTTTTTGATGTGCCCCTACGTGACGGAGGAGGCCATCCACTTGCCTCCCGCTCCGGACATGATTTGGAGAAAGTTGAGGAGGAAGATGCGGACTTGGGCGCTGGAGCTCGAGTGCGCGAGAATGGATGAGCAAGGAGGAAGAAGGCATGGTTAGAAAAAGGTGAGAACTTATCCCTTTATAAGGGCAGACTAAACTATGCGCCCCCACTAGCCTGGTAAAACTTGCTTATCCACCAAGCGCCATAATTGATGGTGCGGTTGGGTCCACTACTAGGGAAAAGCCTATACACAAAATCTTACCAGCAAGGCGCTACTGCTAACTAGCAGTAGCGCTTGCACACATACCTCGCTGCTGAAATGAATGTATCAGTAGCGCACCCACTCTAAGACGCGCTACTGCTATAATTGCCACGACACCGCCGCGAGGCTAGTTATAGCAGTAGCGCGCCTGTATGAAGAGCGCTACTACTAGGGACCATAGTAGTAGTGCATTTACACTATAACCTCTACTGCTAAGTTTACTAAAAAAATTAGTCCCACCTCGCTTCATGAAGAGAGTTTGTGCCACCTTAAATATGTTACTTCTCAAACTTTCACAACCACTTAGTCTTCCTTGAACTCTATGTGTAAAATTTGTGGCCGCAATATGAGTCTTCACCAGTTCCTAAACTGGTGAGGACTCATATTGACAAATCAGATTGTACACAAAAAGATCATTGACGATCAATGTATTTTTGATGTCTATTTTTACATGCTGACACATAGCAGTATCGCGCTCTTTGTGAAAGGCGCCACTGCTAGGTCATTTACCAGTAGCGCCTTTTGCTATAGCGCGCTACTGCTAAGCCATTCCATATCGCCCACTCTCCGACCTATCTGATCCACTCACACTCACACTCACTCGATCTCCCCCTCAACCCCCACGCTGGTCCTCCCCCGTCGCCCCTCCTCCGATCTGCGACGCCGCCACCTCCTCCTCCTCGTTGGACTCGGTACCAGCCTCCTCCTCTGTCCTCCCTCTAGTCGCCGCTTGGCCAGCCCCTCCTTGCTCCACCTTCCTTCTCCGTCCTCCCTCCACTCGCTGCCGGCTGGCCCCTCCTTGCTCCGTCGTCCTCCTCCGTCCTACTCTGTTCTCCCTCCTCAAGTCGCCCCTCCTTCTCCGTCCTCCCTCCTCCATCCACAACCCCTCCTATCTGCTACATTTTGATTTAGTAGGCTAGTTGATTTAGTTGATTTAGAACATTTTAATTTAGTTGATTTAGTATGTAGTTGATTTACGTGATTTAGAACATCTTGATTTAGTTGATTTAGTAGGCTAGTTGATTTAGTTGATTTAGTAGGCTAGTTGATTTAGTTGATTTAGAACATTTTGATTTAGTATGCTAGTGGATTTAGTAGGCTAGTTGATTTAGTATGCATAATTTTATTGTTATTTTTCTGTACATGGATAGGTAGATGCTTTTGTTTTTTTTGTAATAAGTTATTTTTTGGCAAAATGTAGGTGCCAATTTAGTTAAATTTGCCACTTGTTTTTTGAATCAATTATCTTAGGCAATAGGGGCCAGATTAGATGAAATGTCTTGGTAGTTGGTACCCTTATTTGGTAGATATTTGTGAAAAGTTTTTTCGGCAATAGGTGCCACCAAAATGCTTTGTCCATAAAATTGCTTCTCGCGGAAGAACCAAAAATATCACATGCTACTGTTCTTCTTTCCTGTGAAGTGAATCGTTAATCCTTTGCTCATATTGCTTTAGGAAAATGGCGCCACCACCACCACTATGTCGACTGTGCAAGTCAAGGTGCACGAGCAGCCTTGCAACTGGCAAGCTGTTTGGCATCTACTTCCAGCTGAGTTTTCGTCATGTGGCGGTAAGAAATTAGATGAAATGTAACAACTATTTTATTTTTAGTGTTGGCATTACTACATTGTGTCATTTTGCTTTTTCTTACACAGATCGTCCCATGCAATGTGAGAATGAAATTCAACAAGCTGACAGGAGACACTGTGACATTTGAGGCTCCTGGGGGCCGTACACTATGGAGGTTAAGAAAGGATGCAATATGTCGCAGATTGGAGGAGATGGATGGGCCTGTTTCCTTGCCCACATGCGTCTTACTGGTGGCGAGTTGATCAGCTTCTCCTTCAGAGCAGAAAGACCCAAGCTGGTTGTCATTTATCTCAACCTGGTGGAAGATGACGAAGATGATGAAGATGACGAAGATGATGAAGATAATGAGGACCCACTCGATGAAGATGATGAGAACCCACTTCATGAAGCCATCATAGCTCAAAGAATGAGGCTGAGCGAGGAGGAGGTGTGCAACCTATGGGACATAATTCCGCCACGTGATGACTTTGTCGGGGTGCCATTCATGACCCGCCTGACAAGTACCATGGTCGATCAGCATGAAATGGTATGCTATACGTACTGCCTGTAGTAATTTGATGATATATATATATATGCTTTATTGTTATACTTACAAATGCAAATTATTCGATGATATGCTTAGTGAATCCGATGATATGCTTAGTGTAGAGTCCAATGATATGCTTTGTGGAATCTTGTCGATGATATGCTTTAGTGTAGAGTCCGATCACATGCTCTTATTAGTGTAGAATCCAATGAACTATTAATAGTGTAGATAATCCATATATACTTATTAGTAGAATTCATGATTAGTTAGTACAAATGCGTAGTACTGTGTCTTTTGATAGTGTAGAAATCTAGACTTAATAGAAATATATTTGCAAGAGTATGTGTGAGCCTATTTATTAATTGATATGTCTTTCTTATTCAGAAATTGCCAAAGAACCTATCTGTGAGTTGTGGTATCGAGCCTGATGAAGAAGGCTCAGCTGGACTACGCCTTACCGCAAGGGGCTCCGTCACCACCTGTACTTACCGCATGGACACAGACGGTCGCACACACTTAAACTCGGTTGGGTGGAAGAGATTCCTCGTTGGCAAGAATCTTCGTGTTGGACAGGCCATCCTAATTACTATCAGGAACACCCACCGCCCAGGCTTGAGGATGATGATCGTCGTCGATATCATCTAGAACTACATGTGTGTGTGTGGCTATATCATCTACAACTACATATGATGGTCGTCGTCGATATCATGTAGAACTACATATGATGATCGTCGTCGATATTATCTAGAACTACATATGATGATTGTCGTCGATATCACCTTGTACTGCTTGAGGATGTATATTGAGTATATATGAAATTATTATCTAGTACTCCCTCCGTTCCAAATTACTCGTCGTGGTTTTAGTTCAAATTTGAACTAAAACCACGACAAGTAATTTGGAACCATGGGAGTACTACCTAGTACCTATAATGCTTTATGAAATTGATATCTAGTAGTACCTAGTATCTGGAAATTGCTTTTTATTGAAGTTGAAATGGGGTAGGAAGCCGGGGGGGTGATGAAAGATATAGCAGTAGCGCGGGGCAAGGAAATCGCTATAGCTAATTAATAGTAGCGCGTTCGAAAAATGCGCTGCTGATACAGTCTAGAGTAGTAGCGCGTGTACAGACCGCGCTACTACTAACAGTTAGCTATAGCGCCTTATTGGTAGCGCGGCTGCCCATGCTGCTAATAGCCCCAAAACCCGCGCTACTACTAGGGTTTTCCCTAGTAGTGGTTACCCACGACCGTATTGATGATAATCCCGTAAAAAGGGGAACACGATCTCTGCTTTGATAAGACGTGTCAAGAAACCGCCTCGTGTTATGTGCGGGGCTGGTTAAAGAAAAATGGTTCGCATAATTACCAGGCCATGGCATGATGTCATGCTGCCAAAACGTGTCAGCAGATTGGATTTGTGGAAATATTATTCTCTCTACAGTGGTATGTGGAACTTATTTTGCAGGATCGGACACTATCCTTGTATTCAAACTCTTATGTGGTGTATTCGGAGGAGGAACCCGCCTTGCAATGTCGAAGACAAAACTGCGTGCCGTCGTCATTGAAGCCTGGTTCATGGGCTACTGAGGGAGTCCTATATTAGGGGGTCTCCGGACAGCCGGACTATATCCCTTGGCCGGACTATTGGACTATAAAGATACAAGATTGAAGACTTCGTCCCGTGTCCGGATGGGACTCTACTTGGCGTGGAAGGCAAGCTAGGCAATACGGATATGTATATATCCTCCTTTGTAACCGACCTTGTGTAACCCTAGCCTCCTCCGGTGTTTATATAAACCGGAGGGTTTTAGTCCGTAGGACAACATACAATCATACCATAGGCTAGCTTTTAGGGTTTAGCCTCTCTGATCTCGTGGTAGATCAACTCTTGTACTACTCATATTATCAAGAATAATCAAGCAAGACGTAGGGTTTTACCTCCATCAAGAGGGCCGGAACCTGGGTAAAACATTGTGTCCCTTGCCTCCTGTTACCATCCGCCTTAGACGCACAATTCGGGACCCCCTACCCGAGATCCGCCGGTTTTGACACCGACAGTGAGGATGTTGCGGTTCCGGTGGAGCAGGTTAAGGTGGCGCTATGAGGATGGAGCAGCCGCGATAGACGAGGCGATCGTCGGAGCAGCTCCTTGGAGGTGGAGGATGGGGCGGCTAAACCGGCGGGACGACGAGATGGACGACGGATCCTCATCCAGGAAGGTGGACGAGGGACGTCGAGCTATTGCGGTGGACGACATCGTCGGGGAAGAGGCTCCGGCTAGGCAGCGGTGAGGTGGTGGACGGAGGAGGGTGGGATTTCGCGGCTGGAGCGGAGAGGTTATGGCGGCCTGGGATTTCGAATGGAAAAAAGGAGGCGATCGGAGGGGGTGAACCATGAGTTAGGGACACGCTTGTCCAAAATGTAGGGTGTGTTACAAAAGTACCCCGCACTGATTTGAACTAGCGGCCCTTCGGCTCAGGGTTAGAAGGGAGATTTCGTGTGTCGGGATTTGGCAGCTGGAGGGAGTTTTCGCGCGCGTTGTAATTTCGGGATAGCAAGGCACGAGTGGTGAAGGCGCCAGTTTTGGGAGCACGATATCTGAATTTTCGGGATATAACAAGGCGCGGGTTGAATTTTAGGGACAAGCCTAACGTGTCATATTGTACTTGTACATACCAAATCAATTCGCACATCCCTCAACCAAAAAGAAAACGAAAAAATAAAACTATTCACACCACACAAAGAGAGAGTCTTGCCCCATTTTACTATAAAAATGCTATTTAAAGCTACTCATACCAACAATTTAGTTCAATTAAATGCTATTCGGTAGTATGAATCCATGTTATGTCCAATTAAATTTTTTCGCTTGCTGTATAATGCATCTAACCTACTCATACCAACATTTTAGTGCAAATGTCTATACTACCGCTGCAATTCGAACTGAATTTGAATTCATTTCTCTATTTCAATAACAATATACAATCATGATTGTTGCCAACTTCAACCATCATTCGTGTATTACCTTAATAACACACCACATGATTGCTATAGAGATAGATATGAACTATGTGTATTACATGAACTCGAATTCTATTTTTTGAATACACTTGATGTTGATTCCAAATAATAGTACATTTGATGTACTAACTATATATTCATAATCTAAACCATGTTCCTTACGTGTACACTGTGTTTATCACACATAGTATAGTGCCCCTCCCCCTACATTATGACAAGTATTTAGACCTGAGCTGCAAAAGCCACACATTAGCCCAAATTATGATCAATGTTCTATATGTTATACGTAGTACTAGCAAGATGCCCATGCGTTCCACAGAACATCAACATGATCAAGGGGAGGCCTAATTTGCAAATATGGAGAGGGGTGTGGGTATCTTTTTTCAAAATTGTCGTAGTTTCCTTCCTATCCATCAGATATAAAGCGGATGGCCTATATTGCAGGATGGCACCATCATCAACAACTCTGTTTTTTATAAGAGTAGAGATAAAATATATTATAAGTAGTATAACATGTTCATAACCACACCATGTGTATCACCATTATATATATTCACACATGCGTCGGTTTAAAACACTATGATAAATTCTTCAAATATCCGAATTTGCTTTTTATAATGAAGTATGATCCTCTATTCGTCTTTTAGACCCACGCAATCCTCTTATCTTTGTAGCTAGCTAGCGCTAACTTTCTCTCGTGCATGCAGACGCCCGCATCCCTCTAACCCTCCCTCAGCATTCTCTAGCTCCGTCGCGCAAATTCGTCTTTTCACTTTCGGTCGTTCACCCATGGTGTGTGTGGGCCCCCAGCTCCTTCTTTACGGCACACATCGATCGATATGCCTCTCTAGCCAGGTGTGCCTAGCACAAAACACAAGCTTGCCCTCTTCTCTTATCACCGTACATGCCTCAGTCCCACCACTCTTTTCATCAATCTCATACTCACACACTTCTCCCCCCTTGATACAGTATGACTCTCGCACCACCTCCTAGATGCATCCCTCTCTCTCTATCCTTGTCCCCGTGCCACATTTCCTTCTAACACACACATGCATGTATACTGATCGATCTCCCAACATATACCTAGGTTGACTTTAACTATTCCCCCCAGCAATCAACGTACCTCACAAGTTATGTCTCTCCTTTCTCTGACAAAGGACGATTGATCTTCCTATGTAGTTATGTCTGCTTACCACATCCATATCGCCCCCCCCCCTCATCATTCATGCATGCCTCCTAACACGTCTCTCACACGCACGTGCATAGACAGGCAGCCATCCCCTCTCTTATTGATATTGCAGGTGTGCCCTCCAGTTGTCTAGCAAGCCTATCCCACCATTTGTTATAAGCAACTCCACTACCACCCCCTCTAACACTCTAGCTCTGTCTCTCTCCCAACCTTATTCCTCTCCTACA
>NC_041386.1:228902352-228906964 GCF_002162155.2 Triticum dicoccoides
ACCACACACCGATAGTCGAGCGCAGTAGGTAGGTATCCATGCCACAGAGACAAAGTGGACATGTCCCCTCTCACGTTCCAGTAGGCCAGACACTCTATATCTTTGACGTGGGCACACACAAATTCGATGGCACTCTTTATCGATCATGCGCGCGCACACACACACACATCATCCCTCTCTTTGATTCTATGGACACCTCAAGCCGATGATACCTCCACTCTCTTCTCGTCCATCGCCCCCTCTATATATATGATATATCCAGGACTCTATTTCACACACATTGCATATGTTACATTTTTTGATTGACCCCACCCAAAAAAAACTCTCATGAACCCACACACTATAACTCCCTACGTTTGTATCTCTCTCACACAACCCCACGTAGGTGGTGTATGCATACAAGAAGAGAATAGGTGCACCGTGCATGTATTGACGCTTCGTGCCCAGCCACACCCGCGCGGGTACACGGTGGAGCTCATTTCTGTATGAAATGGCAGCCCACATGCTAATTTGAATGCATGTAGCGGTTGTTTACCTACGGAGGTCGTGTACCACGCGTGCAAGAAACAAAGTTCGACTTGATGCGTTAGTGTGTTATTTTTAAATAAAGTTATAGCGCTCAATGGCACATACACAGAATATAAAACGATTTTTATGGAGAAAAAGGTAGTCCGCGACACTATATACAATGGAGCCTGCCTGCCTAGTTTGTCTCTCTTCAGAGTATCTCACACAAGGCTGCAGTGGCCTCTCTCTCTCTCTCACCGTTGGTCACTGATCCGGCGGCATCCCGTCCACCGGCGGAAAGGGAGGACGTGCATCATTTCTCCGTTCGACGGTGCCGAGCCAGCACGTCCTGATCTGCGGTACACGTCTTTCTGTCTGACCAAGCTCCGGCGTGGTAGGGCCTACGCCACCTTCTCACTGCCGCAGTATGGGCAGATTCCGCCCGCTGCCACTCACCTAGTTACATCCCGACGACCTCCAGGTATCCCCTCCGGCCTTGCTCCACTGCCCGTCTTCCCACGTCGCTGCATGTGGATCTTCTATAGTTCTTTGCCCAAAATGTAGCTCATCCGGCGTACTTTCCATATTGGAATATCGTCCTCACACCGTTTTAGACAAACACAACCGTGTTGTTATCTTCCCTTAGGACAAGGAATATGCTTCTTTTTTTTCGTCGCATGTGTCATCAACTGTTATTGGCCAGTAATTGTTTCCTTTCTGCCTCTTTTTTGTAAACAGGGCTATCCATTTGACCTCGTTGCTATTGTGACCTTTTGGTGAACTGCACAAATCACATTTTTATTAAGAGTGTTTTGTGCAGTTCTGCCAAAATGTCACACAAGCAACGTCTCTACATTTCATTGTGACTGCACAAAGGGAGAATGGTTTTGCTCTATCCTCCTCATCTAACTCCGAGCCTAATCTTCTCCAACTAGTTAGTCTTAAGAGAGACTGCAAAGGTGACCGACTTCTATTTGTGTGTTTATTATTTCATCAGCAGTCCTCTATTATCGTAATCACACTTAATATCTTTCGAACAGGGATGCTCGGCTCTATTTTAGTGGAACTGCACAAAATGATCGAAATGTTGCATGCTCCAGACAGCTACTTTTTTCCCAACATGCTTTGTTGATTTAGACAGAGCTGGGGGGACGTTGCTGCCAATGAAAGCATGGATCAATTTTAATTTAACACCTTCTCACAACTTTGTCTTCAGTTGTGATGTAAATATTAGCTCTCATTAGCAAGGAAGTTAGTTTTTTATTGTTTCCGAAAGAGCATCGATGGCAAGACAGACGAAACAAAACCTGAAAGCTCACACCATTGTACAATTTCATGTTGCTCGAAAATCATTTGTATACTATGTCAATTATGTAAACAAATGCTGGAAGCTTGATAGCATTGCCAGAAGCCTCTTCGGCATCTGGGTCCATGTGCCATCACAAAATTATACTCCTTCGTTCCTAAATATTTATCTTTTTACAAATTTCAAATGGGCATATTTTAGAGTGTAGATTCACTCATTTTGCTTCGTATGTGTACTCCCTCCATTCCTAAATATTTGTCTTTCTGGAGATTTGAACAAGTGACTACATACGGAGCAAAATTAGTGACTCTACACTCTAAAATATGTCTATATACATCCGTATGTTGTAGTCCATTTGAATCTCTAAAAAGACAAATATTTGAGTAGTCACTCGTTGAAATCTCTAGAAAGACAAATACTTCAGAGTATATTTAAGAACCGAGGGGGTAGTGCACAGCCGCGTGGGAGACTCAGACCGGTCGTTGCGCCGCATTAATAGTGAGTAATGAGAAGTCAAATCATAAGCCCCACCTTTCCCACTGTAAGTTGCTCGGAAGAAGCAACCATCAATACGCTCTTCTTTGAATCCGCTCAGACTAGCCACAGTGGGAGTAACTTCAGTAGTAACATCGAGTCCAACTCAGCAAATTTGCTTATGTGGTAATGAGTTAATGAGGAGAGAGGTAGTTGTAGTAACTTAGCTAGTTACTGTAACATCACATGTCCCAGTGCAATATGAGTGTATAACCTAATAAATGAATCTTTGCATGTTACCATCCTTAAGTTACTACCCACTATGAAGATAGTAACATAGTCTAGGGATACGTGTATATTACTAGTGTATGTTAGTATCCATTGTGGCTAGTCTCATACTACTCCATCCGTCACTGTTTGTAGAGCGCGCTTCAGAAAAAGAGAAAATCTCTAGGACCAAGGCGACTAGCGATCGGTCTGAAAAATAACATTGGTAATTATAGCATGACGTCTGTTACTAGAGGAAATAATGCGTACACACATGCATGTAGTGCTTCCACCCCGGGTAGACACATGCATGCACTTACTCCACTCCGTAGTACTACATCGAGAGAAAATTGTGGTTACCACGCCCTAATTAATTGACCATTAAACCAAACACGTCTAAAGTCTCTCTGGTGGTGGAAATGCATTGAGAGAAATGCATCATATTGAAGCGTGCCCTGTAAACTGTGACGGAGGGAGGAGTAGTATGAATGTGCAAAACCAAGTACGCGTATGGCCAGTCGGTCAATGCACCTCCTCTTGGCATATCACTGACATGTGGAACCGGAGTGTGAGCAAGCCGATCTCAATTGACGGCAAAATGGCCAACCCACCGTTCCTTGAGAGAGACGAGGAGCGAGAACACACAGACGGGCTCGCACGAAGGCCAAGATATATTCGAGCATGGTTGATCGATATCATCATTACATGTTGGGCTGCCGTTTTCCGCCCTTCTCTGGAATAAATGTGTACTTTATCAAATATTAAGAAAAATAAGAGTACAAAGGCTCCACCATGCGGTTCTAGTAGTAGTAGTACTCGTACTACTAAACCTTGTGCTTGGCTCTTCGCCTCTTCGTGAAGTCGAACAATGATGGTACTCCACATGTTCGATAGTACAATGTTTGCCTCTGGCAATCTGACACCGAATGAACTGATGCATGTCCACCGCTTGGGCGAGGGTACGTTGCATTAGTCAAAATGCGCAAGCGGGCTTCACCTTGTCCTGCAAGCTTCTCCTCGTTCTGCGAGTTGACGGGACACACCAACAAGTAGTGCTAGTCCATACTCCCTCCTTTCCGGTTAATATGGCTTAATCCTTTTGCAGGTAAATGAGAGAGCTTTATTCATATATAAGCATTCTTAGGACGATCAACCAAGACACTGGTCACTAGGAAGCGAGGTACCCCGCAAGAAAAGAAGTAGGAAGCGAGGTGTTTCACCAAGCCAGCTCTCGGCCACATTCAAAGTGCAGCAAGCACGGTTCGCACAAAGATGCGCTACAAGGTTTGCTGACCTATTTACATGCTGGATAACAAAAAAAGAGGAAATATTACCGAGCACTCCTATTTGTAACAGGATATGAGCCAGAATTGAGCGAGAATTGTGGCGGGTGTTCCATGCAATCAACTTCAATTATCACATGCGAGAGCCCTCAAAGAGAACCAAATGTGTTGAAGATTGCTTTATCACATTTTAAAAATATAATAAGAGTGCAGACGCTCCTCCATCCGGTTCCTAGTACTACATCTATAGACTATAGTAGTAGTAGTACTAGTACTAGTAAACTTTGCGCTTGGCTATTCGCCTCTTCAGGAAGTGCAACAATAATAGTACTACTAGTATAGTGTATGCTTCTGGCAATCTGACACCAAATTAACTGTTGCATGTCCACCGCCTGAGCGAAGGACAGCTTGCATTAGTCAAAAGTTTATCCTTGTCCTGCGAGCCACCGTGCGCAAGCTTCTCCCGTCCTGCAAGCTTCTCCTTGTTCAGCAAGTTTACGGGACACAGCAAAGTAATGCTAGTCCATACTACATCCTCTCCGGTTAATATGGCTTAATTTCAAACGTGATAAATACACTGTGTGTCACTGTATATTTGTAAAAATACGGTTAGTGGACTTCATAATACGCTCATTGCGCTCAATATATACCTGTTCCGGTGTTTATACGGTCACAAGCTCACCCTGGCTGAGTATGTGTGTGCATGCACGTGTATGTTGCACACTTGACCCTGACCGCGTGTGCTCCGTCATGTGCTCGAACATGCATGCATTAG
>NC_041386.1:228907661-228988629 GCF_002162155.2 Triticum dicoccoides
ATTAGACACTAAGTATCAAAAGTTGTAGTTTTTAAATTCTTTAGGTTGAAGTGGATTTTTGGCACAAGTTTAACAGACACAATACATATCCAGCAAGCATGCAAAGAGTATATGAGTAGCGGAAAGTAAAGCATGCAACTTGCAAGAATGTAAAGGGAAGGGTTTGGAAGATTCAAACGCAATTGGAGACACGGATGTTTTTGTCATGGTTCCGATAGGTGGTGCTATCGTACATCCACGTTGATGGAGACTTCAACCCACGAAGGGTAACGTATGCGCGAGTCCACGGAGGGCTCCACCCACGAAGGGTCCACGAAGAAGCAACCTTGTCTATCCCACCATGGCCATCGCCCACGAAGGACTTGCCTCACTAGCGATAGATCTTCACGAAGTAGGCGGTCTCCTTGCGCTTACAAACTCCTTGGTTCAACTCCACAATCTTGTCGAAGGCTCCCAAGTGACACCTAGCCAATCTAGGAGACACCACTCTCCAAGAAGTAACAAATGGTGTGTTGATGATGAACTCCTTGCTCTTGTGCTTCAAATGATAGTCTCCCCAACACTCAACTCTCTCTCAGAGGATTTGGATTTGGTGGAAAGAAGATTTGAGTGGAAAGAAACTTGGGATGGCTAGAGATCAAGATTCAAATGGTAGGAATGGAATATCTTGGTCTCAACACAAGTGTAGGTGGTTCTCTCTCAGAAAAAGTAAGTTGGAAGTGTAGGTTCGTTCTGATGGCTCTCTCTACGAATGAAGAGGTGGTGGAGGGGTATATATAGCCTCCACACAAAATCTAACTATTACACATAACTTCCCAAACTCGGTGGGACCGAATGCTTAAACTCGGTCGGACCGATTCAGCAAAGCTAGTGACCGTTAGGGTTTTCGGTGGGACCGACATGCAACTCGGTAGGACCGATATGATTAGGGTTAGGGCATAACGTAATCTCGGTGAGACCGACTACACAAATTCGGTGAGACCGATTTTGGTAATAAGCTAACCAGAGAGTTGGTCAGGTAAACTCGGTGGGACCGATCGGTCATTTCGGTGAGACCGAAACGTTGCGAAGGGAAAACAGAGAGTTTACATTGCAATCTCGGTGGGACCGATCGCAAGTTTTCAGTGAGACCGAAAGTATTGCAATAGGCAACAGAGAGTTTGCAATCCCATCTCGGTGAGACCGAGATCCCTATCGGTGAGACCGATTTGCCTAGGGTTTGTGGCAGTGGCTATGACATTTGAACTCGGTGGCGCCGGATAGGAAGAACCGGTGGGGCCGAGTTTGACTTTTGGTTTAGGTCATATGTGGATGTTAAAAAGTAGTTGAGGGCTTTGGAGCATATCACTAACATTTGAGCAAGAGCCTCATTAAGCAACACATCATCCCTCCTTGATAGTATTGGGTTTTCCTATAGACTCAATGTGATCTTGGATCACTAAAATAGAAAAATGTAGAGTCTTGAGCTTTGAGTTTGAGCCAATCCTTTGTACTTAGCATCTTGAAGGGGTTTCACATTCTCTAGTCCATGCCACTTCACTGTTGAAATTATCTGAAACATACTAGATAAAAGAGATATGTTGACATTAATTACCAAAACCACCTAGGGAGCACTTGTGCTTTCAGCATCGCGCGCGTTTTTGCGTCCATGTGTA
Source organism: Triticum dicoccoides (assembly GCF_002162155.2). NCBI lineage: Eukaryota > Viridiplantae > Streptophyta > Magnoliopsida > Poales > Poaceae > Triticum > Triticum dicoccoides. Next base: position 228,909,317 of record NC_041386.1, read on the forward strand.
TGTGTGACTGTTGCACACACGTAGTGGGAGTACGTGTAGGGGGCACTAAAGGAGCAGTCAAATCACATAGTAAGTTAGTCGGAAGAAGCAACCATCATTTCACTCTTCAATGACACATACGCAATATAAAATGGTTGATATGGAGAGAAAAAGAAAACCACTATATAAACACTAGCAGGAGCCTAGGCCACAAGCCTGCTTGCTTAAGTTGCTCTCTTCACAAGCATAGAACGACGGTGGCCACACCGCTGGTCACCTATCCAGCCTGATCCCGTAGCTAGGGGAAGGGAACAATGTTGTGCATAGACGCGGTCGACATCGGTGAGGGAGACAATCCATAGTCGGTGCATCCCAGTCAGGGGTCACCGCTGTATGAGCCGATGCCATGTCCCAACCGCCCTTCTAGCTACAGCCCGACGTCCCAGGTAGTCCATCTTCCTTTTGGAGCCGGCTTGCTCCACTGCCACAGCTCCCCACGTAGCTCCATCTCCATGTCGCTTTGTTGGTCGAAAAGGAATGAAAATGGAGTGGAAAGTTTCTGTTTTTCTAGAGAAAAATGGAAATGGAGAGAAACCAATGTTTCGTTTCGTTGCATCGCGCCATCGAGCAAAACCAACATTTAAATCACGTCTGTCGCGTTTGTGTCTCACCCTCCTCCAGGGCTCGACCCCACACGGTCGCTCGGCATGCCACTCATCGCAAACCGAGTATACGATAACTTTCCCACCTGCTTGTCGATGGATCGCGCCATGGAGTACTAGTACTAGTGGAAGAGAATGACGAGTTGGGGAGGACAGCTAGCTGTAGCACGGACTCCCAAGAACTTTTTACAGACATGTTGTGGCCGACTATTGTGACCTTTGAACGCGGAGCAGTCGTGTGCACCAGGAAGTGGCGCAGGCGACGCTCTCTCGGCTGGCGCGCCGCTTCAATGCCGGCACCAGTGACAGGCCGCGTCCGCTCTGGCCGGGCATGAATGCGAGACTGAACATTTCGGGCGGGAAGCACGCGCTGGTGATGCGGAGGGTTCGGGTTGGTCAGGAGCGGCCATGGCAGCAGTCCGGACGCCCACAAACAAGAGATGTTGTATGTTAATATTGCCACGTATATAATTAACAACGTAAATAATGTGCCAGTTGGACAAATATGATTGGAGATGGAAATGGAATTTTACGTAAACATGGATATGCATGTCTATGTCTATGTGTGTGCGCACGACGACTCTCGCGACCTGGAAGCGGGGGCGTGTTTTTGATCGAGTTTTCTTTTCTTGGTACGTTAAAAAATTATTCGCCAGTTTTCGTTCCTTTTTTCTGGGAACGTGCTTATTCTATTTAAAACCACTTATATGGAGAGATTGTTTTACTCCATTATAGCCTCTTGTTTGATAGAATTTCTCGCGTCTCGCTCTCTCACCCTCTCCATATCAAAACAAGATGACAGTGTCCACACTATCTCTCTCCTCACCGGTGGTCACAGATCCGGCCGAATCCCGTCCGCTGTAGGAGGTGAGGAGGTGCAGTGTTGACGTTGTCGCCATCGGCGATGGAGGAAGCCGATGTGCACCGTCTCTCAGAGTCGGTGCTGGCGCGGACGATGGTCCTCCGCGCGCTTGTTCTCTATCGTCGTGTGGGCAGATCCCGCCCGCTCGCCTAAGCGACATCTCGCCCACCTGAGGTATTACTTCTTGTACTGGTCCAGCTCCACAGGTCGCTACATGCGGTTTTTCTTCTATGCGACTACTCCCAAGCTCCCCATGTATAATAGCTAGGGTTCATCGGTTGGTCCAACATCACCTATTATTATAGAGGAAATGCCACTCAAAAAGTTGTCCGGATTTATGCCTCGGTGGAGGTATACATTTTGTTTCGACAAAAAGTACATGGTGGTTGTGTGGTCATTGTCCATATGCTCCTATTGTTGCTGCTAATCTAACACCATCACTGGTTAAATGAAGAAATGCGTTTTTGCTCGGGTATCCTGGTTTAGTTCCCATCAAGATAATCATGATGCCTCTATTTGTTGGTGTACGTTTCATAATTCTTATTGACAATTGAGATGTCGTTTTTAATCTTGTAAAACAAAGTAATAACACTATATCCCTTTTTTATATTTTTGGAAACAACGATGCGTATCTCCATACCCGGGCCTGTCTTTGTCAATTTTAGTGGAACTGCACAAAATTGGATGGCCATTGTTGTTCCGCCTGACTGTCCTCTGCCACGTGGTTCTTCCTTCCTCGAGCTTGACTACTGAGAAGAAACAGACCACAGTGAGGATTTGTCAAACTTCATAGGTGCCTCACTCAAACTTGATGCCAAATGGATGATGCATCACCATGATGACCTATCTATGCTCATGGTTGTGCCTCATGGTTGCGTCGGCTGGTGAAGCTGATCGATTTTGAATGAAAAACAAGCTGTCTTCCACCTGCATCTGGTTTTGGAAGTAATCTGTGAGTCACGGGGACTCAGCAATCTCACACCCTCGCGATCAAGACTATTTAAGCTTAAGGTAGGAAGAAGGTAGTGAGGTGGAGCTGCAGCAAGCACTAGCATATATGGTGGTTAACTTACGCAAATGAGAGCGAGAAAAGAAGCAAATCATGGTCAAGAAGATATAAAGATCAAGAAGTGATCCTTAAACTACTTACGTTCAAGCATGACACGAGACCGTGTTCTCTTCCTGGACTCCGCCGAAAAGAGACCATCACGGCTACACACGCAGTTGATTCATTTTAAATTAAGTTAAGTGTCAGGTTCTCTACAAAGCGGATATTAACAAATTCCCATCTGCCCATAACCGCGGGCACGGCTTTCGAAAGTTCAAAACCCTGCAGGGGTGTCCCAACTTAGCCCATCACAAGCTCTCACGGTCAACGAAGGATATTCCTTCTCCCAGGAAGACCCGATCAGACTCAGAATCCTGGTTACAAGACATTTCGACAATGGTAAAACAAGACCAGCAAAGCCACCCGAATGTGCCAACAAATCCCGATAGGAGCTACACATATCTCGTTCTCAGGGCACACTGGATTGTCCAAACTTCCGGTATGCCAGCCCAGAGTTGCCCCTGGTGGTCACCGGTGGCTGACAAGTTGGACCAACACTCAGAGGAGCACTGGCCCGGGGGTTTAAAATAAAGATGACCATTGAGTCCACGGAAACCAAGGGAAAAAGGCTTAGGTGGCAAATGGTAAAACCAAGGTTGGGCCTTGCTGGAGGAGTTTTATTCAAGGAAACTGTCAAGTGGTTCCCATTATAACACAACCGCGTAAGGAACGCAAAATCAAGGAACATAAGACCGGTATGACGGAAACTAGGGCGGTAAGAGTGCAACAAAGCACTAGGCATAAGGCCGAGCCTTCCACCCTTTACCAAGTATATAGATGCATTAAAGTAAACAAGATATAATAACGATATCCCAACAATAATCATGTTCCAACAAGGAACAAACTCCATCTTCACCTGCAGCTAGCAACGCTATAAGAGGGGCTGAGCAAAGCGGTAACAAAGCCAAACAACGATTTGCTAGGAGAAGGTGGGTTAGAGGCTTGACATGGCAATATGGGAGGCATCATATAGCAAGTGGTAGGTATCGCGGCATAGCAAAAGAGTGAACAACTAGCAAGCAAAGATAGAAGTGATTTCGAGGGTATGGTCATCTTGCCTACAAAGTTCTCCGAGTTGACGAAAGCTTGATCCTCGTAAGCGTACTCAACGGGTTCCTCGATCATGAACTCGTCTCCCGGCTCTACCCAAGGCAAGCACACAAGAAAAAGACGAATAATCAATCACGGTGCAATGCGCAAGCAACATGAAGCAAAACACGGCATGATATGCGGGATGTGATATGCAATGCATATGCGTGCTTCGGAAGGAATGATTGAACCAGGCCTCAACTTGGCAAACCAAGTGCGCTGCTGGAAAGATGAGTTGATTTCGGTCGAAATCGATATAAAGATCACCGGAATCGGATGCATGGTTTGCAAAAGGCAAGCAAAACAATAATGGCACAATTCTGTGATTAACAGCACTATGCCATCTTGAATGCAACAAGAAACTAAGCTACTACACTCCAACATAGCAACAAAGCATATGGCAGTGATCTATTCAAGATGCTTGACAAAAGTTGAACACTGAGCTACGGCTAAATCATAGAATATCAGGTTCAAACAAGCATGGCAAAAGTGTAAAAGATATCAGCATCACAGACTACAACATGCTACAGGAACATATCATGGCAACAAAAGGCATGTCATGAATCTACTCGAAGCATATAACAAAAGACCCTTAATGACCATAAGCCAAAAAGGATCAGAAGATATGATGGCACCCATGTAAACATAGCAAAAACAGTATTATGAAGGCCTCTTTGCGAGCTCGATTCACTCATCACAAAGCCTTGCATGACAAGCTAAGCATACTACCAGCAAGAAGACATGCTCATGAAGCTAACCAAAGCAAGAACAAGCTCATAGCATGCATGGACCAACTACAACAACCTTGGCAAAATTGATTAACACGTAAACAATCTGCCAGGAACATATTATAGCAAAGTAGAGAAAGATTAAGACATGCTAGGGCACTCCATAAATGCAAACAGGGGCATGGATGGGTAGAGCATAACCATATGTCCAAATCATCCTTACTGAACATACTCAAAAGAAGCATGGATCTCACTGTAACAACATGAACACATGGCAATAAAATAACAGCAGGGAAATGACTTGGTGAAATTATGTCCCTGAAATCATAAATATCACAAGAGCTACTTTGCATGCTTGTGCTAGTCACCCCATTGATCACAAAAATACATGGCATACACCCCTGTAAAGATGGCATGGCATATCCCAAAACATATGTAGCAAAAATGACAAATACTCATAATCTGCTAAGTAACAGGAACTAACATTTTGTAGCACTCTTGCAACAGTCATTTGGGCATCAAGATGGACTCAAACAAGAATGGCACAATGGAACAAAATGAAGAGCACATCCAGATAAACATTTTGATATATTGCACGTACAAAACGGAGCTACTGTCGCAGACTTATGTCATGATGAAAAGTGCATGAAAATATTGCAGACTTAGAGAAAAACTAGGTCAATCCTAGGGTTTGGATCTGGATCTGGATCCGGGTGGCGCGCGATTCGAGGTTCGTTGCAGTGGACGCCGAAGAAGACGGGGACGGCGGCCGGAGTAGTCGGGGGAGCTCGCCGGCGAGGGGAACTGGCCGGATCTAGGTCGGCGGAGTCGACAGCGACGAGGAGGAGGCGAGGCGACATCAGCGTGGGCGCGGCGGCTCAGGCGGCGGTCGGAGCTCGCAGCGCGCAACAGGGGAGGCGGGCAGCGGGCGGTGCTCGCGGCGAGCTCGCCGGTGGGAGGCGGCACGACGAGCCGTTCGGGGGAAGGCGGCGCTGGGAACCCGGCAGCGGGGGCCGGCGACGGGCCGAGCGGGCCATGGCGGCGGTGGACGGAGCACAGCCATGTGGCAGCCCCTGGTTGGCCGGGCGGCAGTGGTGGACGCGTTCGGCTCCGCCCGGACGTGTCCGGCGGCGGCGGGGGATGAAATTTGGGTTTCGGGACCCAGATTTTGGACGGGAAGGACAAATTTATAGGTAGAGGGAGCTAGGAGAGTCCAAATGAGGTACGGTTTTCGGTCACGCGATCGTGATCAAACGGCCGAGAGGATGGAAGGGTTTTGGATGGGTTATTGGGCCACTTTGGAGGGGTGTTGGGCTGCAACACACACGAGGCCTTTACGGTTCCCCGGTTAACCGTTGGAGTATCGAACGGACTCCAAATGGCACGAAACTTGACAGGCGGTCTACCGGTGGTGAACCAAGGCCGCTTGGCAAATCTTGGTCCAATCCGAGAATGTTTAACTCCTGCATACGAAAAGAGACAAAAGGGGGGCGCCGGAGGACGTAGGAGTGCTGGTTTGCAAAACGGACAATGGGGAAAAAGCTCGGATGCATGAGACGAACACATATGCAAAAGAGATGCACATGATGACATGATATGAAATGCATGACATGGACAAAAATAAAAATGAAGACAAACCCTACCATGAAGGGAAAATCAGAACTTAAAACCAGAAATAGCAAGAGTTGGAGTACAAATATGGTAAGTTACAGACAGGGTGTTACAAGTACAAGTCATCAACCGTTATTTCTCAGTAATTGTTTCCCTTATACCTTTTGTTGCTTACAGGGATATCAAAATTAAAGCTCGGTTTTATTATGACTTTGATTTTAGTTGAACTGCACAAAAGGAGCCAATGTGTCTAAGGCAAACTGCTGCATTAGTGGGTCCAGTTGGTCTTACCACTTTGCAGAAAGAAGCAGTCACTCTTTGCGCTACATTACACAAGGAATGATCGAGAAGCTTTACAGAGTATTAGTAGACGCTGGTGACATGACTAGTCTACAGAGATGGCTGCTTTACTTGTGGTTCGAAGGAACACTGGGCAAACAAGTGCCCAAACAAGTACCAAGAAGCCAGGACAGGACTCCAAGTCTGTCAATGTCACTCTAAGCAACAATAATGGGGCATCTGGGTATGGTAATCTGTTTACCGTACATTCAGTTTGTTAGTCCACCTATTGGTGGCTTGACACTGGGGCCAATATTCATGTGTGTGTTGGTGTGTCTTTGTTTTCTCGCAGCATATAAATACGAAATCCGTAGGGATGCTCAGCTTGATTTTAGTGGAACTGCACAAAATGTTCAGATGGTTTGTGTCCTCCATAATAATACTTCATCATGCACAATACATCGAATGGTTCTCTAATCACTCATCGTCACCTTGAGCCACCAGACTATCAGATGACAAACTGATGACAAACCCTACCGTTCCACAATCATAGGCATTACATATTTTGAATGGGAAAAGCTTGTCAAAGTTGACATTAGTTTAATATATTGGAATTGGAAAACCTTGTCAATTTTTGCCGATTGATGTTAGCCAGAAGACATGCATTTGATATTTTGGACGTCCTTTGATGTGAGAAACGTCGATCGTTTTTTCCTATTCCTATCTTCAGTTCAAAAGTAAATATTTACTCTGCTGAGATGCATAGTCACTTGAATGTTGACTTATGTATGATATTTTAAGAGTTTGTTCTGAATATTGTCTATGTAATGCCAGGCCTTGTGTTTGATTGCAAAGTTGAGCTTGGAATGTTGTGGCATGCGGCATCACGAGCTGTTCACCGTGCCTCCTGAGAATAATGCTTCATATTGTTTTGCATGTCGATCTAATGCTAGTGATTTGCTTGTTAGGAAGATCATCCTCTTCTGTCGTTTCCGTGCTTAAGAAGTTCATCATCCTATGTTTCATTCATAGCCTATACGACAAGTCGGGTAGGTTAGATGTGAAACCATATGATCTTCCGACCAAATCATCATCTTAGGCCGTGATTGGATCGTCGTTTTCCAACCAAAACCTCTTGTAAAACTGACACTTGTAAATAAAAGCAGATGGTCTCGGGCGAAGCACTTGGTTGGTCGATTTCGACTAGTAAAATATACACCAATCTCTCAAATTACACGCATAACCCGCCGGTTTTACTTACATACATTGGGCCATCAGTTTCATTACGCCTGTATTTTACGCGTTGTTTCCGATGATGAGTAAATTACACTTGTATCTTAATACAGTTGTGAAATAAACCAGAGCTCCCTAGCACGGCCTTACCGTTTCATGCCGTCTCAGTCTCTCGAAGGTGCTCATAGGTGTCCGATGATCCTGGCTTCCTGAATGAGCAGCGGGCGCTATATCAGACCATCCGTAGGGCCCGCGAGGCCCTCTCCGTCGTCCTTCGGGTTATTGCGCTCGCCGTAGCGCCGAGCATTGTTAACATGGTCAATGAACATGATGATTCAGGAGATGACTTTATTTTGACTGGTTGACAGTAGGGACCCACTAGGGCCATAGCCGTACGTATGCAAGTGCCTCCTTATTATGTACAACTATATTTTTTTTGCTTCCTCCTGGTTTCCTGACATCATGGTCCCACACCATTGTCAACCTATGTAGTCAATAAATGAGAGAATTGCACAAGGTGCAGCCGACAGATGGTACCAAGCAGCTCAAGCAGTATTTGTGTTTTTGAGGCGTGAGCACTTCAGAGTTTTTCTTGGCGATGTTTTCGTTGTTGTTCAGAGGAGAGCAGGGTATTAACTGGTTGTGCTGTGTCCTGTCTAGCCTAGGACAGATATCCAGCCCAGATATGAATTGTTTTCAAGATGAAAATGGCTAGCCCAGCTATACGTTTTTTTGAGGAATACCCAGGCAAGGTCAACTTGTTATTCTCCGCCTCGCTGGGCTGCAAATCTTTCCTAGGAGGGATGCATTAGGCTTAATAGGAAAATGGGCTTTAAAAGATAATAAATGGGGGGATGTAATTATAAAAACTGGGCAGTAACTATAAAAAATGCACCAAGAACGGAATTAGTTTATAAAATATTATTTGTGGATTTTGAAAATCTTAATTTTTAATTGTTGCACGCACAATGTTTTGTTAGATTTTTACGTAACACAAATTTATATTTAATCTGACTAGAAATTTCGGGATAAAAATATTTTGGATCCCATCAAAATGTGGGAAATTTTATTGAGTTGGGTCTTGAACGGTTGGTTGAAATTATTAATCGTTGTCCTAGATAGAAAATGGGTTGTACTTTTAACAAACTGTAAATGGGATGTAGTAAATTCCATTAGAATTCAAAAATGGGTTGTACATTCTTACAAATCACAAATGGGCTATAAGTTCTCTCCCACACACTTGTGGGCCTACTAAGTTGACGTGTCCCCTAAAAAAAGAAGCTGACGCGTATGCAAAGCTTTGTGAACTTATTATAGTCAACACACGGTTCTAGCAGCAGTGGCCATTGGATGTCCATCCAACGGATGATGTGCTTCTTCTTCAATCTCGGATATTCTAGCTTCACCCGCCCAAAAAATTATTCCTCCCCCTGACATCTGGGGCGCACCATTTCAGAAGCTGACCTGTGGGCCTACTAAGTTGACGCGTACCAAGGGCTTTGTCAACTTAGTCAATATGAACGATTCTAGCTATAGTGACCGTACGATGTCCATCCAACGACCATAGTGCTTCTTCAACCTCTAGTATTCTTGCTCCAGCCGCCCAAAGCAGCGTCAGTTGTGTCGCGTGCTCCTGCCTCCCGTGGCCGGCTGTGATGCCGCGGAGGCCTCACCGCCCCCTACTACTCCCATCGCTAGCCAGGCCATCCCTCTACTCACCCATACCCCCTGTTATTCCGCGGCGACGGCAGCCTCACACCGCAGCCGAACCAGTGGACCCTCGTACTCCTCTCCGCATGGGCTTCCACTGTCGCGTCTTCCCCGGCTCTGCGTCGTCCCCTTCCTAGGCCTCGTTGTCGTCCACCGCCCTGGTGCTCTCAGCACGGCATGTTCAACATGGTCAAGGAATAGCTTCCATCGGACGTGGACTATACGTGGAGAGGCTGACAGCTGGGTCCACGACGGCAGCAATGAAGTGCCTCCTTATTACGCAGAAAATAATGATTCCTCCACCTGACAGCAGGGACCCATCGTACGGGCCACCGTATTTCAAGAAAAAAATGTTTGCTCCCTGACTGATGGGACCCACCGGACGGGCCACCGTATTGCGCGAATAAACGTTCCCCCCGCTATCAGCTCAGACCCACAGGAAGTGCCTCCTTATTACGCACAAAAAAAATGAATACCCCCCTGCTGGTTGGGACCCACCTTGGTGGGAGGCTGACTTGTGGGCCTACTAAGTTGACGGGGACGGAGTGCTTTGTCAACTTAGTCAATATGAACGATTCTAGCTCCAGTGATCGTACGATGTCCATCCAAAGGTCGTAGTGCTTCTTCAACCTCTGGTCTTGTTGCTCCAGCCGCCCAAAGCAGCGCCAGTCGTGCCGCATGCTCCTGCCTCCCATGGCCGGCTATGCTGCCACGGAGGCCTCACCGCCCCCTACTATTCCCACCGCTAGACAGGCCCTCCGGCGATGGCAGCCTCACACCGCAGCCGAACCAGTGAACCATCGTACTGCTCTCCACGCGGGCTTCCACTTCTGCGTCTTCCCCAACTCCGCGTCGTCCCCTTCCTAGGCCTCGTCGTCCTCCACCGCCCTGGCGCTCTCGGCGCGGCATGGTCAACATGGTCAAGGAATGGCTTCCATCGGACGTGGACTGTGCGTGGAGAGGCTGACAGCTGGGTCCACGGCTGCAGCATGGAAGTGCCTCCTTATTACACGCAAAATAATTATTCCTCCACCTGACAGCGGGGACCCACCGGACGGGCCACCATATTTCGTGAAAAAAATGTTTCCCCCTGACTGCTGGGACCCACCAGCTACATCTTCACACACAAGGAAGTGCCTGACAGTCGGGACCCACCTGGTCAAAGCATACGTAGCGTTTTTATTCTGGTCGCGAACATGTACGTACATACTGGTCAATGTAGAGGCCCACACGTGTCGTGTTAGAGGCGCGCATGTAGCATGTACACGTACGTACAGCGGCCAGTGTGCAAGAAAGAAAATACGGCCACGTACGTACATACGGGAAGGGTCTCGAACGCCTACTCGCATATACGTACGGCCAGGGCTCATGTACTTGGCTGGGTCGGAACAGAGAAACAGTGTCGTCGTCGTGTTCATGGGGAGCCAACCGGCTGGGTCAGAACGGAATGCGTCGTCGTGTTCATCGGGAGGGCTTGGACGGAACAGCCGATGGAAACGAGGCCTGGCGTACCGCTGAACGGAGAAAACGGCCATGTGTTCGACCGGCCATGTTCGAAACGGGATCCTGTTCATCGGGAGGGGTCTGGCGTACCGCAAAATGGAGGAAACGGACCTCCTACGGTCGAAACGGGGGTCTTGTTGATCGGGAGGGGTGTGGCATACCGCAAAACGGCAGAAACATACTTGTGTTGGAGCGCTACGGTTGAAACGAGGGTCCTGTTCATCGGGAGGGGTGTGGCGTCCCGCAAAACAGGACTTCACGGGATACTGTTCATCTCCACCATCGACCCCCTCCAGCCTCCATGGGCTACTGTTCATCCACCATCGACCTCCTCCAGCCTCCACCTGTGATTGTTCATCCATGGGCTCCTGTTCATCCAGCCTCCACCGTTTACTACTCCACCGGCTACTGTTCAACTAGCCCTCTCCACGGGCTCCTGTTCAACCACCCCTCCACGGGCTACTGTTCATCCAGCCCTCCACCGTCTACTGTTCATCCTGCTCTCCACGGGGAGGTCCTGTTCATCCTGCCCTCCACGGGGTCTTGTTCATCTAGCCCCAACCGGCTTGATCGATCGGGGTCATGTTCATCCAGAGGCAACACCACGGGGTCCTGTTCATCCACCCCCACCGGGAACTGTTCATCCAAACCCTCCCGCAACGCTCACTGTTCATCTAGAGGCAGCATCGATCGGCTTCAGTTAGCAGTAGTAGCGAAGGAATCGCTCGATCGGGTTCAGTTAACAGCCATCGATCAATGCTCGGGTTCAGTAACGCATAGCCTGCAGTGCAATCGCTTCGGTTCAGCTAGAGCCCAACGCCTCACTCGGGTTCAGTTAGAGCCCAACGCCTCGCACCCACGCGCGTGCGTGTACGAGAGAAATGCGCATCACTCGGCCTCGACCACCCACCGTAACCGGGAACACCCCGATATTTTCCTCGCCCTCGCTTCTACCATGGTTTTTTCCTTCATGGACGGCCCAAAGTATGTCATGCAGCTGCGTCTCCGGCCCGCCTAGGAAGAAAAGCCCATTTTATGTCATGATTTTTTTGTCATGGAAGTAGGATCCGACCACATCTATGATGATACCGGGTTTTGTCACAATTATCGTCATAGAAGTGTCATAAGTATGACAGAAAAAAATTTGGTCGGCCCAAAATGTCACGGATGTGTCTTTTTTTGTAGTGTTTATAATCATTTTATAGTCATTTTATATCAGTTTTTGGTAGTAACCAATTGACATAGTGCCAAGTGCTAGTTCCTGTTTTTTCTGTGTTTTTACATTGCAGAAAATCAATATCAAACGGAGTACAAAGGCCATGAAACTTTACGGAGATTTTTTATGGACCAGAAGGAACATGTTGGGCCCTGGTTGCACCTAGGGGGAGTCCCGAGGAGGGGACAACCCACCAGGGCACGCCAGGAGGCCCAAGCGCACCCTGGTGGGTTGTGCCCACCTCGGGTGCCCTGGGACTGCCTCTTTGCTCTATAAATACCCCAAAAATCCCAGAACCCTAGGGGAGTCGATGAAATATTCATCCAGCCGCCGCAGAGTCCAGAACCTCCAGGTCCAATCTAGACACCATCTTGGATGGGGTTCACCACCTCCATTGGTGCCTCTCCGATGATGCGTGAGTAGTTCTTTGTAGACCTTCGGGTCCGTAGTTAGTAGCTAGATGGCTTCATCTCTCTCTTGATTCTCAATACAATGGTCTCTTGGAGATCCATATGATGTAAATCTTTTGCAGTGTGTTTGTTGGGATCCGATGAACTTTGAGTTTATGATCAGATCTATCTTTTTATATCCATGAAAGTATTTTAGTTCCTTTGATCTCTTATATGCATGATTGCTTATAGCCTCGTATTTCTTCTCCGATATTTGGGTTTTGTTTGCCCAAGTTGATCTATTTATGTTGCAATGGGAATAGGTGCTTTGTAGTGGGTTCAATCTTACGGTACGTATTGTTGCTACTAAGGATAAAACGATGGGGTCTATCTCTACATAGATAGATCTTGTCTACATCACGTCATTGTTCTTATTGCATTACTTCATTTCTCCATGAACTTAATACACTAGATGCATGTTGGATAACGGTCGATGTGTGGAGTAATAGTAGTAGATGTAGGCAGGAGTCGGTCTACTAATCTTGGACGTGATGCCTATATAATGATTATTGCCTGGATATCATCATAATTATTTGAGGTTCTATCAATTGCCCAATAGTAATTTGTTTACCCATCGTCTGCTATTTTTCTCGAGAGAAGCCACTAGTGAAACCTACGGCCCCTGGGTCTTCTTTTTCATATATATGCCTTTGCGATCTACTTTTTATTTGCTTTTATTTTCAGATATATTAATCCAAAAAAGCAAAAATATCTTGCTGCACTTTATTTTATTTGTGCTCTATTTATCCCGTCTATTATAACCATTTTCCCATCACGCACCAATTTCTGGCACCATTACCTAAAAGGGATTGACAACCCCTTTAACATCTCGGGTTGCGAGGATTTGTTATCTGTGTGCAGGGGCTGTTCACGTTGTGTTGCTTCATTCTCCTACTGGTTAGATAACCTTGGTTTCATATCTGAGAGAAATACCTATAGCCGCTGTGTAGCATCATCCCTTCCTCTTTGGGGAAATACTGTCGGTGTTCTGGGAACGGGGGTCCCCAGACTTGCCTGCCTGCAGCCAACGGCGTGGCTGGGCTGGCAGGTCTGTACGGCCCATCTTCATCGACAAGGCATTCAAGACCCTCGCGAGGGGCCAAGCCTCGCGAGGCGGACGATGCAAGACCTCCTCAGGAGCGGCCTCGCCAGGCAGACTCACGAGGGGCGGAGAGTTCAAGGCAGGGCGAACCTCGTGAGGTCCTCGTGACGTGAGCCATGACGATCGAGACCAGGCGGGCGCCAGCGCACAGTGTCCTTTCTTCCTCTTTGGTGCCAAGGGGGCAAGCGCAGGTGCAGAGTACCGAGGCATCAATCAAAGGTTTCCATATTGGTGCAACGAGACCAAGACTAGAAGGACGGCTGGACGGAGGTCACCATGGAGCCCAAGACGGCGTCATTACCAGAACCTTTGGCAGTCGAAGACCACCTTTTGTCAGGATAACTTGTACTAGTTGTCCCCTTTCGAATTGGCCATTGTTGGCTCCCTTCCCGCTCAATATTTGGGGAGAGGACCAGGGCCTATATAAGTAGAACTAGCCACCACAGTGCAGGAAAGAGAGAGGATCGACCTCATCAGAAGTCGAGAGCGGATCCAAGATCATCTCACCCGCACAAGTTCACCAAGCACAAGAACACCTCAACCTCAGGGGGCTGTTCTTCCCCTTGTACTGTTCATCATCAGCCCAAGTGGCAATCCACCACCACCACACTAGAGTAGGGTATTACACCACAATGGTGGCCCGAACAAGTATAAATCTTGTGTCTTTCTGTGTTGTGAGTTCGTCGAGTTCGTCCGCCAAATCTTAGACAGCTAGGGCGTGGATCAATAGGGAGAAAACCTTCGCGTGAACCCCAATGTTCAAACCTCACGGGTTTTGCCGGAACCTGTGATCTGACATTTGGCGTGCCGGGTAGGGGTGCGCCGGAGTCTCTTCCCCACCAATCGACCCACCGACGCTTTGTGGCCCCGATGTCCGGCGACCCAAGGGTCGACTTCGACCGATGGGCAGCCTGGCCAGCCCGGGCGGCACCACCTGCCCATGAAGACCTCAACCCCGTGCTCCAGGCGGCGCGAGCACCACCGAACACTGCAGGGCGCGGGCGGCGCGGCCAGGCGTCATCCACCCCCACTCCACGACAAGCGCGAGCCGCTGCAAGGGCCGCAAGCCACGCCGCAGCAACGGCGCCACACACCCGGCGGGAGCAGGCAAATATGCGGGCCGCGCTCACTGTGGCGCGGGAGTTGCTGCGGTGCCGGTTGATGGAGAGCAGACGCGACGCACTGCCGGAACGTGTCAATGAGCTGCTGGATGCGGCAGCGTGAGGAGCGCCGCCTTTATGCTATCTGCTTCCTTCCCGAGCCACCACTGGACCTCATGACGGGCCTCGCCATGACCGCACGCCCTCGGGTGCGCCTGGGGGCTTCATCGACACCAGGACAGCCGGCGGTGACGAGCGCCTCGTTTCCCCCGCGCCGCCTCTGATGAGCATGGGCACAAGCGTTGCCCCCCATGGCCCCAGCGAGGCATCGTGATATCATCCTCAGGACGCCGCGTTGGGTCGGGCGACGTGGAGCGTGGGGCAGTACGACGAGGTGTTCGGGGTGACAGCCCCGGAAGCCTATGTGCCCCGCATGATGAACCAGGAGTACATGCCGGAGGACGACCCTGGCTCGTTTCTCGGGCCAGGTTGGGAGGAGGAGGCATTAGGAGCTGAAGCCTTCCAAGAGCCGCTAGAGAGCCCTGCCAACAATGCCGTCAACAATAGATCTGTGGTACCATTAATCCCTCAGGAGAAATCTTACGCTAACCATGAGTCACAGATGAACCAGGCCACGGTGCCGAACGGTGGCTCCGGCATGGCGATGCCCGCCCCGATAGGAGAGACCCGCTGGGGGCTACGCGGAAGCGTCCAGGAGCAAGGCCCCTCCCCGTGTCGCGGGGAGCAAGGTAACGCGCATAGGTAGGCCCTCTGTCGGGGTGCCGACCGCGACCCTTCCCTCGGCAGAGGACCCGTGGTCGCTGAGGGCGCCGCTGGCGTCCCCTCTACCCTCGTTGGGCCATCCCAGTTTCCAATCTTCCCAGCGGTGGTAGGGGGTGGCGCAAGGCGGGTTCCTCACCTGGCGATATGAAGCAAGGCCGGTACCTGTGATGCAAGGCCCAGTGCCTGTGAAGATCGCCGCCCGTGACACTCTCACGTAATAATGAGTGGGGCTGTACATGCCCCAGAGTCTCCGGAGAGCCACCCTCGGGCCTTGGGAGCTCCCTCCCACGCCTAGTGGCAGCACTTAGCTCCGCACTTGTGAGAAGACGTCGAAGACTAGACTAGGCACCGGACGCGGCCATTTGCTTTGGGTCTCTTTGCTGTAACCGCGCCTTATGGATTTGTATTTAAGTTGAAGTCGAATTTTCATTTGATGCGCGGGGGGGATTCCATTTCTCGTTCGAGTTATTTCTCGCAGTCTCGTTCTTGCCTTATTGCAGAGTTCACGCCAGTCTTTCCCCCCTCGCGGGCCCCTCGCGAGCTGGGCTGGGCATGAAGCACTCGAGCCACGCTCTCACCAAGCCATGGCTGGTGGTTGCTTATCACGCGGCCCCCTCGGGCGTGTTGATGAACTCATCAGGGGCCCCTCAAAACCAACAATCTCTCAGGCCAAGTCTAGGCTCGTCCAAACTAATTTAAGCCGCAACAACGACCTTGCCCCAACATGTGTAAGCTCGTAAAGACGCGTACTCAATTTAGCACGAAAGGATAAAAGTTGTGATTGTTTACATGAGGGGCTCCCCCTCTCAAAATGCTCTTACAGTCTTCCAGGGCCACGCCCAAGTTTTTATAGGGTAAATAACAGGGAAACAAGGAATCAACCGGATACTTTGCTCGCCGCGTCCCCCAAGTCATCTTCAGACGCGCCGCTGGCGTTGTTGTCACCATCATTGGCGTTGCCTCCACCTTCGCCGGTGTCGATGTTGCCATCATCAACCACGTCGCCTCCGTCTGCCGCAACCACAACCCCGTCATCATTAGAAGCGAAGGCCCTCACCATGGCTTCCGGCACGGGAGCAATAGCAGCGTCAAAATCAAAGTTGAGATAACAGTTCAGGAGGTGGCTGAGGACGCGGGAGAACGGGAGCCCAAGCAGACTACGGCTTCTCTCTTCCACAAGCTGGCGAGCCCTATTAGATCAGGCTTCCAGGAGCGTCACCATGTTGGTAAAGAAGGTCAGGTGACTGGCGTAGTCATACGAATGGGGGGTACATGTCGGAGGACGACCCTGGCTCGTTTCTCGGGCCAGGTTGAGAGGAGGAGGCATTAGGAGTTGAAGCCTTCCAAGAGCCGCTAGAGAGGCCCGCCAACCGCGCCGTCAACAAAAGATACGTGGTACCATTAATCCCTCAGGAGAAATCTTACACTAACCATGAGTCACAGATGAACCAGGCCACGGTGCCGAACGGTGGCTCCGGCATGGCGATGTCCGCCCCGATAGGAGAGAACCGCTGGGGGCTACACGGAAGCGGCCAGGAGCAAGGCCCCTCCCCGTGTCGCGGGGAGCAAGGCAACGCCCGTAGGTAGGCCCTCTGCCGGGGTGCCGACCATGACCCTTCCCCCAGCAGAGGACCCGTGGTCGCCGAGGGCGCCGCTGGCGTCCCCTCTGCCCTCGTTGGGCCATCCCGGTTTCCAGTCGTCCGAGCGGTGGTAGGGGGTGGCGCAAGGCGGGTTCCTCACCTGGCGATATGAAGCAAGGCCGGTACCTGTGATGCAAGACCCAGTGCCTGTGAAGATCGCCGCCCGTGACACTCTCACGTAATAATGAGTGGGGCTGTACATGCCCCGGAGTCTCCGGAGAGCCACCCTCGGGCCTCGAGGGCTCCCTCCCACGCCTAGTGGCAGCACTTAGCTCCGCGCTGGTGAGAAGACGTCGAAGACTAGACTAGGCATCGGTCGCGGCCATTTGGTTTGGGTCTCTTTTCTGTAACCCCGCCTTCTGGATTTGTATTTAAGTTGAAGTCAAATTTTTATTTGATGCGCGGAGGGGATTCCTTTTCTTGTTCGAGTTATTTCTCGCAGTCTCTTTGTTGCCTTATTGCGGAGTTCACGCCAGTAGCTCCCCCCTTGCGGGCCCCTCGCGAGCTGGGCTGGGCATGAAGCACTCGAGCCACGCACTCACCAAGCCATGGCTGGCGGTTGCTTATCACGCGGCCCCCTCGGGCGTGTCGATAACTCATCAGGGGCCCCTCAAAACCAGCAACCTCTTGGGCCAGTTCTAGGCTCGTCCAAACTAAGGCGAGCCGCAGCAACGACCTTGCCCCAACATGCGTAAGCTCATAAAGACACGTACTCAATTTAGCACGCAGGGATAAAAGTTGCGATTGTTTACATGAGGGGCTCCCCCTCTCAAAATGCTCTTACAGTCTTCCAGGGCCACACCCAAGTTTTTACAGGGTAAATAACAGGGAAACAAGGAATCAGCCGGATACGTCGTTCGCCGCGTCCCCCAAGTCATCTTCAGACGCGCCGCTGGCGTTGTTGTCACCATCATTGGCGTTGCCTCCACCTTCGCCTGCATCGATGTGGCCATCATCAACCACGTCGCCTCCGTCCGTCGCAACCACAACCCCGTCATTGTTAGAAGCGAAGGCCCCCACCATGGCTTCCGGCAGGGGAGCAATAGCAACGTCAAAATCAAAGTTGAGATAACTATTCCGGAGGTGGCTGAGGACGCGGGAGAACGGGAGCCCAAGTAGACTACGGCTTCTCTCTTCCACAAGCTGGCGAGCCCTATTAGATCAGGCTTACAGGCGCGTCACCATGTTGGTAAAGAAGGTCAGGTGACTGGCGTAGTCATACGAATGGGGGGCGGTGCATTCTTGTCGTAGATGAAGCCCCGGGTGGTATTAGCCCTGTTCCGGAGGCC
Source organism: Triticum dicoccoides (assembly GCF_002162155.2). NCBI lineage: Eukaryota > Viridiplantae > Streptophyta > Magnoliopsida > Poales > Poaceae > Triticum > Triticum dicoccoides. The sequence goes on from NC_041386.1 coordinate 228,927,660, forward strand.
CTGAAGCATGGGGGCGTGCTCATGCTCCAGCGTCCGCCGTTGGAGCACTTCCTCCCTGTTATGCCACACGACGGCCTCAGTGTCATCAACCCGTTTCCGAAGAGAAAGCATCTCGGCGCGGGCGGAGGCCAGGTCCGCCTGTGCCGTAACCAGGGCGGCAGCCGTGGCCTCCTTACGCCTCTCCACCTCATCTAGCCTCGGCCTAAGAGTGGCGGTCCTACCCGTTGCCTCGGTGTCCGCAAGCTTCAGCTTCAGGTTGTACCAACCTTCAAGATCCGTGCGAACCTCGGCCACCCGGCGGTCCACTTCCTCCTGGACCTTGGCCTCGCGAGCCCTGACGACATCCTCCGCTTGGGAAACTTGACGCTCCCTCGTCTCCTATTGCTCAAGCTCGAGGCTGCGCTCCGCGACTTCCAAAGCCAATGCCTCCTCGCGCTTCCGGACCTCATCTTCCTCGGCAGGCGTCCCCCCTCTGTGCCGCGAGGGCGGCTTTGCGCGCCTCCACTTGCTGCTCGAGGGATGCACTGCAGGCGTGGAGCTCCAACGCGCGCATCTCTGCAGCCTCGCGACGGCGGTCGGCTTCACGAGCCTCCTCCAGGGCTCGGGAGTAGGCCTCATGGGAGGCCGCGAGGGTGGCCTCAGCCTTCATGTTTTTTAGCTCACGCTGGTGGCGCCCGAGGTTGATGGCCACTTTCAGCCTGTGCCACTCCTCCGCCAACCGAAGACCCTCAGCCTAAAGGCGTGCGTCAACACCCTCAAGTTCTTCGCCGAGTCGGTTCATCGCGTCTGTCGCCTCCTAGAAGAGCTCATGACGAATGACGCTCCGCGCATGCTCGAACTCGAGCACACGGCCCATCTCGCCATCGACCACGGGGGTTGTGGGCGACGCCCGGTGCGGTGCGCCCCCTCTCAACAAGGGGCTGGGGGCTGGCGCGACCCCAGGCGCCAACCAGCCCTCATGAGAGGCCCAAACCATGCAAGCCCCGCTGCTTCAAGAAGACCCCAGGGTCGAGGCCAGCTAGCTACCGACCGTGACCAGGGAGGAGCCCTTGGCACGCCTGCTGCGCTCCGAGCGAGGCCACGAAGGAATTACGGCAAAGGCGCAAGCTCGGGGCGCCTTGATGACAGACCAACTCCCACGGTTGACCCCACGTCGTGGGCAGCACCTGAGCCTGCAGCGCTGGGGCTTGGCAGGTGCGACGGGACAAGAGGGAGCTGCTTCTTAGGAGATTTCACGGCCTTGGAAGAAGGGGTCCTGAGGGGATAGTCGTCAGGAAAGAAAGGAGACACACAGAGGATCACCAAGATAAGGTACTTATTCGTCGACGGCGATGTACTTTCGTCGCTTCAACGTCCTGAAGATACCGCTGCCGCTCGGAGATCCTTTCCTCTTGCGGAGCTCCTCAAAGTCCATGCAAAGCTGACCGAAGCGCTGAACATGGCGGCAAGTACGGGGTGTAGCCAGAGACATTCTCGGGAGAACGACTTCAGGGGTGCCTGGCTACGGAGAATGGCCGGGGGCCGTCTCACCGCAACCTCCCGAGGCCTTCGGAGTTTCGGCCCCGGGAGCTGCGTGCAGCACCGCCTCAGCGACCGGCGTCCCAGAATCGCGGGGTCCTGAGGACGACGCCTCGGGAGCCCCAGGCGGCGTCCGCACATCAGCACTCATGCCGCCAGCCTCCGGCGGCGCTCATCCCCCTGCACCCACATTCGCGGCGAGCTCGGTGCTAGCGACGAAGAGGGGAACCATGCTGGCAGGGTTCTCGCGGGACCCCACCAGGCCGTCCAGACACAGCCCCCACTCCTCAAAGGAAGGCATGCTCCCCGCGAATTTATCCTTGTTCCCACAGCGGTACAGCAGACAGTTCTTCCCAGGCAAGTCGTCCGGCGAAGGGACACCTGTCAGGACCTTGAGCGCCATTTGCCGCGCCTCGAGGGGGAGCCTGGACTCGTGAAACCTCATGTGGTCCTGACTGCTGAGCAACGTCCACACCGGGCGAGAGTGGCGTTGAAGCAGAGGAACCCACCGCCTGAAAAATTCCCTCACCACCATCGGCGTGGTCACGCCTCAGTCCTTCAGCATCCTTAGACGGAGGCAAACTTGGGAAAGACGAGGGCTCGTGAGCCTCTCATGGACCTAGCCAGAGTGGGGAACGGCAGGCGCTGACGGGGCTTGGAGTAGAGGGCTGAGCACACCGGTGTCGACAAATACCCACCGTGTCCGAAACTCGCTCATAGATGGAGGAATCCCGAAGTCGATCCCCGTGCCTGCCATCGCGCCCACGGCCTGGAAGCTCACGCACCCCGAGCTTTGCCGGGGATCGATCAGATGCAATGAGAAGAAATGGCGGAGAAGGGCCACAGAAGGAGCGACGCCCACCATGGCCTTGCACACAAAGGCGAAGACTGTGAGGAGAGTCACGGATTGGGGGTCGAGATGCAGCATATGTATCTGTAGTGTTCAAGCACCACGTTGAAGAAGGCAGAGAAAGGGGGAATCAGGCCCGCCCAAAGGGCATCGATGAAGATTGGTACCTCGGTGGCCGTCCGAGCGATGCGAGTGCGAGATGCAGGCCAAGCCACCGTCTCCCCCACTCGTTGAAACTGGTGGCAAGCATGGGACGCACCTTGTCCATGGACTCGTCGTTGAGCTCCAAGGATCGGCCGACTGTAGGCTCGGCGGCTGGAGGCGCACTTGGCGGAGACAACGGCTTCTTCCCCTTGTCAGCTTGTTTCGACGCCATGGCAATGAAGCAGGCGGAGTGCAGGTCGAATTGGAGAGGAGGTACATAGTCTCGAGGAAGCAGAAGGATTGTGGAAGCAAGGCATGGGCAATGGGAGAATAACTGTGTAGGTTGCGAGGGCCGCATAGCCAGGAAGATTCAAAGGCAGCATGGGGAAGCGGAGACGCCCACGTCCAATCAACTGCCACGCGTCAACCAAGGCCGCAGGCTTTTGGGGCCCGCGGCGCTCCGCGCTTGATCCTTTGGCATCGCCCCGAAGCCAAGCCCGAGCGCGCCTTGGGCCCAGGGGCTACTGTCGGTGTTCTGGGAACGGGGGTCCCCAGACTTGCCTGCCTGCGGCCCACGGCGTGGCTGGGCTGGTAGGTCTGTACAGCCCATCTTCATCGACAAGGCAATCAAGACCCTCGTGAGGGGCCAAGCCTCGCGAGGCGGATGACGCAAGACCTCCTTAGGAGCGGCCTCGCCAGGCAGGCTCACGAGGGGCGGAGAGATCAAGGCAGGGCAAACCTCACGAGGTCCTCGTGACGTGAGCCATGACGATCAAGACCAGGCGGGCACCAGTGCGCAGTGTCCTTGCTTCCTCTTTGGTGCCAAGGGGGCAAGAGCAGGCGCGGAGTACTGAGGCATCAAGCAAAGATTTCCATATTGGGGCAACGAGACCAAGACTAGAAGGACGGCCGGACAGAGGTCACCATGGAGCCCAAGACAGCGTCATCACCAGAACCTTTGGCAGGCGAAGACCACCTTTTGTCAGGATAACTTGTACTAGTTGTCCCCTTTCGAATTGTCCGTTGTTGGCTCCCTTCCCACTCAACATTTGGGGAGAAGACCAGGGCCTATATAAGTAGAACTAGCCACCACAGTGGAGGAGAGAGAGGATCGACCTCATCACAAGTAGAGAGCAGATCCAAGATCATCTCACCCACACAAGTTCACCAAGCACAAGAACACCTCAACCTCAGGGGGCTGTTCTTCCCCTTGTACTGTTCATCATCAGCCCAAGCGGCAATCCACCACCACCACACTGGAGTAGGGTATTACACCACAATGGTGGCCCGAACAAGTATAAATCTTGTGTCTTTCTGTGTTGTGAGTTCGTTGAGTTCGTCCGCAAAATCTTAGAAAGCTAGGGCGTGGATCGATAGGTAGAAAACCTTCGCGCACACCCCAGTGTTCGAACCTCAAGGGTTTGCCGGAACCCGTGATCCGACAAATACCGACGTAGCTTTAAGCGACGTCAAATGGAATTTCTGGTGCCGTTGCCGAGGAGGATCTTCAAAATATACCAGGTTCCTAATCTCCTTGCAATTTACATTATTTGCCATTTGCCTCTTGTTTTCCTCTCCCCCACTTCAGAAAAATTTGTTGTTTTATTCGCCTCTCTTTTTCCGTTCATCGTTTTCTTGTTGGATCTGTTTTTTAGTGCAATCTTGTTGTGTAGTCATCATGACTCAAGAGAACACCAGGTTATGTGATTTCTCAAATACCAACAACAATGATTTTATCGGCACTCTGATTGCTCCTCCCGCCGCTAGTGCGGAGTCTTGTGATATTAATACTGCTTTGTTGAATCTTGTTATGAAATACCAATATTCCGATACTCCTAATGAGGATGTCACGTCCCATCTTAATATCTTCATGGAATTATGAGATATGCAAAATAAAAAATATGTGGACAATGATGTGGTCAAGATGAAATTATTTCCGTTTTCTTTGCGTGATTCTGCAAAAATTTGGTTCTCTTCTTTGCCTCGCAATAGTATCGATTCTTGGAATAAGTGCAAACATTCTTTTATCACTAAGTATTTTCCTCTCGCAAAAATCATTTCCCTTAGAACTCAGATCATGAATTTCAAGTAACTTGAACATGAGCATGTTGCACAATCTTGGGAAAGGATGAAAATTATGCTAAGGAATTTCCCAACTCGTGGGTTAAATCTTTGGAAGATCATACAAAAAAATTATGCGGGGATGAATTTTGTTTCTCGTAATCTTTTAGATTCCGTCGTGGATGGTACTTTTATGGAAATTACTTTGGGTGAAGGCACCAAATTGCTTGATAATATTATGGCAAATTATTCACAATGGCATACCAAAAGAGCTCCTACTAGTAAAAAAGTCAATTCGGTTGAAGAAATTTGTTATTTGAGTGAAAACGTTGATGCTCTTGTGAAATTGGTTGCTAGTAGAAGTGCTCCTATTGATCTTAATGGTATGCCTTTGTCTACTTTTATTGAGCAAAATAGTGATGCCATAGATGTGACTTTTATCTCTTGAAATAATTTCAACAACAATGCTTATAGAGGTAATTTTAATCCTAGGCCGTTTCCTAGTAATTCCTCTAATAATTATTATGGTAATTCCTATGGAAATAAATCTTATAATAATAATTGGAACACCTATGATCTTGAGAATAATATTAAAGAATTTATCAATACACAAAAAATTTCAACACTTCCATAGAAGAAAAATTGAGTAAGATTGATGATTTGTCTAGAAGTGTCGATATAATTGCTCATGATGTCCAAAATCTCAAGATGAAATTTTTTGTGCCTAAGGTTGATGAATCAATTAAATCTATTTATGTTTCTATGGATGAAAGTTAGAAAAGAACCGCTATGCTTAGAGGTAAAAGAGAATTTTTAGAAAAAACGTTTTCAAGTGATTTCTTTCACAAAAGTGATGAAGATCTTAAAATTATTGGTGTTTCTTTTATTCATTCCTTGTTTAGTAAAGTTAATATTGATAAAAAGGGACTGGAGAAGAGTCAACTTTAGGTAGAAGGCGTCCCAATATTTCGGTGGGTGAACATCTTGTTGAAAAAATTGATGAAAGTGGGTTTGGAGAGGTCAAAACTTTAGCTCGTGCTATACCCACTCTTTTGGATTACAAAGACTTTAATTATGATAGTTGCTCTTTGATTGATTGTATTTCTTTGTTGCAATCCATGATAAATTCACCCCATGCTTATGAACAAAATAAAGCTTTTACTAAACATATTGTTGATGCTATGATGAAATCTCTTGAATAAAAATTGGAACTAAAAGTTTCAATTCCTAAAAAATTGCATAATGAATGGGAACCTACTATCAAAGTCAAGATTAAAAATTATGAGTGTTTTGCTTTGTGTGACTTGGGTGCTAGTGTCTCTACAATTGTGAAATCTTTATGTGATATGCTTGGTCTTACTAATCTTGAAGAATGTTCTTTGAATTTGCACTTGGCGGATTCTACTATTAAAAAGCCTATGCGAAGAAATAATGATGTTCTTATTCTTGCAAATAGGAATTATGTGCCCATAGATTTTATTGTTCTTGATATTGATTGCAATCCGTCTTGTCCAATTATTCTTGGTAGACCATTTTTACGCACTATCGGTGTCGTGATTGATATGAAAGATGGCAATATTAAGTTCCAATTTCCTTTGAGGAAGGTTATGGAACACTTTCCTAGAACAAGAATGATGCCACCTTATGAATCAATCATGAGGGCATGTTATAGATCTCGAACCAAAGATGACAAAACTTAGATCCGTGTTTTATGCTTTTTAAGGGCATAAAACTATAGCGCTTTTTGGGAGGCAACCCAATGAATAAATTTTATTTTTGCTTCTTGTTTCCTGTTTTTGTGTGTTAGCACAATTATGCTACTTTTATGATTGTGTTTTTATGTTTTAATTAGAGTTTGTGCCAAGTAAATCCTTTAGGATCTTCTTGGGTGATAGTTGTTTGATCTTGCTGAAAAAACAAAAACTTCTATGCTCACGAAATTAATTTTTCTTTTTTACTAGAGGGTGATAAAATACCCATTCCACTTGCATTATATCAATATTCAAATTTCTCACGCCGTACAAATTTTTCAGAATTTTTGGAGTTACAGAAGTATTCGAGATAGTCAAATTGCTACAGACTGTTATGTTTTGACAGATTCTGTTTTTCTTTGTGTTGTGTGCTTATTTTGATGGCTCTACGGTTTTCTTTGATGAGTTTTTGCCATACAAAAGTTGGAATACAGTAGATATAATACAAAAACAAAATATAAATTGGTTTGATACATCACTTATAGTAGTGATTTATTAGTCTTATACTAAGGATCTCACGAAGGTTTTGTTGAGTTTCGTGTGATTGAAGTTTTCAAGTTTTGAGTTATCTTATGATGGATGAAGGAAGGATGGAAGATCCGAAGCTTGGGGATGCCTCGGCATCCCAAGCTTTTATAAAAAAAATAAGCAACCAAGCTTGGGGATCCCCCTGAGTGGCATCCCCGCTTTCTTCCAACGATCATCAGTATTTTACTCGAAACTATATTTGTATTCGTCACATGATATGTGGTTTGCCTGGAGCGTCTTGTATGATATGAGTCTTTGCTTGTTTTATTTTGTGTTTTTAGTCTTGATTCCTTGCCGGACACACCTATTTGAGAGAGCCAAATTTATGTAATGACTTTTTAGAATTGCTCTCTATGCTTCACTTAAATTTTTATGAGCAATAGACTTGCTCCCAGTGTTTTTGAAGAAATGCTCTCTTGCTTCACTTTGATTTATTCGAGAGTTAGTAAAATTTTCAAGAAATACTCGCTGGCTTCACTTAAATTAATTTGAGAGAAAGAAAAATTTATTATGCTCGTGATCTTCACTTATATTTGTTGGAGCTTGTCAAAAGCAATACATGAAAATTAGCCGCAAAGTGATAGATATCCAAGAAGGATATAATAAAACCTTTCATGAAGATCATTGGACAAAATAAACTTGACTCTTAGTAACAATTTTGAGATATGATGATGTGATATGTGAGTCATCTTGATGAGTAATTATGCTTTAGTAAGAATATTGGTGTTAAGGTTTGTGATTCCCTATGCAAGTATGAAAGTCAATAGTCATGCAATGAAATTATATCCTACTTGTGGTGCATTATTCGGTGTTATTTGTGCTTAATGCTTGCTTATGAGATTATTCTTTTCTTAGTTGGTCGCTTCCCAATCTTTTGCTAGCCTTCATTTTGCCCTAAGTATAATCACTACTTGTGTATCCAAAAACCTTTGACCCAGTTTTGCCACATGAGTACACTATATCTACCTATATGCGGTATTCGTTTGCCGTTCTAAGTGAATTTGCATGTGCCATCTCTATTTTCAAAATAAACTTCTCTTTGGTGTGTTTGTTTCGCTCGCGAAGCGGTGAGGGGTGGCTAATATTTTCCAAGCTAGATGTGTTATTCTCAAGATGAGTGTTTATTCACTTTTCATTGCATGAGAGTAAGGCAAAGGTATTAGGGATGCCCAATCCCGAAATGCAAAAAATGAATTTACATTATGTTGTCAAATAATAAATTCCTTGGAAAGTGTTGGTATGGAGGGCAACCGTGGATACGGCTAGCCATGGAAAATGAAGGTATAGTGGAAAAAGGAATAAACTTTATTTTCTGTTTGGGAACCGCCTGTGATATATCTATTTATGGAAAGTATTGGGAACTCTAAGTCGTTTTCGTTGGAACCGCCTCTCAAAATGTTTTTATCTCTATGTTTTTCGCTTTGAGCTCTGGCACCTCTACAAATCCCTACTCCCCTCTGCGAAGGCCCTTTCTTTTACTTTATGCAATTTTTATTTTTGAGTCTCCATCTTCTCTTATAAAAGCACCAACTAGGAGGCAATATGATCATACTTAAGTATTGTGTGTAGCTAATATTTGAGTGTGTTTCATGAATGGATGAATGTTTGAGCATGATGGGCTAGGGATAACTTATTTTAGCATTGATATTTTGAAAGACATGGTTGCTTGTTGATATGCTTGAGTATCTAAATTATCATGTCAAAACTAGACTATTGCTTTGAACAACTAAAAGTCCAATTGTCCATTCTATAAAGAAAAGAATACGATATGACATGATAGGTAGCATTCCACATCAAAAATTCTGTTTTTATCACTTACCTACTCGAGGACGAGTAGGAGTTAAGCTTGGGGATGCTGATATGTCTCCAATGTACCTATAATTTTTTATTGTTCCATGCTGTTATATTATCAATCCTGGATGTTTTATAATCATTTTATAGTCATTTTATATCATCTTTTCTACTAATCTATTGACATAGTGCCAAGTGCTAGTTCCTGTTTTTTCCGTGTTTTTTACATCGCAGAAAATCAATATCAGACGGAGTCCAAATGCCACGAAACTTTACGGAGATTTTTTATGAACCAGAAGGAACATGTTGGGCCCTAGTTGCACCTAGGGGGAGTCCCGAGGAGGGTGTCGGTGTCAAAACCGGCGGATCTTGGGTAGGGGGGTCCCAAACTGTGCGTCTGAGGTTGATGGTAACAGGAGACAGGGAACACAATGTTTACCCAGGTTCGGGCCCTCTCGATGGAGGTAAAACCCTACGTCCTACTAGATTAATATTGATGAGTATGGGGGTTACAAGAGTTGATCTATTACGAGATCATAATGGCTAAAACCCTCGAAGTCTAGCCTATCTGATTATGATTGTCCCTATGAAATAAACCCTCCGGTTTATATAGACACCAGAGGGGGACTAGAGTTGTACAAAATTGGTTACATAGAAAGGAAATAGTACATCTGAATGCCAAGCTTGCTATCCACGCCAAGGAGAGTCCATATGGACACCGTGAACGTCTTCGGTCTTGTATCTTCATAGCCCATCAGTCCGGCCCACGTCCAACAGGCCGGACGCCCGAGGACCCCTAAGTCCAGGACTCCCTCAGTAGCCCCAGAACCAAGCTTCAATGACGAGGTGTCCGACGCGTAGATTGTCTTAGGCATTGCAAGGCGGGTTCCTCCTCGGAATACTCCAAAATAGTTTTCAAACACAAAGAACGTGTCCGGATCTACAAAACAAGTACCACACACCACACATAGAGAATATAATATTTCACGAGTCTAATCTGCTGACAATCTTTTTGTAACGTCACATCGTGTTCCTGCCCGGTTATTATTTCGAACCGTTTTTGGCCTGTCGCTCCATCTTTCGAGACGCGGTTTTATTGGCACGTTTTGTTGAAGCGGAGATCATGTCCCCATATCGCGGGATTCTCATCAATATGGGCGTGGGTATCCCAACCGTTTTGTTGGCATGATTCCTTAGGAATAGGCAGGTTTTAAGGCCTAAGAGGAGATGTTCGATATTCATCGTCTTTATAAAGGGGCTACGACCCGGCTTTCTCCTTTACGCCAACCCTTTCCTCAAATTCTACAACCTCGAGTGCCAACACCCAAGGTTCAATCTAAGTGCTTCGAGCTTCCCAGTCATGTTCGAACCTAGCCTTCAAGGCTGGTGGGTGGCTTCCTCTGTCACAGAGGAGGATATTGCGAAGCTCCGGGCAGCGAGGTACCTGATCGCGGAAATCCCCCATAGGCTTCCTACTCCAGGGCAGGTTATTCCTACCCCCAGATCTGGCAAGAGGGTTGTATTCATCTCCCACTTCCTTCGAGGGCTAGAGTTCGCTCTTCACCCCTTTGTTCGGGGGCTCATGTTCTATTACGGGGTAGATTTTTATGATCTAGCCCCGGGCTCTTTTCTTCTCACCTCGGCGTTCATCATCATGTGCGAGGCCTTTCTCCGTATTCCCCCACACTTCAGCTTATGGCTCAAGACCTTTAATGTGAAGCCGAAGGTGATCGAGGGGAAACAAGCGGAGTGTGGTGGCGCCGCGGTGAGCAAGCTCACCAACGCTCTTTGGCTAAAGGGATCCTTCTCAGAATCTTCCAACTTATGGCAATGGGAGTGGTTTTACATCAATGAACCCCGTGGTACCAAGTGGGCAGCTACACCTGCGTTCTGACCTGACCCTCCAATTCAACTCGCTTCATGGATCAACAAGGGTCTAGACTGGGGATCAATCGACGAAGTGCAGAATTTGCAGAGCCGCATCTGGAGTCTCCTTGAGAAGGACACCGGTCTCATCGACGTTATTCAAGTAATGTTAGTCCACCGGGTCCTCCCGTGCAAGCGACGACCCCTCTGTATGTGCGAGTTTAATTCGGAAGGACGACGAACCCTTCAGCACTTCTTCGGCATGACGCACAAAGGAATGTGGAAGTTATTTTTCGGGACACGAATATAGTTGCTGGACACCACCGAGGACATCGGTCTTGACTGCAATCAACTGGATACCTCGGTAAGCACTTGACTCCTGGACACATCATAATTAAATATCCCGTAATAAGATACTATGAAAACCATCTTTTTCCAGGACTGGACGAAGAAGGCGGAGCGAATTAGGTGTTCGGCCCCTCTTCCCGAAGATTTAGGTAGTCCTATGTTAACAAGGATGTTTGTTCCAGCACCATTCCAAGTGCCGGTGAAAGAGGACAATGAGGAAAGCAGGAAGGCCAAAGGTGGCCTCCATTCCAAAGGTACACCAATCACTGTGTCCGGAGAAGTTAAGGTTCCCTCTTCCACGGATAAAAGAGAAGGAGAAGCTGACATCCTTCCTCCTCATGGTAAGAAAAGGGCCGCCCCCAAAGGTCAGGACGTAACGGCTCCTAAGTGGGGTAAGACGCTCCTATCAGGCGGTTCGGGTTCGAAAGACGACATTGACGCGCAGTTCCTCCGTAAGGATGAGCCTTTGGCCGAATTTAAGTGAACAAGGGTGTTTTAAACATGTCCCATTACTTTTCTTGTTCACAAGGATAATATCTAGAATACATGTTCTGTAGTCCGGTACACAGTCTTCCTCAACAATCCTCTTCGGGGGATCTTCTTCCGGAGATGATGGAAAGCGACACGCCTCCACAGGATTCCTCGCCCAATAGGGCGGACGACTTTGAGGTGTCGTCCCGGAGGATCTCTCCCGATCAACAAGTGGTGCACAGGATAATGAAGACAACGCCCCAAGGTGAAACATCGGTCGCCCAGGGTCTGGGGTGTGTGGAGACCAACAACAAAGGCCCCAGACTATCCGGCGTACAGCCGGAGACGCCTCTAGGGTCGGACGAACATATCCCTTCAAAGGGGGTCCGGACTCCCACACCTGCTTCCCGGGATCCGGAGGCGCCGGATAAACTGATGGACATGTTGCGGTATTCGACCGTCTCGGAGGAACATTGTCCCCTGATGGGTACGGTGGTTGAGAGGATTATGTCCACAAAAAGTGGATTGAATGAAGCTTTCAAGGGCCTGCTAAGAGGCTTTGAGGTATGTAATGTAATATTTTTTATTGTGCTCTATATGCAAAGTGTACCTGTGTATAGATAGTAGCCCCTGAGACTCTGGATGGCGTCCAAAAGGAGGCAATAAGAGGATCGAAAAAGATATGCCCAGGAAATAATCTAATTAATTGGAACACAGGTTGTTACGTCCACGACAACAGCGTACGCTACAGAGGTTGCAAGTCTAGAGAAAAAACTTGATGTGTCGAATGACGACGTCGTGCTTATCAACAGGCGGCTCGACGAAGCGCAAGGTATGTTTTGAGGTAGTCAGTGTATGTATGTATAATAACATGAGCACAAAGCTAAGTATTATATACTAAGACATACATAATTGCAGATAGTGTTGCCGCGGTGGAGGCCCTTCGGGCTGAACTTGCTGCTCGGATGAGTAATGTGGCTGCCCAAAAGGCAGATGATGAGTTAAAAGCCGAATAGGCTGCTCGGCGCCAGTGCGAGGAGAGAATGTCCACCATGGCGCGCGAGCTAAAGGAAGCCACTATCCAGTGCGATTTCCTGGAGAGGGATAACAAAGCCAAAACGGTAGATCTCGACAATGCCTTACGAGAGGCGAGGGAAGCACGATCCGAGTCTAGGGTGGCTCGGGAGGAGATCTCGCAAGCTGGGGAGATAGCGCCCGGTAAGTCTTTCTTATTACAGACTAAATTTGGCGATCCAAAATATGCCCCGCTTAATCAAATGTGGAGCTCTCCAGACGCATTCTTGGACTTGCCAAAGAGCGCTTCCGATGCAGCGCAATTTTACCAAGCGCAAGAGGGGTATGCAACGGAGAAGCTTTTCTGGACACAATTCGGCACGCCAAAGTGCCTGATACGTCTCCAATGTATCTATAATTTTTTATTGTTACATGATATGATATTATCTGTTTTGGCTGTTAATGGGCTTTATTTTACACTTTTATATAATTTTTGGGACTAACCTATTAACCCAAGGCCCAATGCAAATTGTTGTTTTTTGCCTATTTCAGTGTTTCGCGGAAAAGGAATATCAAATAGAGTCCAAACGGAATGAAACCTTCGGGAGCGTGATTTTCGGAACAAACGTGATCCAGAGGACTTGGAGTGGACGTCAAGAAACGGACGAGGAGTCCATGAGGTAGGGGGCGTGCCCTCCCCCCTCGTGGCTCAACCGCCCTACTTCTTCCTCCTATATATGTTCGCATACCCCGAAAACATACAGGAGCACCATGAAACCCTATTTCCACCACCGCAACCTTCTGTACCCAAGAGATCCCATCTTGGGGCCTTTTCCGGAGCTCCGCCGGAGGGGGCATTGATCACGGAGGGCCTCCACATCAACTCCATGGCCCCTTGGATGATGTGTGAGTAGTTTACTTCAGACTTTCGGGTCCATAGTTAGTAGCTAGATGGCTTCTTCCCTATCTTTGAATCTCAATACAAAGTTCTCCTCGATCTTCTTGGAGATCTATTCGATGTAACGCTTTTTGCGGTGTGTTTGTCGGGATCCGATGAATTGTGGGTTTATGATCAAGTCTATCTATGAACAAAATTTGATTCTTCTCTGAAATCTTTTATGCATGATTGGTTATCTTTGGAAGTCTCTTCGAATTATTAGTTTGGTTTGGCCTACTAGATTGATATTTCTTGCAATAGGAGAAGTGCTTAGCTTTGGGCTCAATCTTGCGGTCCTCGATCCCAGTGACAGAAAGGGAAACAACACATATTGTATTGTTGCCATCGAGGATAAAAAGATGGGGTTTATATCATATTGCTTGAGTTTACCCCTCTACATCATGTTATCTTACCTAAGGCGTTACTCTGTTCTTCTGAACTTAATACTCTAGATGTGTGCTGGATAGTGGTCGATGTGTGGAGTAACAGTAGTAGATGCATGCAGGATCGGTCTACTTGTCGCGGATGTGATGCCTATATACATGATCATGCCTAGATATTCTCATAATTATTCGCTTTTCTATCAATTACTCGACAGTAATTCGTTCACCCACCATAATACTTATGCTATCTTGAGAGAAGCCACTAGTGAAACCTATGGCCCCCGGGTCTATTTTCCATCATATAAGTTTCCAATATATTTTTACTTTGCAATCTTTACTTTCAATCTATATCATAAAAATACCAAAAATATTTATGTTATAATTATTATCTCTATCAGATCTCACTCTCGTAAGTGACCATGGAGGGATTGACAACCCCTTTATCGCATTGGCTACGAGGTTCTTATTTTTTTGTGTAGGTACAAGGGACTTGCATGTGACCTCATACTGGATTGATACCTTGGTACTCAAAAACTGAGGGAAATACTTACACTACTTTGTTGCATCACCCTTTCCTCTTCAAGGGAAAACCAACGCAGTGCTCAAGAGGTAGCAAGAAGGATTTCTGGTGCCGTTGCCGGGGAGTCTACGCACAAGTTAAGAGATACCAAGTACCATCACAAACTCTTATCCCTCGCATTACATTATTTTCCATTTGCCTCTCGTTTTCCTCTCCCCCACTTCACCCTTGTCGTTTTATTCGCCCTTTTTCCATTCTCCATTTTCTTTCACTTGCTTTGTCATTATGGCTAGTCCTTTATCTACTCCTTTATCTCCTGAGAATGAGGTCCTTAATTTTAAACAAAGGGAGGGAGAAAACCTAAAAGATGCTTGGTTCAGAATTTGCAATGCGCAAAATAGATCTACTAGGAAGCAATCTACTTCCGTTCTTCTCCACAATTTTTATCTAGGCATCATTCCTTGGAATAGGTATATTGTTGATACCATTACCGGAGGAAATTTCTTGGGTAGCCACACTTTTGATTCTTACAATGCTATGATAGATTTGTTTGGCACACCACCTCTCTTGGTTAATGGAACTATATTAAATTTCAAACATGTTATTGAAAATAAACTTGCCACTATTGAATTAGTTGAGAATTTGGATAAAAAGATCCAAAACCAAATTACCCAATATGGATCTAAGGTAGGAGTTACTCTGAAAAGTTTTAAAGAAAAAGAACTCGTTGTTAATGAAAGAATAGACAAAGATTCTACTAGAATTGATAAACTTGAGGGTATTATTACCAACTTGGGGTCCATTTTTTCTATCATTAGGAACACTTCAAATCCTCCTACCAAAGTTGCCAAAATTATGTACGTTCCTAAAAATAAGGGTGAAACTTCTAGTAAGGAAAATGCGGATCTCAAATCCATAAGTGTTCACCCCAACTTTCTCACTATCATTAAGGAACCTTTTTATACAAATGATTTTCTTGATTTCTTGTCTAGGAGCTTAATTATTAATAGAAAGAAGGAAACTCCAAAGGGTTATAAGTGTTCTATTGAAGAATTTCCTACCAAAGATGATAATACCTAGATCTATCCTTGCTTTTATGCCTAGCTAGGGGCGTTAAACGATAGCGCTTGTTGGGAGGCAACCCAATTTTATTTTTGTTTCTTGCTTTTTGATTCTGTTTACTAATAAATAATTCATCTAGCCTCTATTTATATGTGTTTATATGCTTTTAATTAGTGTTTGTGCCAAGTAGAACCTTTGGGAAGACTTGGGGAAAGTCTTTGCGATCTTCCTATAAAAAACATAAACTTTAGCACTCACGAGATTTGATGCCAATTTTTAATGGAGAGTGATATTTAGTTAATTCTTTTTGCATATGATTAATAGATAAATTTCTCACGTCCAGCAATTTATTTTAGAATTTTTGGATTTACATAAGTATTCGAAACCTACAGATTACTACAGACTGTTCTGGTTTTGACAGATTCTGTTTTTTGTGTGTTGTTTGCTTATTTTGATGAATCTATGGCTAATAATAGAGTTTATAAACCATAGAAAAGTTGGAATACAGTAGTTTTAAAACCAATATAAATAAAGAATGAGTTAATTACAGTACCTTAAAGTTGTGGTTTGTTTTATTTTACTAACGGAGCTCACGAGATTTTCTTTTAAGTTTTGTGTTGTGAAGTTTTCAAGTTTTGGGTAAAGATTGGATGGATTATGGAACAAGGAGTTGCAAGAGCCTAAGCTTGGGGATTCCCAAGGCACTTCCAGGTAAATTCCAAGGACAACCAAAAGCCTAAGCTTGGGGATGCACCGGAAGGCATCTCCTCTTTCGTCTTCGTCCATAGATAACTTTACTTGGAGCTATATTTTTATTCGCCACATGATATGTGTTTTGCTTGGAGCGTCTTGTATGATTTGAGTCTTTGCTTTTTAGTCTACCAAAATCATCCTTGCTGTACACAGCTTTTGGGAGAGGCACACATGAATTGGAATTTATTAGAATACTCTATGTGCTTCACTGATATATTTTGAGTTGGATAATTTTTGCTCTAGTACTTCGCTTATATGTTTTAGAGCACGGCGGTGGTTCTATTTTATAGAAATAATTGATCTCTCATGCCTCACTTATATTATTTTGAAAGTCCTTTAGAACAGCATGGTAATTCACTTTGGTTATAAATTTTAAATGCTAAGAGAAGTTGGATGCAGATTGTTTTGAGATATAAAGGTGGTAATATTAGAGGTGTGCTAGTCGAGTAATTAAGAAATTGATGAATACTTGCGTTGAAGTTGGCAAGTACCGTAGCATGCACATATGGTAAATGTTATGTGACAAATTTGAAGCATGGGGTGTTCTTTGATTGCTTTCCTTATGAGTGGCGTTCGGGGACGAGAAATGGTCTTTTCCTACCAATCTATCTGAGGGAGTCCTGGATTAGGGGGTCCTCGGACAGCCAGACTATATACTTTGGCCGGACTGTTGGGCTATGATGATACAAGATTGAAGACTTCGTCCCATGTCTGGATAAGACTCTCCTTTGCGTGGAAGACCAGCTTGGCTATTCGGATATGTAGATCTCCTCCCTTGTAATCGACTCTATGTAACCCTAGCCCCTCCGGTGTCTATATAAACCAGAGGGTTTTAGTCCGTAGGACAACAACAATCATACCATAGGCTAGCTTCTAGGGTTTATCCTCTCCGATCTCGTGGTAGATCAACTCTTGTAATACTCATATCATCAAGATCAATCAAGTAGGAAGTAGGGTATTATCTCCATCGAGAGGGCCCGAACCTGGGTAAACATTGTGTCCCCCGCCTCCTGTTACCATCCACCTTAGACGCACAGTTCGGGACCCCCTACCCGAGATCCGCCGGTTTTGACACCGACATTGGTGCTTTCATTGAGAGTTCCACTGTGCCGTAACGGTAAGGCCTGATGGCTTGCCTTGTTGTCAGGGACAACATTACCTCTGGGGTAGATCGACTCGGGTCATCAAAAACATCCTCCACGGCGGCTCGGGATTCACCAAGCAGATGGATCCAATGGAGCTCTCTTCTTTGAACGAGCTCTTGGATCGCATCGCCGCCTTGGGAGTCCCTACAGACTATGATCCGATTGGGCTTAAACCCGACCAAAGGGAGATCAACTCTACGCCGGTTACCCTTCAAATAGTGGTGTTGGAGGAGCGATGCAGCAATTATTCCTCTATTTTGAGGACAAACTATGTCCGGATTGCCGAGCTCTCTGAGCCAGATACCCGTCTACGGGAGGACATGGCCCAAGCTTCGAATCTGGAATCGAACAGCGGGCTAGTACCGTTGGGCAACGTCCCAGAGCCCGAACTACCAAGCTTGGAAACTCCTTTGGGTCTCAGACCGGGCCAGGGTTTGGTCTTAAATCTACCCACGCACCCTCACATAAGTGATCTTTCCCATATTAGACAAGAGCTCCAAGAGACAGTACATCACTATTGGGCCAGATTCCTCCTTGCAATAAGCAAGACGAAGGACTGTCGCGAGGAAGACGCAATTTCATTTTGTTGCAAAAATTGAACGGACAAGGGAATCCTCAATGCCATAAGTCGCCGTGATATAACACACTTCGCTGACTTGGCGTCCATAGTATGGAAGTACTGTGTGATGGAAAGCACTTGGAAATCCCAAACACAATTTTGGGATCCTCCGGCTCTAACTAAACCCTCTGTCTGAACTAAAAGGGTGTACTCTCGTAAGTCACCCAATCCAATTACAAAGAAGCGAAAACCCACTATAGGGCATGGAACCATATTGGAGGGATGGCTCAATGGGCCATGCAAAATTCACAGTACATCGGATACCATGCCAACACACAGCCTTAGAGCATGTTGGATACTCCGACAGGTGGCCAGGAGCGGCGAGGACCTCCTCATCAATAATACCACAGAGCACCCTCCCGCGGAAAATAACAATACAGTACTGACAGTCTTCGAGACTTTTGCCTCAAACAATAGGCGCAAGCAGGCACTTCGCAGCCTCGCCGAAGTTTTCCACCTTGCAACGATAAATCCATGGAATGACACGGCCATAACCTTCAATACCAGTGACAAAACTCAATTCCACACAGCCCGAGCTCCAGCCGCTTTGGTCCTTAGTCCAATTGTGGATGGCTTCCAGCTTATTAAAGTACTCATGGACGGTGGCAGCGGATTAAAGATCATATATGAGGAGACTCTTCGAAAAATGGAAATAGACAAGAGCCACATTGAGCAAAGCAGCACGACCTTCAGAGGAATCATCCCTAGTCGGGAGGCACGATGTGCAGGAAAAATCACACTAGATGTCGTATTCGTCATGTCGGAGAATTACAGGTCCGAAGAAATCACATTCCAAGTGGCCCCGTTTAGTAGCGGATACCATGCCCTTTTAGGGCGAGAGGCATTCACAATCTTCCAAGCTATATCCCATTACGGGTACATGAAGCTCAAGATGCCCGAGCCCAATGGAATCATCACTCTAGCTTGTGATCCGTACATAGCACTCCGCACCGAAAACAAAACCACCGCACTGGCTCTCGAAGCGTTATCCGAAGCCCTCGCAGCCGAAGAACTAACTGCGCTGCGCTCTATAGTGAACAGGGACGACGTGATACTCGACAAAAGACCCAAGTCCACCACTTTTAAACCAGCGGACGAAATAGTCAAATTCCAGGTCCACCCAACAGACCCTTCAAAAACAGCATCCATCGGGGCACAGCTAAACCCCACAACAGACACCGCACTTTGGGAGTTCTTACGCGAGAATTGGGACATCTTCGCCTGGCATCCTTCAGATATGCCACGCATCCCACGCAGGCTGGCCGAGCATAGCCTAAACATTCTAAAGGGATACAAGCCGGTCAAGCAAACTCTTCGGCGTTTCTCTGAACCCAAGCGACAAACCATGGGAGAAGAACTAGCCAAGTTACTCGAGGCAGGATTCATTAGAGAAATAAAACATCCGAATTGGCTAGCAAACCTGGTGAAGGTACCAAAGAAGGACAAATCCTGGCGCCTATGTGTCGATTTTAAGGACCTTAACAAGGCTCGCCCCAAGGATCCCTTCCCCCTCCCCTGCATCGATCAAATTATCGATGCTACCGCGGGACACGACTCATTGTGTTTCCTCGACGCATACTCCGGATAACATCAAATCAAGATGGCAGAGCCCGATCAAGCCACAACGGCATTCATTACTCCATACGGCCCCTTCTGTTTCAACACCATGCCTTTTGGGCTAAAAATCGCCGGTGCGACCTATCAACGCATGATTCAGACATGCCTAGAAGCACAAATCGGCAAAACCGTGGAGGCGTACATAGACGATGTGGTAATCAAAACCAAACACCTCGAATCTTTGATAGACGACTTGAGGCTCACGTTCGACCATCTCCGAGCATATGACATTATGCTCAATCCAGAAAAATGTGTTTTCGGCATACCCGCCAGAAAGCTCTTGGGCTTCATCGTTTCCAATAGAGGAATTGAAGCGAATCCGGCTAAAATCCAAGCTCTGTCACAGTTGGCTATCCCAACAAACCTCAAGCAAATCCAGAAATTAACTGGATGAGTGGCTGCCTTAAGCCACTTTATCTCCCGATTGGGAGAAAAGGCATTACCTCTTTATCGCCTTCTTCGGCACACCGAACACTTCAATACAGACGCGACTACAGCCGGATTGGAAGAAATAAAAGCTACCTTGGCCAGAAACCCAATCTTGGTCGCGCCAAATATCGGCGAACCAATGCTATTATATATAGCGGCAACACACCAGGTTGTAAGCGCAGTGCTCGTCGTCGAACGAGAAACGGACGGACATAAGTTCCCGCTTCAAAAGACGGTATACTACGTATCTACCGTCCACACTCCATGCAAATCCCGGTACCCACATTCTCAAAAGATAGCATACGTGGTCTTCATGGCATCCCGAAAACTACGAGACTACTTTCAAGAGTGTTCAATTACGGTGGCCTCCGAGGTTCCACTCAACAACATTATAAACAACCGTGATGCCACGGGCCAGATTGCTAAATGGGCTATTGAGATCCTCCCGTTCGACATATCATACAAACCACGGCGAGCCATTAAGTCACAAGTACTGGCCGATTTCGTCGCCGAATGGACAGAAGACGAACTCCCTAAAGAATACGACGCTTACTCCAATTGGATCATGCACTTTGACGGCTCTAAAATGCTGGCGGGTCTGGGGGCAGGCGTCATCCTAACATCCCCAACCGGAGATACAATCCAATACGTACTCCAAATATTATACACAGACTCCAACAACGTAGCCGAATATGAGGCCCTGTTGCATGGTCTTCGGATGGCAGTCTCCATGGGCATTCAACGCCTAGAGGTGCGTGGGGATTCGAACCTTGCAATATCCTAGATAAATGGAGATTTTAATGCCAAGGACCCAAAAATGGCGGCTTATCGCAATGTCGTCCTCAAAATGTCCGAGAAAACAATCAAGCGGCGGTGGTGTGGGAAGGCTGTTTAACCCATCCGTGGTGTGGGAAGGGGGGACCGGCAACAACAGTCCGGATCCGCCCACAACACCAGCCCCCGAACACTCTGACGTAATCAGAGGCTCCGCCACCGAGATAACACCTTCGGCCCACATGATTATGGTTGTCATCGCCCCGTGGACAGAACTCTTCTTGGCTTACCTAAATAGGCAAGAACTCCCGGAGCACCAAAACAAGGCACGTTGCATTGTGCGGCGGTCTAAAGCCTACATGGTCCACGAGGGAGAGCTTTATAAGAAAAGCTCTACCAGAATACTGCAAACGTGCATCTCCGAGGAGGAAGGACGGCAACTTTTGGCAGGAATTCATGCTGGACTCGGCAGCCATCATGCTGCAGCTTGGGCCCTTGTAAGTAAGGCCTTCCGTACAGGTTTCTACTGGCCGACAGCTCGAGCAGACGCACATGACCTCGTTCAACATTGCGTCGGTTGCCAGCTCTTTGCAAACCAAAGCCATATGCCACCTACCGCTCTCCAAACAATCCCCATTACTTGGCCCTTTACGGTCTGGGGGCTTGATATGGTCGGACCCCTTAAAGGAGGAAGCCATAAGAAAAATTACCTATTGGTCATGGTGGATAAATTCACCAAATGGATAGAGGCCAAACCAGTTAAAACGGTCGAATCTGGACCAGTGATAGATTTCATATCCGGGGTTGTACACCGCTATGGTGTCCCCCATAGTATCATCACCGATAACGGCTCGAACTTTACAGCCGATGAGGTAAAAACTTGGTGCAGCAAAATGGGCATTAAGCTCGATTATGCATCCGTTTATCACCCTCAAACTAACGGTCAAGTCGAACAAGCAAATGGTCTTATAATGAGCGGCATTAAATCTAGACTAGTGCAGTCCTTGAAGGAATCAGATACGCACTGGGTCGAGGAGCTCGACTCCCTACTATGGGGGCTGCGGACCACGCCAAATCGCACTATTAGATACACACCTTTCTTTATGGTGTACGGCGTAGAGGCGGTACTGCCCTGCGACATCATTCATGACTCACCTCGCGTGCACATGTACGAAGAGAAAGGAGCCGAGCTAGATCGGCAGGACAGTTTGGACGCCCTGGAGGAGGAGCATGATGTGGCAAAATCCCGATCCGCATTCTATCAACAGCAGGCTCGATGATATCAAAGCAGAGAAGTACGGGCCAAAACTTATAATGTTGGCGAACTCGTTCTACGCCTACCAGAGAAGAAAAACGATAAGATCAAACCCAAATGGGAAGGTCCCTTCATTATTGACAAAGTTCTGACTGGTGGGGCGTACCGTCTGCGGGATGCATCGGACAATCGACTCGAGCCAAACCCATGGAACGCGGCCAGACTCCGAAGGTTCTACGCCTAGCGGACTCTGTGTTCGTCTCCTTACCTTTGTCAATTATATATATATATATATATATATATATATATATATATATATGTTATCTATATTTTTCTGTGTTTCTTCCTTTTCTTCGCGGCCTTCAAAGGTTAAACTGTGTCTTGTTGCACAATTTGGACGCGCCAAGCGCGCTCATTATACTTGGGGGCTTCTTATACAGGAGCTGAACATAATTATGATCCGGGCTCTATGCCTGCCACACATTTGTTATTTTTACACATGCACCTTTTCTGTGCCATTATATGCATAAATATGACTTAAGTTTTGGCCAAGCTGGGTTGCCTGGCTCCTGTATTTATGCCCTACGTTCCCATTAATTCGGCTAGGGCATAAGCGGAGCACCTCTGTGATTGTTACTGCCGGGTCAGCCGGACGTGTACCTCAGATTGGGTGAAGCCGAAAGCTAGCGTTCTTAAGGGAATATTCGGTCGGCGAACAAAGGATGACTTTTTTACTTATTAGAATACATACCCCCAGAGTTTATATCTTGTTCTCTTGTCGCAGTTCAGACATGCACTTTAATGCATGCGTACCCAGGGAAAGGAACCCTTAACGGAAATATTCTCCCCGGAAAATGTTTCTTACTATCCATGTAATATAACATAACTAGTTGGGTACTTGTCTGTTCAAGCACTTATGACCCCTACGCCTAGTTTCCACGCGTACCCTGGTTTTTACATAACTGAGCGGGTATTCGGATACACTCCAGACTGTCGGGTCCGGAGGTCGAAGCGAAAAGGTCCGCCATGACAAATGATTTACAATCCGGCTAGGGACAATATATGTCACTTGAAGTACAAAGTCACTTAGACTGACTAAATTCTTCTTCTATACCATCCAACCGGCTGTCTAGCCTACAATCCTGTTGGGAATACTTTGCGGCTAATTTCACCTGGTCATACACCAAGCTGACGGGGATCTCTTTCCCGTTAGGCCCTACAGGTCCGACCTCAGCCATATGGTTTGGGTCAGCCTTGGTATATCGAGTCTTCACTATGGCCCAGCTTTCCCTCGCACCTTGTCGGCAGGAAGATATCTTCCATAATCGGAAGCGCCACCGCGCTCCCTTGAGTATCTCTACAAGCTCTCCCATGCCTCCTGGCAGGGAGGCGGACGGCCACAAGGCTTGGGCAAGGTCCTGCATCACCTGCCGAACTCGTTCGTGCAGTTGTGAGAGCTCTGGAAGAAGATCTCCTGCAGACCCGGGCATGTACTCTCCGGGACCGCCCGTCAGCATACCTACATATATAGCTCTGTTAGCTGGTTTGTTCGCCGAACTCTATAGGAGTTCGCTCAAGCACTTACTGAAAATGCCACGTCGAAGCCTTTTATTCTCCTTTACGGAGTCAGCCAGCTGGGCCCGAACATCCTTCAGTTCAACATCCAACCAGGTATTGGCATCTTGGAGATCGTTTCCCTCCTGCCTTACTTGTGTAAGCACACGCTCGCTAGCCTTCAGCTGTCGTTGAGCATGTTGCTCCTCCGGATTCACTCCGGGATCATCTGCAGAATCTATTGATTAGATTAGCATGCAAGCCAAATATTAACTGGTACATCTCATTCTTTTCAATAGGAACAAGGTTTACCAGATGGGGCCTTCTGTGACTCCTCCATTTTGGCAACTACAACCCGTAGCTGGGCTTTGCACTCCTCCAGCTCTTGAGACAACTGGCTATTCTTCTCAGTAAGAACCTATGCAAATAATGATCCTTAAATCAGTTCTGCCAACTGTTTCAAGTCTCAGGGGCTACTGGTATGTATATAATTATCAGATTTTCTTACCCGTATATCCTTTACATACTAGTCCATGGCTCTGGCAAGACCGTTTTGAGCATCTCGAATGCACGCGTCCCCCGAGTTGAAGGCATCAAACGCCTCTTCAGAAAAACCGGGGTTGTGGAGTACGGCCCGGCAACGCATGTGCTTCATGGCACTCTCCACCTCGGAATTTGTGGCGGACAGCCTATCCGCATCCTCGGTAGGAGGAATATCCGGCGTTGTCCCCACGTTAGCATGTGCCTCCAAGTCCGGCTCTGGAGCCCGGCTGGTGGAGGCATGGCCGGCAGGCTCTCCGGATACGGTCCGGCGAGCGTTTTTCCTGGTTTTAACCACGGACGTTATTATATTTTAAAGACAATAACCACGGAGCAGGGTTCTTTTTCATACCTCTGCGACGGCATCTCAGTCCTGATAGCCTTCCTTTTAAGCCTACCCAGTTTCGGTGCCCCTTGTTGAGTCACTGCGGGTTCGGCATGGCGTCCTGAGGGCCTTCCCTGCAAGGCACCATACGTGTGTGGTGGGTGATGTGCGAAAAAGGGGATCCTTCTCGGAAGTTGGGACTCCGGTTTTACTTACATGCTATGCAGGGAGCAGTCCAGGATAAAAGGCGGTGATGGCCACCAAGGCACCATCGCAGCTTAACTGATTAAACATCATGTCGATGAGCTCCACAAATATGTCCGAATCCTCTTCGAGTCCGGGATCGAGGGCCTGATCAGGGTCCTCTGGCTGTGGAGATGGCCTGTGAATCTCCCTCACAGCTTTTCGTAGTTCCTGCTATGAAATAGCAAGGTAAATATTATGACAAATAAAGCAGGAAGATTTGGAGTAAAAAGCAGCAGCTCACCCAGTTTGGGGGGTTGTACATGGAAAATCCATCACGTGGCTTAATACGGATGAACTCCTCTTCATCTCCCTTATATAAATCAGATAGTATTTTTGCGATAGCGGTGGCGGAGTCCGGACCTTTTTGGCCGCAGTGGGTGGCATCGTCTTCTCCATTGAAGTGCCACATGGGTTGTCCCCGATATTGAAGTGGTTGCACCCACCGCATTATACATACTTACATAACCTCGATTATTGTTAGTCCTGATTCGGCCAGTGTCTTTATCCGGCTCATCAGGTAAAGGACCTCTCTGTTATCTTCCTCCTGGGGGCTCCGAGGGCGCCAGCTACGGCGTTTCTTCAAAGGGGCGTTGTTGAACTCAGGAAGGCCCATCCGAATAGGGTCTTGGAGGGGAACGTCCTCCATATAAAACCACTCCGAGGGCCAGTCTTCGGATGTCTTCTTCGGAGTACCGGACAGGTATCCGGCCCCAGCGATGCGCCATATTTCGGCTCCGCCCACTTGAAATATTGACCCCTTCTGTGTACGGGGCATGAGGCAGAATAGCCTCTGCCATAGCTCGAAATGAGCTTCGCAGCCCAGGAACAACTCACAAAGGGCAATGTAGCCTGCGATGTGTAATATGGAGGCGGGAGTAAAATTATACAGCTGGAGGCCATAGAACTCTAGGAGCCCATGAAGGAATGGATGGATTGGAAATCCGAGTCCCTTCAATAAATAAGGGACGAGGCATACCCGCTCCCCCGTGGATGGGTTGGGGAAGCTTTCCGCTTACTCCCCGCCATTATAAGTGGCTAATCCGGCTCGGACGGGGACCATGTACGCAGGAGGGAGAAACCCTTGGGTCTGCAACTCCACTAGTTGGCTATGGGGAATAGAACACTTCTCCCAACTACCTGGCTTAGGGCTACGGGGGCGAGAGGAGGAGTTACGGTGGCCGGCCATGATGTGATGGATTTTTCTGGGCATGCTCCGATGGATACTCGCTGTGGGAAGGTGGTGTGATATGGATCTGAAGATCCCCGACTGTTGAAATAGACGATTCATATACCTGGTTAGGGTGGTAAATGTAAAAATACCCCGACCTCTCGCATTCGCTCGACACGTGGAAGATAGACATTATTAAGGCACAGAAGCCAAGGAGTGCAACATTCATGGGAGGCCGGACACAACTCGCTACGACAGGTACTCAGGACTTGGAGGAGAACCTTCCCTGCAATGCCGAAGACAATCTGTGCACCGGACTCGTCGTCGTTGAAGCCTGGTTCAGGGGCTACTGAGGGAGTCCTGGATTAGGGGGTCCTCGGCCAACTGTACTATATACTTTGGCCGGACTATTGGACTATGAAGATATTGGAAATATGCCCTAGAGGCAATAATAAAAGTATTATTATTATATTTCCTTGTTCATGATAATTGTCTTTTATTCATGCTATAACTGTATTATCCGGAAATCGTGATACACGTGTGAATACATAGACCACAATATGTCCCTAGTGAGCCTCTAGTTGACTAGCTCGTTGTGATCAACAGATAGTCATGGTTTCCTGGCTATGGACATTGGATGTCATTGATAACGGGATCACATCATTAGGAGAATGATGTGATGGACAAGACCCAATCCTAAGACTAGCACAAAGATCGTGTAGTTCGTTTGCTAGAGCTTTGCCAATGTCAAGTATCTCTTCCTTTGACCATGAGATCGTGTAACTCCTGGATACCGTAGGAGTGCTTTGGGTGTATCAAACGTCACAACGTAACTGGGTGACTATAAAGGTGCACTACAGGTATCTCCGAAAGTATCTATTGTTTTATGCGGATCGAGACTGGGATTTGTCACTCCGTGTAAACGGAGAGGTATCTCTGGGCCCACTCGGTAGGACATCATCACATGCGCAATGTGACCAAGGAGTTGATCACGGGATGATGTGTTACGGAACGAGTAAAGTGACTTGCCGGTAACGAGATTGAACAAGGTATTGGATACCGACGATCGAATCTCGGGCAAGTAAAATACCGCTAGACAAAGGGAATTGAATACGGGATTGATTAAGTCCTTGACATCGTGGTTCATCCGATGAGATCATCGTGGAACATGTGGGAGCCAACATGGGTATCCAGATCCCGCTGTTGGTTATTGACCGGAGAACGTCTCGGTCATGTCTGCATGTCTCCCGAACCCGTAGGGTCTACACACTTAAGGTTCGATGATGCTAGGGTTATAAAGGAAGCTTGTATGTGGTTACCGAATGTTGTTCGGAGTCCCGGATGAGATCCCGGATGTCACGAGGAGTTCCGGAATGGTCCGGAGGTAAAGATTTATATATAGGAAGTCCTGTTTCGGCCATCGGGACAAGTTTCGGGGTCATCGGTATTGTACCGGGACCACCGGAAGGGTCCGGGGGGCCCACCGGGTGGGGCCACCTGCCCCGGGGGGCCACATGGGCTGTAGGGGGTGCGCCTTGGCCTACATGGGCCAAGGGCACCAGCCCCAAGAGGCCCATGCGCCTAGGGAACCCTAGAGGGAAGAGTCCTCAAGGGGGAAGGCACCTCCGAGGTGCCTTGGGGAGGATGGACTCCTCCCCCCCTCTTGGCCGCACCCCAAAACCCATCTAGGGCTGGCCGCCGCCCCTAGGGGGTGGGAAAACCCTAAAGGGGGCGCAGCCCCCTTCCCCCCTATATATATTGAGGCATGGGGCTGCCCATAACACGCGATTTGATCTCTCGTTGGTGCAGCCCTGCCTCTCCCTCCTCCTCCTCTCCCATGGTGCTTGGCGAAGCCCTGCTGGATTGCCACGCTCCTCCATCACCACCACGCCATTGTGCTGCTGTTGGATGGAGTCTTCCTCAACCTCTCCCTCTCTCCTTGCTGGATCAAGGCGTGGGAGACGTCACCGGGCTGTACGTGTGTTGAACGCGGAGGTGCCGTCCGTTCGGCACTTGATCATCGGTGATCTGAATCACGACGAGTACGACTCCATCAACCCCGTTCACTTGAACGCTTCCGCTTAGCTATCTACAAGGGTATGTAGATGCACTCTCCTTCTACTCGTAGCTGGTTTCTCCATAGATAGATCTTGGTGACGCGTAGGAAAATTTTGAATTTCTGCTACGTTCCCCAACAGTGGCATCATGATCTAGGTCTATTGCGTAGATTCTTTGCACGAGTAGAACACAAAGTAGTTGTGGGCGTTGATGTTGTTCAATATGCTTACCGTTACTAGTCCAATCTCGTTTCGACGGTATTGTGGGATGAAGCGGCCCGGACCGACCTTACACGTACTCTTACGTGAGACAGGTTCCACCGATTGACATGCACTTGGTGCATAAGGTGGCTAGCGGGTGCCAGTCTCTCCCACTTTAGTCGGAACGGATTCGATGAAAAGGGTCCTTATGAAGGGTAAATAGCAATTGGCATATCACGTTGTGGTCTTGCGTAGGTAAGAAACGTTCTTGCTAGAAACCCATAGCAGCCACGTAAAACATGCAACAACAATTAGAGGACGTCTAACTTGTTTTTGCAGGGTATGCTATGTGATGTGATATGGCCAAGAAGAATGTGATGAATGACATGTGATGTATGAGATTGATCATGTTCTTGTAATAGGATTCACGACTTGCATGTCGATGAGTATGACAACCGGCAGGAGCCATAGGAGTTGTCTTTATTTATTGTATGACCTGCGTGTCATTGAAGAACGCCATGTAAACTACTTTACTTTATTGCTAAACGCGTTAGTCATAGAAGTAGAAGTAGTCGTTGGCGTGACAACTTCATGAAGACACGATGATGGAGATCATGATGATGGAGATCATGGTGTCATGCCGGTGACAAGATGATCATGGAGCCCCGAAGATGAAGATCAAAGGAGCTATATGATATTGGCCATATCATGTCACTACTCTATTTGATTGCATGTGATGTTTATCATGTTTATGCATCTTGTTTGCTTAGAACGACGGTAGTAAATAAGATGACCCCTTACAACAATTTCAAGAAGTGTTCTCCCCTAACTGTGCAC
This sequence comes from Triticum dicoccoides, assembly GCF_002162155.2. NCBI lineage: Eukaryota > Viridiplantae > Streptophyta > Magnoliopsida > Poales > Poaceae > Triticum > Triticum dicoccoides. Next base: position 228,956,424 of record NC_041386.1, read on the forward strand.
CGTTGCTACAGTTCGTCGCTTCTAAGCACCACGTGATGATCGGGTGTGATGGATTCTTACGTTCACATACAACGGGTGTAAGACAGTTTTACACAGCGAAAACACTTAGGGTTAACTTGACGAGCCTAGCATGTACAGACATGGCCTCGGAACACGGAGACTGAAAGGTCGAGCATGAGTCGTATAGTAGATACGATCAACATGAAGATGTTCACCGATGATGACTAGTCCGTCTCACGTGATGATCGGACACGGCCTAGTTGACTCGGATCATGTAATCACTTAGATGACCAGAGGGATGTCTATCTGAGTGGGAGTTCATAAGATGAACTTAATTATCCTGAACATAGTCAAAAGACCTTTTGCAAATTATGTCGTAGCTCGCGCTTTAGTTCTACTGTTTTAGATATGTTCCTAGAGAAAATATAGTTGAAAGTTGACAGTAGCGATTATGCGATCAGTAGAAAGCTTATGTCCTTAATGCACCGCTTAGTGTGCTGAACCCCAAACATCGTTTGTGGATGTTTCGAACATCGAACATACACGTTTTGATAACTACGTGATAGTTCAATTAAATGGTTTAAGTAGAGGCACCAAAGACGTTTTCGAAACGTCGTGGAACATATGAGATGTTTCGAGGGCTGAAATTGGGATTTCAGGCTCGTGCCCACGTCAAGAGGTATAAGACCTCCGACGATTTTCTTAGCCTGCAAACTAAGGGAGAAAAGCTCAATCGTTGATCTTGTGCTCAGATTGTCTGAGCACAACAATCACTTGAATCGAGTGGGAGTTGATCCTCCAGATGAGATAGTGATGTTTCCCCAAAGTCATTGCCACCGAGCTGCTAGAGCTTCGTGATGAACTATAACATATCAGGGATAAATAAGATGATCCTTGAGGTATTCACGATGTTTGACACCGCGAAAGTAGAAATCAAGAAGGAGCATCAATTGTTGATGGTTGGTGAAACCACTAGTTTCAAGAAGGGCAAGGGAACAAAGGGATACTTCATGAAATGGCAATTCGGCTGCTGCTCTAGTGAAGAGACCCAAGGTTGAACCCAAACCCGAGACTAAGTGCTTCTGTAATAAGGGGAACAACCACTGGAGCAGAATTACCCTAGATACTTGGTAGATGAGAAGGCTGGCAAAGTCGATAGAAGTATATTGGATATACATTGTGTTAATGTGTACTTTACTAGTATTCCTAGTAGCACCAGGGTATTAGCTACCGGTTCGATTGCTAAGTGTTAGTAACTCGAAATAAAAGCTACGGAATAAACGGAGACTAGCTAAAGGTGAGCCGACGATATGTGTTGGAAGCATTTCCAAGTTTGATGTGATCAAACATCGCACGCTCCCTCTACCATCAAGATTAGTATTAAACCTGCATGGTTTATTGAATCTCGATCGTAGTGATACACCTTTTCATGCCAAAAGATATAAGATAGTAATGATAGTACCACTTGCTTGTGGCACTGCCATGTAAGTCATATTGGTATAAAACGCATGAAGAAGCTCCATGTTGATGGATCTTTGGACTCACTCGTTTTTGAAAAGTTTGAGACATGCGAACCATGTCTATTGGTGTATATGCATGAAGAAACTCCATGCAAATGGACCGTTCGGACTCACTTGATTTTGAATCACTTGAGATATGCAAATCATACCACATAGGCAAGATGACTGAAAAGCCTCATTTTCAGTAAGATGGAACAAGATAGCAACTTGTTGGAAGCAACACATTTTGATGTGTGCAGTCCAATGAGTGCCGAGGCATACAGTGAATATCGTTATGTTCTTACTTCACAGATGATTCGAGTAGATGTTGAGAATATTTACTTGATGAAACACAAGTCTGAATTATTGAATGGTTCAAATAATTTCAGAGTGAAGTAGAAGATCATTGTGACAAGAGGATAAAATGTCTATGATACGATCATAGAGATGAATGTCTGAGTTACGAGTTTTGGCACACAATTAAGACATTGTGGAAATTGTTTCATAATTAATACCGCCTGGAACACCATAGTGTGATGGTGTGTCCGAACATCATAGTTGCACCCTATTGGATATGGTGCGTACCATGATGTCTCTTATCGAATTACCACTATCGTTCATGGGTTAGGCATTCGAGACAACCACATTCACTTTAAATAGGGCACCACGTAATTCCGTTGAGATGACACCGTATGAATTATGGTTTAGAGAAACCTAAGTTGTCGTTTCTTAAAGGTTTGGGGCTGCGACGCTTATATGAAAAAGTTTCAGGTTGATAAGCTCGAACCCAAAGCGGATAAAATGCATCTTCATAGGAAACCCAAAACAGTTGGGTATACCTCCTAATTCAGATCCGAAAGCAATATGAATTGTTTCTAGAATCGGGTCCTTTCTCGAGGAAAGGTTTCTCTCGAAAGAGTTGAGTGGGAGGATGGTGGAGACTTGATGAGGTTATTGAACCGTCTCTTCAACTAGTGTGTGGCAGGGCACAGGAAGTTGTTTCTGTGGCACCTACACCAATTGAAGTGGAAGCTTATGATATTGATCATGAAACTTCGGATCAAGTCACTACCAAACCTCGTGGGATGACAAGGATACGTACTACTTCAGAGTGGTACGTAATCCTGTCTTGGAAGTCATGTTGCTGGACAACAATGAACCTACGAGCTATGGAGAAGCGATGGTGGGCCCGGATTCCGATAAATGGCTCGAGGCCATAAAATCCGAGAACGGATCCATGGACTTTGGTGGACTTGCCCGATGATCGGCAAGCCATTAAGATAAATGGATCTTTAAAGGAAGACAGACAATGATGGTAAGAATTACCATTAAGAAAGCTCGACTTGTCGTTAAGATGTTTTCCGACAAGTTCAAGGAGTTGACTACGATGAGATTTTCTCACTCATAGCGATGCTAAGAGTCTGTTGGATTTATATTAGCGATTACTGCATTATTTATGAAATCTTGCAGATAGGATGTCAAAACATTGTTTCCTCGACGTTATACTTGAGGAAAGGTTGTATGTGACACAACCGGAAGGTTTTGTCAATCCCGAAAGATGCTAATAAGTATGCAAAGCTCCAGCAATCCTTCTAAGGACTGGAGTAAGCATCTCGGAGTTGGAATGTATGCTTTGATGAGATGATCAAAGATTTTGGGTGTATACAAAGTTTATGAGAAACTGGTATTTCCAAAGAAGTGAGTGGGAGCACTATAGAATTTCTGATAAGTATATGTTATTGACATATTATGGATCAGAAATGATGTAGAATTTCTAGAAAGCATATAGGGTTATTTGAAAGGTGTTTTTCAATGGAAAGCCTGGATTAAGCTACTTGAACATTGAGCATCAAGATCTATAAGGATAGATCAAAATGCTTAATAATACTTTCAAATGAGCACATACCTTGACATGATCTTGAAGGTGTTCAAGATGGATCAGTCAAAGAAGGAGTTCTTACCTGAGTTGTAAGGTACGAAGTTAAGACTTAAAGCTCGACCACGGCAGAATAGAGAGAAAGGACGAAGGTCGTCCCCTATGCTTAAGACGTAGGCTCTTCAGTATGCTATGCTGTGTACCGCACCTGAAGTGTGCCTTGCCATGAGTCAGTCAAGGGGTACAAGAGTGATCCAAGAATGGCTCACAGGACAGCGGTCAAAGTTATCCTTAGTAACTAGTGGACTAAGGAATTTTCTCGATTATGGAGGTGGTAAAAGAGTTCGTCGTAAAGGGTTATGTCGATGCAAGCTTGACACCTATCCGGATAGCTCTGAGTAGAGAGACTGGATACATATAATGGAGCAATAATTTAGGATAGCTCCAAGTAGAACAGTTGTTTGGAATAGCTCCAAATAGAGCGTGGTAGCTGCATCTAGGAGATGACATAGAGATTTGTAAAGCACACATGGATCTGAAAGGTTCAGACCCATTGACTAAAACCTCTCTCACAAGCAACATGATCAAACATAAAACTCATTGAGTGTTAATCACATAGTGATGTGAACTAGACTATTGACTCTAGTAAACTCTTGGGTATTAGTCACATGGCGATGTGACCTGTGAGTGTTAATCACATGGCGATGTGAACTAGATTATTGACTCTAGTGCAAGTGGGAGACTGTTGGAAATATGCCCTAGAGGCAATAATAAAAGTATTATTATTATATTTCCTTGTTCATGATAATTGTCTTTTATTCATGCTATAACTGTATTATCCGGAAATCGTGATACACGTGTGAATACATAGACCACAATATGTCCCTAGTGAGCCTCTAGTTGACTAGCTCATTGTGATCAACAGATAGTCATGGTTTCCTGGCTATGGACATTGGATGTCGTTGATAACGGGATCACATCATTAGGAGAATGATGTGATGGGCAAGACCCAATCCTAAGACTAGCACAAAGATCGTGTAGTTCGTTTGCTAGAGCTTTGCCAATGTCAAGTATCTCTTCCTTTGACCATGAGATCGTGTAACTCCTGGATACCGTAGGAGTGCTTTGGGTGTATCAAACGTCACAACATAACTGGGTGACTATAAAGGTGCACTACAGGTATCTCCGAAAGTATCTATTGTTTTATGCGGATCGAGACTGGGATTTGTCACTCCGTGTAAACGGAGAGGTATCTCTGGGCCCACTCGGTAGGACATCATCATATGCGCAATGTGACCAAGGAGTTGATCACGGGATGATGTGTTATGGAACGATTAAAGTGACTTGCCGGTAACGAGATTGAACAAGGTATTGGATACCGACGATCGAATCTCGGGCAAGTAAAATACCGCTAGATAAAGGGAATTGAATACGGGATTGATTAAGTCCTTGACATCGTGGTTCATCCGATGAGATCATCGTGGAACATGTGGGAGCCAACATGGGTATCCAGATCCCGCTGTTGGTTATTGACCGGAGAACGTCTCGGTCATGTCTGCATGTCTCCCGAACCCGTAGGGTCTACACACTTAAGGTTCAATGACGCTAGGGTTATAAAGGAAGCTTGTATGTGGTTACCGAATGTTGTTCGGAGTCCCGGATGAGATCCCGGATGTCACGAGGAGTTCCGGAATGGTCCGGAGGTAAAGATTTATATATAGGAAGTCCTGTTTCGGCCATCGGGACAAGTTTCGGGGTCATCGGTATTGTACCGGGACCACCGGAAGGGTCCCGGGGGCCCACCGGGTGGGGCCACCTGCCCCGGGGGGCCACATGGGCTGTAGGGGGTGCGCCTTGGCCTACATGGGCCAAGGGCACCAGCCCCAAGAGGCCCATGCGCCTAGGGAACCCTAGAGGGAAGAGTCCTCAAGGGGGAAGGCACCTCCGAGGTGCCTTGGGGAGGATGGACTCCTCCCCCCCTCTTGGCCGCACCCCAAAACCCATCTAGGGCTGGCCGCCGCCCCTAGGGGGTGGGAAAACCCTGAAGGGGGCGCAGCCCCCTTCCCCCCTATATATATTGAGGCATGGGGCTGCCCATAACACGCGATTTGATCTCTCGTTGGTGCAGCCCTGCCTCTCCCTCCTCCTCCTCTCCCATGGTGCTTGGCGAAGCCCTGCTGGATTGCCACGCTCCTCCATCACCACCACGCCATTGTGCTGCTGTTGGATGGAGTCTTCCTCAACCTCTCCCTCTCTCCTTGCTGGATCAAGGCGTGGGAGACGTCACCGGGCTGTACGTGTGTTGAACGCGGAGGTGCCGTCCGTTCGGCACTTGATCATCGGTGATCTGAATCACGACGAGTACGACTCCATCAACCCCGTTCACTTGAACGCTTCCGCTTAGCTATCTACAAGGGTATGTAGATGCACTCTCCTTCTACTCGTAGCTGGTTTCTCCATAGATAGATCTTGGTGACGCGTAGGAAAATTTTAAATTTCTGCTACGTTCCCCAACAGAAGATACAAGATTGAAGACTTCGTCCCGTGTCCGGATGGTACTCTCCTTTGCGTGGAAGGCCAGCTTGGCGATTCGGATATATAGATCTCCTCCCTTGTAACCGACTCTGTGTAACCCTAGCCCCTCCGGTGTCTATATAAACCGGAGGGTTTTAGTCCATAGGACAACACCAATCATGCCATACGCTAGCTTCTAGGGTTTAGCCTCTCTGATCTCGTGGTAGATCAACTCTTGTAGTACTCATATCATCAAGATCAATCAAGCAGGAAGTAGGGTATTACCTCCATCGAGAGGGCCTGAACCTGGGTAAACATTGTGTCCCCGCCTCCTGTTATCATCCTCATTAGACGCACAGTTCGGGACCCCCTACCCGAGATCCGCTAGTTTTGACACCGACACTATTCCCCTAGGAGCATGCACGTAGTGCTTGGTTTTGATGACTTGTAGATTTTTGCAATAAGTATGTGAGTTCTTTATGACTAATGTTGAGTCCATGGATTATATGCACTCTCACCCTTCCATCATTGCTAGCCTCTTCCATACTGTGCATTGGCCTTTCTCACCTTGAGAGTTGGTGCAAACTTCGCCGGTGCATCCAAACCCCGTGATATGATATGCTCTATCACACATCAGCCTCCTTATATCTTCCTCAAAGCAGCCACCATACCGAGATATATTGCCATGCAACTTTCCACCATTCCATTTATTATGACACGCATCATCATTGTCATATTTCTTTGCATGATCATGTAGTTGACATCGTATTTGTGGCAAAGCCACCATTCTCAAATTTTTCATACATGTCACTCTTGATTCATGGCAATCCCGGTACACCGCCGGAGGCATTCACATAGATTCATATTTTGCCCTAAGTATCAAGTTGTAATTCTTGAGTTGTGAGTAAATAAAAGTGTGATGATCATCATTTAGAGCATTGTCCCATGTGAGGAAAGGATGATGGAGACTATGATTCCCCCACAAGTCGGGATGAGACTCCGGACGAAACAAAAAGAGGCCATAAAAAAGAAGGCCCAAATAAAAAAAGGAGAGAAAAAGAGAGCAGGGACAATGTTACTATACTTTTTCCACACTTGTGCTTCAAAGTAGCACCATGATCTTCATGATAGAGAGTCTCTTATTTTGTCACTTTCATATACTAGTGGGAATTTTTCATTATAGAACTTGGCTTGTATATTCCAATGATGGGCTTCCTGAAATGCCCTAGGTCTTCGTGAGCAAGCAAGTTGGATGCACACCCACTTAGTTTCTTTGATGAGCTTTCATATATTTATAGCTCTATTGCATCTATTGCATGGCAATCCCTACACCTTGCATTGACATCAATCGGTGGGCATCTCCATAGCCCATTGATTAGCCGTGTCAATGTGATACTTACTCCCTTTTTTGTCTTCTCACATAACCTCAATCATCATATTCTATTCCACCCATAGTGCTATGTCCATGGCTCGCACTCATATATTGTGTAAAACTTGAAAGAGTTTGAAAAGGCTAAGTATGAAACAATTGCTTGGCTTGTCATTGGGGTTGTGCATGATGGGAGCATTTTCTGTGACGAAAATGAAGCATGGCCAAACTATATGATTTCATAGGGATAAGTTTTCCTTGGCTAAGGTATTTTGATAAGACATAATTGCTTGATTAGCATACTTGGAGTATTACTATTTTTATGTCAACAATAAACTTTTATCTTGAATCTTTCGGATCTGAACATTCATGCCACAATAGAGAAAAATACATTGAAGAACATGCTAGAAAGCATTGCACATCAAAAATTCTGTTTTTTTATCATTTACCTACTCAAGGGCGAGCAGGAATTAAGCTTGGGGATGCTTGATACCTCTCCAGAGTATCTATAATTTTTTTATTGTTCCATGCTATTATATTATCTGTTTTGGATGTTAATAGGCTTTATTTTACACTTTTATATTATTTTTGGGACTAACCTATAACCCAAGGCCCAGTGCAAATTGTTGTTGTTTTTCCTATTTTAGTGTTTCGCAGAAAAGGAATATCAAACGGAATGAAACCTTCGGGAGCATGATTTTTGGAACAAACGTGATCTAGAGGACTTGGAGTGGACATCAAGAAACAGATGAGGAGTCCACGAGGCAGGGGCGCGCCTACCCCCTGGGCGCGCCCGCCCCTCGTGGCTCTACCGACCTACTACTTCCTCCTATATATGTTCACATACCCCGAAAACGTCCAGGAGCACCACGAAACCTTATTTCCACCGGCGCAACCTTCTGTACCCAAGAGATCCCATCTTCGGGCCTTTTCTGGAGCTCCGCCGGAGGGGGCATTGATCACAGAGGGCCTCTACATCAACTCCATGGCCCCTCTGATGATGTGTGAGTAGTTTACTTTAGACCTTCGGGTCCATAGTTAGTAGCTAGATGGCTTCTTCTCTCTCTTTGAATCTCAATACAAAGTTCTCCTCAATCTTCTTGGAGATCTATTCGATGTAACTCTTTTTGCGGTGTGTTTGTCGGGATTCGATGAATTGTGGGTTTATAATCAAGTCTATCTATGAACAATATTTGATTCTTCTCTGAAATCTTTTATGCATGATTGGTTATCTTTGCAAGTCTCTTCGAATTATAAGTTTGGTTTGGGCTACTAGATTGATCTTTCTTGCAATGGGAGAAGTGCTTAGCTTTGGGTTCAATCTTGCGGTGATATATCCTAGTGACATAAAGGGAAACGACACATATTGTATTGTTGCCATCAGGGATAAAAAGATGGGGTTTATATCATATTGCTTGAGTTTATCCCTCTACATCATGTCATCTTACCTAAGGCATTACTCTGTTCTTATGAAATTAATACTCTAGATGCATGCTGGATAGCGATCGATGTATGGAGTAATAGTAGTAGATGCAGGCAGGAGTCGGTCTACTTTACGGGGATGTGATGCCTATATACATGATCATGCCTAGATATTCTCATAATTATTCACTTTTCTATCAATTACTCGACAGTAATTCGTTCACCCACCGTAATACTTATGCTATCTTGAGAGAAGCCACTAGTGAAACCTATGGCCCCCGGGTCTATTTTCCATCATATAAGTTTCCAATCTATTTTTACTTTGCAATCTTTACTTTCAATCTATATCATAAAAATACCAAAAATATTTATGTTATCATTGTTATCTCTATCAGATCTCACTCTCGTAAGTGGCCATGAAGGGATTGACAACCCCTTTATCGCGTTGGTTGCGAGGTTATTATTTGTTTGTGTAGGTACAAGGGCCTTGCGTGTAGCCTCCTACTGGATTGAACCTTGGTTCTCAAAAACTGAGGGAAATACTATGCTACTTTGCTGCATCACCCTTTCCTCTTCAAAGGAAACCAACGTAGTGCTCAAGAGGTAGCAGCGCCCGGTATTGCTGAACGAATAGATGGCCCAATCAGCCGAGCTCCACAATATATCCAGTTCTACAATGAAGGACGTCGTGGTCCAGCTGTGGTCGACTGAACCAATTCCGAATAACTATTTCAGTTTGGTGCAGCGGCTTATGGATGTGGTGCCGCGTATCGACGCCGTGAAGCGCTCGGCATGCATTGAAGGTGCATGGATGACCATTGCTCGTGTCAAGATGTATTGGGCGAAGATGAAGGCCACTGATATTGTAGCAAAGAGACCATGGGCAAGGACAAACACACGCCGGACTATTATTTTGAAGATGTCCTAGAGGGCGCCCGCTTAATAGAGGTTGGGTGCTCAAAGGATATAGTATTCGAGTGAATGTCCCGAAATTGTAAAAACAATATGATGATATTTTAAGGCTATGCCTAAAAGTTTTGGCTCCTCCTATGCGGCCATTTATGTATAATCTGAAAGTTTTCCAGCCGTCGGCTTCAGCCCCCTCCTGTGCGGCCATTTTTATATAATTTGAAAGTTTTGGCTCGTCCTGTGCGGGGGTGTTCTGAAAAGACTTGATCACTCTTGACCCAACGTCTTGGTCCATGAAGGAGGTCTCAATGCGGTGAACTAGGCAATCGGACTATAGGGCTTTAACACTTTCACTTAGCCATAGGAGTTTGACGGCAAGTCTATGATATAGCCCCTGGTATGTACACGGTTATCCGAATATTGTGCGTTACATAGTTGACCGGAAGAACGGTCCTTCGTGAATACGGAAGGAATCACAGAAGATTCTAATAAGTCATCGAGTGGTTGACCAGCTCTCGCCGCATCAAGACAGTCAGTTTTTGGCTTTCTCTACTAAGGTGCTCATCCGGATAAACCAGGACACAATCGCAGTAGTTCTCCCTTTACTACCCTAGCCGATAGATCGGAACGTAAGGTAGTAAGCACAGGAGCCGGGCAACCCAACTACTGACCAAAGATATGATTCGGAGCTGATGCATATAAGGCCAAACTCGTGACGCCGAAGTGTGCTATAGAGCTGTTCGGGCTTGCCGGCAATTTATTTGTTCCCATATTGAGCCCCTGGCAATTTGTGCCGAGGTGCGTGTGTGAAACAATCTAAGAAGCAAGATTCAGTTCTCTTTTGTTTTAAAAAGGTGGATACTGAATATGGATACTGGGACATGATTGATACGTCAATTGCCATTTTACAGATAATAACGCCACAACCTAGCCTATTTGACATGCCGGTGGTCGAAGGTTGAGGGAGAAGGCACTTTACAGGATCTAAATAGAGAGTACGTTATTCTAAGAATTACTTGGACCTCCTGTCGCACGTCTGCGCCGCCTTGCCTCGGTGAAAGGACTCCTTGACTGGAATAGCCTTTGGGTATGCGAACGGGGCCAAACTCCGAAAGAGTCCGTGAGATGACCCATCTTTGTGCCACCTATGGTAAAAGATATAAAATGATTAGAAAAGAATAGGAGGATATCAGAGAGCTTGTAGGCCTGTCTGTATTGTGCCTTTGCCAATGACCAGGGTATTCTAGTTACATCATTGTGTACGCGCGGTACGAACTTCGCGGGTATATGAGGAGAACGATGGAGGCCGAACTGCTAATCCAACTCTAAGATTGGTCGGCCCCATTTAATAGAGGCTGGTGGCTTAATGGCCGATGAGGTATGCGGCTTGATGAGGCCACTTGGTACTTCGACTGTGGTAGCCGTAGTATGACTCTCCGTACGGAGGGAGTGTTCCGTATTTCCATTTATTGTTATGACACTGCATGGACCGGGCATCTTAAGTTTTGTGCAGGCGTAGAGCGGGACCGAATTAAAATGAGAAAAGGCGGTACGCCCCATAAGTGCATGGTAGCTACTGCGGAATGAGACAATATCAAAGGTCAAGCCTTCGCTTCAGAATTTGTTCGACGAACCGAAAACGACTTCCAGTGTGATGGAGCCCCTAGAGTGAGCTTCTACGCCAAATACTGCTCCCTTGATTGTAGCTGGGGTGGGCTTGATTCCTGAATGATCGATGCCCATTTTGCGGACAGTGTCTTGGTAGAGTAGATTAAGGCTACTGTCGCCGTCCATCAGGACTTTCATGAGATGGAACCCATCGATAATTGGATCGATGATCAGAGCCGCCGAACCTTCGGGACGGATATGGCGAAATTTTGGGGAAAATGGCTCTATGGCGTATGCGTCCCGTAGTGCGTGCCTGCGTTCTCCTGTAGGGGTGTGCGTTGCGTATACCATATTACAGTTTTTACTTCGGGGGGAAAATGTTTCTGACCCCCCGGTATTCGGCTGGCGAGTCTCTTCGTCATCGCTGTCACTAGGCAACTCCTTCCCCTTGTGTTCGGCATTAAGCTTGCTGGCTTGTTTGAAGACCCAACAGCTTCTTTTGGTGTGAGTAGCTAGTTTATTGCAGGTGCCATGAATCTGGTAGGGCCGATCCAGTATTTTGTCTAGATTGGATGATATGTATCTATGTGCCTTGAATGGCTTTTTTCCATTGACCGAATTTGGAGCCGCTGAATCCGGCGTTGACCGCCGTGTCTTGCGTTTTTTCGCTATGATTGCGACGTTTGTGTTTATTGCGCCATGGCTTGCCGTTGCCGTCTCGGACTTTGGAAGTGCCTCGATTGCTAGTGTCAATGCTTCTATGAGCGAGCCAGCTGTCTTCTCCCGTGCAAAAGCGGGTCATTAGAGCGGAAAGGGCTGCCATGGACTTTGGTTTTTCTTGACCGAGGTGGCAGGCGAGCCACTCATCCCGGACCCTGTGTTTGAAGGCCGCGAGGGCTTCACCGTCCGGACAATCGACAATTTGGTCCTTTTCAATTAGGAATCTAGTCTAGAGTTTTGCTACCTCTTGAGCACTGCGTTAGATTTCCTTGAAGTGGAAAGGATGATGCAGCAAAGTAGCATAAGTATTTCCCTCAGTTTTTGAGAACCAAGGTATCAATCCAGTAGGAGGCTACGCACGAGTCCCTCGTACCTGCACAAAACAAATAACTCCTCGCAACCAACGCGATAAGGGGTAATCAATCCCTTCACGGTCACTTACGAGAGTGAGATCTAATAGATATGATAAGATAATATTTTTGGTATTTTTATGATACAGATGTAAAGTAAAATAAAAGCAGAGTAAAAAAGCAAAGGAACTAACTAAGTATTGGAAGATTAATATGATGCAGATAGACTCGGGGGCCATAGGTTTCACTAGTGGCTTCTCTCAAGAGTGTAAGTATTTTACAGTGGGTGAACGAACTACTGTTGAGCAATTGACAGAAATGAGCATAGTTATGAGAATATCTAGGTATGATCATGTATATAGGCATCACGTCTGAGACAAGTAAACCGACTCCTGCCTGCATCTACTACTATTACTCCACTCATCGACCGCTATCCAGCATGCATCTAGAGTATTAAGTTCATGAAAACAGAGTAACGCCTTAAGCAAGATGACATGATGTAGAGGGATAAATTCATGCAATATGATAAAAAAAACCATCTTGTTATCCTCGATGGCAACAATACAATACGTGCCTTGCTGCCCCTACTGTCACTGGGAAAGGACACCGCAAGATTGAACCCAAAGCTGAGCACTTCTCCCATTGCAAGAAAGATCAATCTAGTAGGCCAAACCAAACTGATAATTCGAAGAGACTTGCAAAGATAAGAAATCATACATAAAAGGATTCAGAGAAGATTCAAATATTGTTCATAGATAATCTGGATCATAAACCCACAATTCATCGATCTCAACAAACACACCGCAAAAAGAAGATTATATCGAATAGATCTCCACAAGAGAGGGGGAGAACATTGTATTAAGATCCAAAAAGAGAGAAGAAGCCATCTAGCTAATAACTATGGACCCGAAGGTCTGAGGTAAACTACTCACACTTCATCGAAGAGGCTAAGGTGTTGATATAGAAGCCCTCCGTGATGGATGCCCCCTCCGGCGGAGCTCCGGAACAGGCCCCAAGATGGGATCTCGTGGATACAGAAAGTTACGGCAGTTGAATTAGGGTTTTGGCTCCGTATCTAATCGTTTGGGGGTACGTATGTATATATAGGAGGAAGGAGTACGTCGGTGGAGCAACAGGTGGCCCACGAGGGTGGAGGGCGCGCCTGGGGGGGGGGGGTATGCACGCCCCCCTACCTCATGGCCTCCTCCTTTATTTCTTGACGTAGGGTCCAAGTCTCCTGGATCATGTTCGGTGAGAAAATCACGATCCCGAAGGTTTCATTCCGTTTGGACTCCGTTTGATATTCCTTTTCTTCGAAACCCTAAAATAGGCAAAAAAACAGCAATTCTGGGCTGGGCCTCCAGTTAATAGGTTAGTCCCAAAAATAATATAAAAGTGGATAATAAAGCCCAATAATGTCCAAACCAGTAGATAATATAGCATGGAGCAATCAAAAGTTATAGATACGTTGGAGACGTATCAAGCATCTCCAAGCTTAATTCCTACTCGTCCTCGAGTAGGTAAATGATAAAAAAGATAATTTTTGACGTGAAGTGCTACTTGGCATAATTTTAATGTAATTATTCTTAATTGTGGTATGAATATTCAGATCCGAAAGATTCAAGATAAAAGTTTAATATTGACATAAAAATAATAATACTTCAAGCATACTAACAAAGCAATCATGTCTTCTCAAAATAACATGGCCAAAGAAAGTTATCCCAACAAAATCATATAGTCTGGCTATGATCTATCTTCACCACACAAATTATTTAAATCATGCACAACCCCGATCATAAGCCAAGCAATTGTTTCATACTTTTGACATTCTCAAACTTTTTCAATCTTCACGCAATACATGAGCGCGAGCCATGGATATAGCACTATATGTGGAATAGAATGGTGGTTGTGGAGAATACAAAAAGGGAGAAGATAGTCTCACATCAACTAGGCGTATCAATGGGCTATGGAGATGCCCATCAATAGATATCAATGGGAGTGGGTAGGGACTGCCATGCAATGGATGCACTAGAGCTATAAGTATATGAAACCTCAACAAAAGAAACTAAGTGGGTGTGCATCCAACTTGCTTGCTCATGAAGACCTAGGGCATTTTGAGGAAGCCCATCATTGGAATATACAAGCCAAGTTCTATAATGAAGAATTCCCTCTAGTATATGAAAGTGACGAAATGAGAGACTCTCTATCATGAATATCATGGTGCTACTTTGAAGCACAAGTGTGGTAAAGGATAGTAACATTATCCCTTCTCTCTTTTTCTCTCATTTTTTAATTTGGGCCTTTTCTCCTCTTTTTTATATGGCCTCTTTTATTTCCTTTTTTATATTTTATCGAGAGTCTCATCCCGACTTGTGGGGTAATCATAGTCTCCATAATCCTTTTCTCACTGGGACAATGCTCTAATAATGATGACCATCACACTTTTATTTTCTTACAACTCAACAATTACAACTCAATACTTAGAACAAAATATGACTCTATACGAATGCCTCCGGCGGTGTACTGGGATATGCAATGAATCAAGAGTGACATGTATGAAAGAATTATGAATGGTGGCTTTTCCACAAATACGATGTCAACTACATGATCATGCTAAGCAATATGACAATGATGGAGTGTGTCATAATAAACGGAACGGTGGAAAGTTGCATGGCAATATATCTCGGAATGGCTATGGAAATGCCATAATAGGTAGGTATGGTGGCTGTTTTGAGGAAGGTATATGGTGGGTGTATAATACCGGCAAAAGGTGCATGGTATTTAGAGAGGCTAGCAATGGTGGAAAGAAGAAAAGTGCGTATAATCCATGGACTCAACATTAGTCATAAAGAACTCATATACTTATTGCAAAAATCTACAAGTTATCAAAGCAAAGTATTACGCACATGCTCCTAGGGGGATAGATTGGTAGGAAAAGACCATCGCTCGTCCCCGACCGCCACTCATAAGGAAGACAATCAAAAAATAAATCATGCTCCGACTTCATCACATAACGGTTCACCATACGTGCATGCTACGGGAATCACAAACTTTAACACAAGTATTTATCAAATTCAGAACTACTCAACTAGCACAACTTTAATATCACCATCTTCATATCTCAAAACAATTATCAAGCATCAAACTTCTCATAGCATTCAACACACTCATAAGAAAGTTTTTACTATTCTTGAATACCAAGCATATTAGGATTATTTAAGAAAATTAACATGATATTTAAGACTCTCAAAATAATCTAAGTGAAGCATGAGAGATCAATAGTTTCTATAAAACAATTCCACCACCGTGCTCTAAAAAAATATAAGTGAATTACTAGAGCAAAACTATATAACTCAAATGATATAAGCGAAGCACATAGAGTATTCTAACAAATTCCAAATCATGTATGGCTCTCTCAAAAGGTGTGTATAGCAAGGATGATTGTGGTAAACTAAAAAGCAAAGACTCAAATCATACAAGACGCTCCAAGCAAAACACATATCATGTGGTGAATAAAAATATAGCTCCAAGTAAAGTTACCGATAGAAGTAGACGAAAGAGGGGATGCCTTCCGGGGCATCCCCAAGATTTGGCTTTTAGGTGTCCTTAGATTATCTTGGGGGTGCCATGGGCATCCCCACTCTTAGGCTCTTGCCACTCCTTGTTCCATAATCCATCAAATCTTTACCCAAAACTTGAAAACTTCACAACACAAAACTTAAAGTAGAAAATCTCGTGAGCTCCGTTAGCGAAAGAAAACAAAAGAACACTTCAAGGTACTGTAATGAACTCATTATCTATTTATATTGGTGTTAAACCTACTGTATCCCAACTTCTCTATGGTTTATAAACTATTTTACTAGCCATAGATTCATCAAAATAAGTAAACAACACACGAAAAACAGAATCTGTCAAAAACAGAAAAATCTATAGTAATCTGTAGCTAGCACAAGATCTGGAACACCAAAAATTCTAAAATAAATTTATGGACGTGAGGAATTTATCTATTAATCATCTGCAAAAATAATTAACTAAATATAACTTTCCAAATAAAAATGGCAGCAGTTCTCGTGAGCGCTAAAGTTTCTGTTTTTTACAGCAAGATTAACAAGACTTTCCCCAAGTCTTCCCAACGGTTCTACTTGGCACAAACACTAATTAAACACAAAAGACACAACCAAAACCGATGATAGGTAAATTATTTATTGAATAACAGTAAGGAAAAATACTGGGTTGTCTCCCAACAAGCGCTTTTCTTTAAAGCCTTATAGCTAGGCCTACGATTTTAACGATGCTCACAAGACAAGAATTGAAGCACAAAGAGAGCATCATAAAATACGTGACAAACACATCTAAGTCTAACATACTTCCTATGCATATGCATCTTATAGGCAAACAAATTACCAAGGCAAGAAAAAACTAGCATATGCAAGGAAGCGGAAAGAAACAATAGCAATCTCAATATAATGAGAGGTAATTTAGTAACATGAAAATTTCTACAACCATATTTTCCTCTCTCATAATAATTACATGTAGGATCATAAGAAAATTAAACAATATAGCTATCACATAAAATATTCTCAACATGATCCACACGCATGCAAAGTTGACACTTTTCCAAAATAGTGGGATTAACATTAACTAAAGTCATGACCTTTCCAAACGCACTTTTATCAAAAACTTCATAAGATTGAACATTCTCCAAATATGTGGGATCTAAAGTTGACATTCTTCCAAACCCACTTTAAATATTAGTGCAAACATTATAATCAATCTCATATTCATCATGGGGTTTAAATAAATTTTCAAGATCAAAAGAAGAATCACCCCAATCATGATCATTGCAACAAGTAGAGGACATGGCAAAACTAGCATCCCCAAGCTTAGGGTTTTGCATATTATTAGCACAATTGTCATTAATAGAATTTATAATAACATCATTGCAATCATGCTTTTTATTCAAAGATCTATCGTGAATCACTTCATAAAATACTACATCGCAATTTTCAAATTCACGAATTTCAAGCAAAACTTCATAAAGATAATCTAGTGCACAAAACTCACTAGCAATTGGTTCATCGTAATTGGATCTCTTAAAAAGGTTAGCAAGTGGATGAGGATCCATAGATCTTAGGTTCTCTGTTTAGTAATAAATAAACAATTATTCCAACCAAACGATTAAACGAGCCAAGTAACACATTAAAGCAAATGGAAAGACGAACAGAAGAAGGGCGAATAAAATAGCAAGGGGGAAGTGGGGGAGAGGAAAACGAGAGGCAAATGGCAAATAATGTAATGCGGGAGATAAGGGCTATGATGGGTACTTGGTATGTTTGACTTTTTCATAGACTCCCCGGCAACGGCGCCAGAAATGGCTCGTTGTTGGGAGTCAAATCTTGACTTGCGCGAACCTCTCCGGCAACGGCGCCAGAAATTCTTCTTGCTACCTCTTGAGCATTGCGTTGGATTTCCTTGAAGAGGAAAGGATGATGCAGCAAAGTAGCGTAAGTATTTCACTCAGTTTTTGAGAACCAAGGTATCAATCCAGTAGGAGGCTACACGTGAGTCCCTCGTACCTACACAAAGCAAATAACTCCTCGCAACCAACGGGATAAGGGGTTGTCAATCCCTTTATGGTCACATACGAGAGTGAGATCTGACAGATACGATAAGATAATATTTTTGGTATTTTTATGATAAAGATGCAAAGTAAAATAAAAGAAAATAAAAAGCAAAGGAAATAACTAAGTATTGGAAGATTAACATGATGAAGATAGACTCGAGGGCCATAGGTTTCACTAGTGGTTTCTCTCAAGAGCATAAGTATTTTGCGGTGGGTGAATGAACTACTATTGAGCAATTGACAGAATTGAGCATAGTTATGAGAATATCTAGGTATGATCATGTATATAGGCATCACCTCCGAGACAAGTAGACCGACTCCTGCCTGCATCTACTACTATTACTCCACTCATCGACCGCTATCCAGCATGCATCTAGAGTATTAAGTTCATGAAAACAGAGTAACGCCTTAAGCAAGATGACATGATGTAGAGGGATAAATTCATGCAATATGATAAAAAAAACCATCTTGTTATCCTCGATCGCAACAATACATACGTGCCTTGCTGCCCCTACTTTCACTGGGAAAGGACACCGCAAGATTTAACCCAAAGCTAACCACTTCTCCCATTGCAAGAAAGATCAATCTAGTAGGCCAAACCAAACTGATAATTCGAAGAGACTTGAAAAGATAAGAAATCATACATAAAAGAATTCAGAGAAGATTCAAATATTGTTCATAGATAATCTTGATCATAAACCCACAATTCATCGATCTCAACGAACACACCGCAAAAAGAAGATTACATCGAATAGATCTCCACAAGAGAGGGGCGAACATTGTATTGAGATCCAAAAAGAGAGAAGAAGCCATATAGCTAATAACTATGGACTCGAAGGTCTGAGGTAAACTACTCACACTTCATCGGAGATGCTATGGTGTTGATGTAGAAGCCCTCCGTGATGGATGCCCCCTCTGGCGGAGCTCCGGAACAGGCCCCAAGATGGGATCTCGTGGATACAGAAAGTTATGGCGGTGGAATTAGGGTTTTGGCTCCATATCTGATCATTTGGGGTACGTAGGTATATATAGGAGGAAGGAGTACATCGGTGGAGCAACAGGGGGCCCACGAGGGTGGAGGGCGCGCCTGGGGGGTAGGCACGCCCCCTACCTCGTGGCCTCCTCCTTTATTTCTTGACGTAGGGTCCAAGTCTCCTGGATCATGTTCGGTGAGAAAATCACGTTCCCGAAGGTTTCATTCCGTTTGGACTCCGTTTGATATTCCTTTTCTTCGAAACCCTAAAATAGGCAAAAAAACAGCAATTCTAAGCTGGGCCTCCGGTTAATAGGTTAGTCCCAAAAATAATATAAAAGTGGATAAAAAAGCCCAATAATGTCCAAAACAGTAGATAATATAGCATGGAGCAATCAAAAATTATAGATACGTTGGAGACGTATCAAGCTTCCTGGCTGACTCTCCGGGCTTCTGGATGATGTGACTTAAGTCATCGGCATCTGGTGGCCCGACATATGTACCTTGGAAGTTATCACGAAAGGCTTCTTCCATGTCTTCCCAGTTGCCAACGGAGTTCTCTGGAAGGCTGTTGAGCCAATGCCGCGCTGGTCCCTTTAGTTTTAATGGGAGGTATTTGCTGGCGTGGAGATCATCGCCGCGGGCCATGTGGATATGGAGAACAAAATCTTCAATCCATACCGCGGGGTTTGTTGTTCCATCGTATGATTCGATATTCATGGGTTTAAACCCCTTTGGGAATTCATGCACCATTACTTCATCAGTGAAGCAGAGGGGTGTGTGGCGCCTCTATATCGGGCCACATCGCGACGTAACTCGGATGGAGTCCGTCTGCGGCATTCGGCCCGCATGTGATTAAGCTTGTCATGTCCGAATAGATAGCCGTTGTCGCTTGTCGGGGCACACACCCGTGATCCATAGATCGATCTGGTATGTCCTGCTCTACTGTCCAGGTTCTGCCGAAGGTCATATGTATATGCCCGAGCTGTTTTATCCCTGCTTTTATCACGAGGTAGTACGGGCTGGTGTTAATCTTGGGTTGCCGATTTGTCCCGACCACGTGGTTGTCGGTCAGCCGCATTGTGTGTTGATGGCACGGACTCCAACACCTCGTCGTCAAATTGAGGTAGTAATTTGCGCTCCGGGTAACTTTTGGGTGGTCGCTCGCGGCCGTATTCCTCGGCTGCCAGGATGTTAGTCCATTTATCATTGAGCAATTCCTGATCAGCTTGAAGCTATTGCTGCTTCTTTTTCAGGCTCCTTGCAGTGGCTATTAGCCGGCCCTTAAAGCGCTCCTGCTCCAGAGGTTCCTCAGGCATGATAAAACCTCGTCGCCGAGGCTCACCTCATCCTCAGAGAGTGAAAGATAATCACTGTCCTCTGAGTCTTCGTGTGTGGCCTGTTCATTAGGGCTGACTCACCCATCTTCCCGTTCATCTTGTTCGGAAGTTGCCTCAACGGGGTCTTCATTGTGGACACACCCAAAGAAGTTAACGGCGATGACAAAGAAGACCCAGTGGAAGATAAACCTCCTGAGACACAACCAAAGCGTCGACGATAGCGGCGTCGTTCTAAGTCACGCCGTGAAAAAGACAGCAATACTAGCACAGGGGGAAATAATACTCTAGACGATTCCGGAGACAATGAAGACCCCGTTGAGCCAACTTCCGAATAGGACGAACGGGGAGATGGGCGAGTCAGCCCTGATGAACAGGCTGTGCACGAAGACTCGGAGGACAGTAATTATCTTCCACTCCCCGAGGATGAGCTGAGCCTCAGCAACGAGGATTTAATCATGCCTGAGGAACCTCTCGAGCAGGAGCGCTTTAAGCGCCGGCTAATAGCCACTACAAGGAGCCTGAAAAAGAAGCAGGAATAGCTTCAAGCTGATCAAGATCTGCTCAATGATAGATGGACCAATGTCCTGGCAGCCGAGGAATACGGCCTCGAGCGACCACCCAAAAGTTACCCGAAGCGCAAATTACTACCTGAATTCGATGACAAGGCATTGGAGCCCGTGCCATCAGCACAGAATGCGGTCGACCGACCACCACGTGGTCGGGACAAAGCGGCAACCCAAGACGAACACCAGCCCGTACTACCTCGCTGTAAAGGCAGGGACAAAACAGCTCGGGCATATACATATGACCTTCAACAGGACCTGGACAGTAGAGCAAGACATACCAGATCGATCAACGGATCGAGGTGGTGTGCCCCGACATGCTACGATGGCAATCTATTCGGACGTGACAAGCCTAATCACACCCGGGCCGAATGCCGCAGACGGACTCCATCCGAGCTACATCACATCACAATATGGTCTGATATAGAGGCGCCGCACACCCTCTTTGCTTCACTGATGAAGTAATGTGGCATGAATTCCCCGAAGAGTATAAACCCGTGAACATCGAATCATACGATGGAACAACAGATCCTGCGGTATGGATTGAAGATTTTCGTCTCCATATTCATATGACCCGCGGTGATGACCTCGTGCCATCAAATACCACCCGCTAAAACTCAAAGGGCCAGCTCGGCACTAGTTAAATAGCCTGTCTGAAAACTCTATTGGCAGCAGGGAGGACTTGGAAGACGCCTTCCGTGACAACTTCCAAGGTACATACGTATGACCTCCGGATGCTGATCACTTAAGTCACATAGTTCAACAGCCCAGAGAGTCAGCTAGGAAATTCTGGATCAGGTTCCTAACTAAAAAGAACCAGATCATCGACTATCCGTATGCCGAAGCCCTAGCGGCCTTTAAGCATAGCATCCACGACGAATGGCTCGCCCGTCACCTTGGCCAAGAAAAGCCGAAGTCCATGGCAGCCCTCAGAGGACTCATGACCCGTTTTTGCGCGGGCGAGGATAGTTGGCTACCCCGTAGCAAAAGCACTGCAAGTGAGGCTGGCATCTTTGAGACCAAAAACAGCAACGGCAAGCCTCGACGCAACAGGCACAAGCGTCGAAACAACAATGACAATACCGAAGACACAATCCGACCAGTATCCATCATGGCAATTCAGCTGCACTGATCCTTGACCCTATCATTGATGGATTCCATCTCATGTGAGTCCTCATGGATGGTGGCAGCAGCCTAAACCTGCTCTATCAGGATACAATACGCAAAATGGGTATTAATCCCTCAAGGATCGAGCCAACAAAGAATACCTTTAAAGGAGTCATACCAGGTGTAGAGGCCCGCTGTACGGGCTCAATTACACTAGAGGTTGTCTTCGGATACCCGGGCTACTTCCAAAGCGAAGAGTTGATCTTCGATATCGTCCCCTTCCGCAGTGGCTATCACACACTGCTGGGATGAACCTCATTTGCTCGATTCAACGCGGTGCCATACTATGTTTATCTCAAGCACAAGATGCTCAGACCACGCGGCGTCATAACAGTCAATGGAAACACGGAAGGCTCCCTCCTTACCGAGGAGCACACCGCTGCTTTAGCAGCAGAAGTACAGAGCGGCCTCTTCAAGCTGAACCTCAATTCGGCGGCCGAGCTCCCGGACACCGTCAAACGAGTCCGGACTACTCCGCAGCAGGACAGCCCAGCTCGTCAAGAGCTCTACTAGCAATTCAGCCTCCGTCCCAGTCCCTACCAAGTGGCGGCGTTCGTACCGCGCGTACATAACTACGCACTCAAAATACTATGGGCATAGACGGAGGCATAACTAGATTGTGAATCACAATACGGCTCTACCTCCCCTAGACACGCATACTTTTTCTTTTTCTTTTTTTCCTTCTCTTTTTCCCCTTTTCAGGTTTCTTTTCCATCGGCCTTCCGTGACGTCCTGATCACAGGTCCTTTCGGAAGGATAGATACACCAAGACGGCAAAAAGCACTAACGTATGAGGTAATTTTTAGGTGGTCTCTATCTGTTTTCAGGACCCGCACGCAGCTCTCCCTTGGTTGTGGCATATTAAATAGCCCAGTTGCTTATTGCACTACTTGTACAAATACGCTTTAACGTATTAATCAAACTATAATGGAAATAGTTTGTAGCCAAACTTCTGCGGCACTAGTTTGTTCTTTTGATAATCTTATCAAATCGCACACGTACACTTTGGTACGCTTTCATCTGCCAGGGGCCTCATTGCGCCCCGTAATACGACAACAATGTCCGAAAACTTTTTACAGTATAGTTCGGCACCCCGAATTTAGCAATATATGCATTGGCTCCGAATCATGTCTTTGGTCAATAGTTGGGTTGCCCGGCTCCCATGCTTACTACCTTACGTTCCGCTATATCAGCTAGGGTAGTAAAGCGAGAACTATTGCGATTGTGTCCTGGTTTATCCGGATGAGCACCTTAGTAGTTAAAGCCGAAAACTTACTGTCATGATGCGGCGTGAGCCGGTCAGCTCTTCGCTGGTTTGAAATCTTAAGCGATTTTTTCCGCATTATGCGATGAATCGGTTCTTATCCGGTCAGGTGTTTACAGCACCCTAGTTCGGATACTAGGGGTTGTACCTAATTTTTTATTGTCAAACTCCTATGGCTAAGTGAGGGTGATAAAGCCACATAGTCCGATTGTCTGGTTCGTTGCGCTAAACACCTCCTTCAAGGACCAAATTCTTGGATAAAGAGTGTTAAGATTCATCCCGAACACCCCCGTACTACCTACGTGGGAGCTGAAGCCGACGATTGGCCAACTCTCGGACTTGATAAAACGGCCGCACATGAGGTAAAATTTTAAATAATAAATAGCAACACATTATATTACATATCAGCCTTGTTTTCATCATACAGGACAGGATACCATGAATGTATTCATGCAAAAATAATGTCCTTAGCACATTGCTCCGCCACAATGCGGGATCCCTTTAGGACATCTTCAAAATACCTCTCAGGCGTGCGGTGCTCCTTGCCTGCGGGCGGTCGTTCAGTCGCGAGCTTGACGGCGTCCATCTTCGCCCATTGTATCTTGACACGGGCGAAGGCCATCCACGCACCTTCTATGCAAACCGACCGCTTGATGGCATCAAGCCGAGGGCAGGCATAGACCAACCGCTTCACGAGTCCGAAGTAGCTGTCAGGTATAGCTTCTGCAGGCCACAGCCGGATTATTAAATCCTTCATGTCGACTAGCTGTTTTAGCTGGTCGCTAAAGGGCACCGGATGTTCTGGCTCCGTTGATGTCCCATCTTCGGCTTGGAAGAATTCCGCAGTGTTAGAAACACTGCATGGCAAATCCGCAAACGCCCCTGGAGAACTCCAAGTCCGGGTTAGCAAGAGATATCTCTTCTTCACATACTTGCTCTACATAATAAAAGCCTTATCCGCCGCAATTTTCTTGGCCTTTTGGATTTCCTGGAGGGCGCCCTGGGCTTCGACCCGGGCCTCTTGTGCACTTTGATGGGCCTTGGCAAGTTCGGACTCCTAGTCCGCATTCTTGCGCTCCAAGGACTCGCATTTCTTCACGACGTCCTATAGCTCCTGCTGGACCTCACCGACCCTGGCCTCGTGCTTTTCGAGGGCGGCCTGTTCATCTGCCGCCCTCTTCTGGGCTTCAGCCAGCGCTGCCTTGAGGGTTTCCACCTTGGACGCAACTCCTACAAATTATCATATGATCAATACAAGCAATTCATATCTTGTTATACCTGAATAGGTCATTACATACCCTGCTTGTCCTCCAGCTGCTTTTTCACTTGGCCAAGCTCTTCCTCGGCCCGCTCCAGACTCAGCCTCAATTCGGAAACTTCGGCAGCATGAGAAGTCCCGGCTAGCAGCGACACATGCTTATTCACATAGACATATCTAGTTAGTCTCCTGCGAAAAACTATTTGATCCTCTGTTCGGCTCTTCTTTCCGAACACCAGACATAGTCTTAGGGGCTACTGTTTATACTGTCACTTATCTTTTCACAAATTGCATTGCTTACCTCAAAGCCTGTTAAAAGGCTTATGCAGGCTTCGGTCAGTCCGCTCTTCGTAGACTGAATCTTCTCAATTTACCGCACCCATGAGGGTACGATGTTCCTCAATGATGGAAGCACTTCGCAGCGCTTCCAGTAGAGTATCTGGTGCCTCTGGTTGGACAGAGGTCACCGGTGGAATGGGCACACCTCCTTCCAATGAAGGAGGCTGCTGGCCAGATTCCGGAGCCATATAGGTCTCCTGGACCATATTTGGCTGGGGGCCGAATTGGACATGGCCCCCATCGCCAGTCTCCACGGGGATCTCCTCCCCCAAGTATCCGGCGACCGATGTCTCGCCCTCTGGCGCTGCCCTGACAGCCTCCTGGGTCTGTCCCTGGCCTGGGATCCTTCGGGACAACACCTCGGTGTCATCCTTGGCCCTAGGAGAGGAGGCTGCCGGAAGGGACCCGCTGTCCATCACCTTCGGGTCCAGCAAGTTCCTGAAAGAGGAGGATCGCTCGAGGGCGGAACGAGATGGACTACAAGTACGTGATTCAACATGTTAAAATTATGAAGTAAATAGGCTGATATATGAATGCGTCGGGGTCTTCGAATTCTCACGATTCGGCCATGAGCTTGTCTCGAGGGCGCTGTTCTGGGCTGCTATCGATGTCCCACGCGGAGCTATCCATGAGGGATACCTTCCCCTTCTTGGACGCCTTCGCCTCTAGATTTGTGGAGGCCGCCCTCTTCTTTCCCACCTCAGGGAGGGGGGAGTTTATTTCTTCTTCCTCTTCCTCCTCCTCGTCATCTTCGGCGGCAGAGTAGTGAGCTTCAGCATCTTCGGAGACCATGTCCGAAGTACAGAGGCCACCTCTGGTCCCCTTGGCCTTCTTGTTGGCCTTCATCTCCGGTGCCTTGTAGGGCGCCGGAACCAACATCTTCGTCAGAAGTGGGATGGTTGGTTCCTCGAGCAGCAGAGCCAGACACTGAATCCGCTCCGCCTTCTTCGTCCAACCCTAAAAAAACAAATAGGGAAGTTTGGACATCGTCCTTGAGTAAGCAAGTAAGGGATACACCTAGAAACACAGAAAACTTACCGAACTGGCAGGATGGGCCAGGTCATGCCCACGGTCCTCGGTCGTCTTTGTCCACGTCTCATTGGCCTTGAAGACCACCTTCCAGATATCTTCGAGCGTAGTTCTGAAGAACCGTTGCAAGGTCTTGTGCTCGGTCGGATCGAACTCCCACAGGTGGCAAGCCCGGCTCTGGCATGGAAGGATCTGGTGAACTAGCATCACCTGAATCACATCGACAAGCTTGACGTTCTTGTCCATCATGCTCCTGATGCACGTTTGAAGCGTTGTTAGCTCGTCCGACAAGGACCAATCCAGGCCTCTTGCCAGGAGGTAATCCACATTGGGTCCCCAGATTTGAATTTGGGAGCCACGGCCCAGGTAGTGTCACGGTGCTCTATGACGTAGAACCACAACTTCTGCCACCCCTTGACGGTCTCCTAGAAGGTGCCTTTGGGCCACGGGATGTTGGACATTTTGCTGACCATGGCGCCTCTGCACTCTGCGTGTTGGCTGCCCACCACCTTCGGCTTCACATTTAAGGTCTTCGGCCACAATCCGAAGTGGGGTTGGGTGCGGAGGAAGGCCTCGCACACGACGATGAATGCCGAGATAGTGAGGAAGGAATTTGGGGCTAGATCATGGAAATCCAGCCCATAGTAGAACATGAGCCCGCGGAAGAATGGGTGGAGTGGAAATCCCAGCCCGCAGACGAAGTGGGGGAGGAAAACTACCCTCTCATGGGGCTTCGGGGTAGGGACGATCTGTCCCTCAGTCAGAACCCGATGGGCGACCTCCTTGGCCAAATATCTGGCCTCTCGAAGCTGGGTGATGTCCTTCTCCTTGATAGTGGAGGCCATCCACTTGCCCTATGCTCCGAACATGGTCGGAGTGCTTTCTTGAGGCAGAAAAGATGAGAACTCGGGCGCTGGAGCTCGAGAGTGGGTAGGCGGAAAGAGAGAAGGCGTGGGTGAAAGATGTGAATCCTTATCTCCTTATAAAGGCAATGAATATCAAGCGCCTCCCCATTCACCATAAAACTCGCATATTCCCCAGGGGTCGTGCTGGTGGCACGGTTGGATTACCCATACCCGTATTGATGAGAATCCCGCAATAAGGGGACACGATCTCTGCTTTGACAAGACGGCCAATAAAACCGCATCTCGAAATATGGAGCAGCAGGCCAAAAACGGTTTGAAATAATAACCAGGCAGGGACGTGATATCACGTTACCAAAAATTCGTCAGCAGATTGGACTCGTGAAATATTATACTCTCTGCAGTGGTGTGTGGTACTTGTTTTGCAGATCCGGACACGTTCGTCTTGTTCAAAGACTGTGTTGGAGTATTCGGATGAGGAACCCGCCTTGCAATGCCGAAGACAATCTGCGCGCCGGACACCTCGTCATTGAAGCCTGGTTCAGGGGCTACTAAGGGAGTCCTGGACTCAAGGGTCCTCGGGGGTCCGGCCTATTGGACATGGGCCGGACTGAAGGGCTACGAAGATACAAGACCAAAGACTCTCACTCGTGTCCAGATGGGACTCTCCTTGGCGTGGATGGCAAGTTTGGCGTTCGGATATGAAGATTCCTTTCTCTGTAACCAACTTTGTATAACCCTAGTCCCCCCAGTGTCTATATAAACCGGAGGGTTTAGTCTGTAGAGGCAGAGACAATCATAATCACATAGGCTAGACTTCTAGGGTTTTAGCCATTACGATCTCGTGGTAGATCAACTCTCATAATACTCATATTCATCAAGATAAATCAAGCAGGAAGTAGGGTATTACCTCCATAGAAAGGGCCCGATCCTGGGTAGACATCGTGTCTCATGTCTCCTATTACCATCGACCTTAGACGCACAGTTCGGGACCCCCTACCCGAGATCCACCGGTTTTGATACCGACACCACCCTCAACGACCACGACCGAATACCTACACTATAGAGTTACCATCAAGGGTGCGTTACGAGGAATGACCCTCGACACTAGATAGTAGCTCTGTAGAGTCATACAACTAGGGGGTGTGATGTGATGTGTCGGGCTCAGGACGTCGATCACATTGATCGAGTCATCGGTCATTAAGCCAAGGCAACTGGGACATGGTGAGGGGTCACTCATGGATCACTAACCAACCTATACTAAGCAGTTTAGGATAAGCAGGTAAGGTATAACAACAGGTTAGAAAAGCAGGCTATGCATTAGATATAGGAGCAAACAAATACAGTAGCATAATCTAATGCAAGCATGAGAGAGAATGAAATGGGTGATATCGGAATGATCGGGGGGGGGGGGGTTCCTTGCCTGGAAGCTCTGCTCAAATGGAAGAAGGGTCGACGGTGACGTAGTCGATCACAGTGGCATCAGCAGCGGTCTCGGGGTCTACCAGAGAGAAGAGGGGGAAGAAGCAGTAAATACAAAGCACACGGATGCATTAGTAAGCTTGACATGGCGATACGCGGTGCTAGGGGTGTTCTAACGTGGTACTACTCCTTATAGGCAATGGGGGAAAACATCTAGGAATGTTTTCCCGAAGTTTGCATTTTTTTGACAGATGAAAAGGAGGGGGACAGTTACATGTTCGCGATGCTAGGGATGTGTGGCGGATGAACGGACTGTGTATTCGAATTCGTCTCATTTTTCTGATAATTTCTCATATAGGAATTATTTTCATCCGAGTTATGGATTATTTTATATGACTTTTCGAAGTTTAAATGATTTTTTGAAAACTACCGGATTTAAATTATTATCGAAAATGGATTTACAACATCAGCATGACATCAGTGTGATGTGAGCGGTCAACACAGTCATTTGACTAGTCAACCTGATAGCCGGGGCCGGCCTGTCATAGTCTAACAGTTAATTAGTCTAACTTAATTTGGTTAATCAAGAAAGTTAATTAATTTAATTAATTATTAACTAACTAAATATTTTACTTATTTATTTTTGGGGGGCGGGCCCTAAGGTCAGCGGCCCAGGGGGTGTTTAGAGGGCGCAGCTAAACAGGGTACCCGAGCACCACGGGGCTCTTGCAGTTGCTGCGGGTGTTGGTCGGGGCGGCAGCGGGGGCAAATCCGGGTAGCGCCGCGCGGCCACAGCGAGCGGGGCCACGACACGAGCAGAGCTGCGCGGCTGCGGGCGCATGCGTGGGTGCCGCGGTGGGCGAACGCAGGCGGGGTCGGCGACGCGCAGCTCGACCAGGAGGGGGTGCGCGCACTAGCGACGCGGGCTCGGCCGGTGCCCGTGGGGCACGAGATGGTGGGAACGACGGAGGACAATGCGGGCGGGCGTCGGAGCAAGGCGAGCGACCACGGCGTGAATGGATAGCAGCGGCCACGGCCGGGCGCGACTGTGGTTGGGTGGAGCGGACTGCAGGCGGCGGCGGCGGCAGAAGACGCAAGCGGTGACAGGTAGGAGCTGGGGCTGGCGCAGCTGCGAGGTGAGACAGACAGCGGGCGAGGCCACATAGTGGTGAACCGACCAGGTGGCGGAGACTCCGGTGGGCGTGGGCGGGAGGCGGTGCAGCCGCGGGTTAGGAGCACGGACGGGCGTGAGTGCGGGCAGAGGCGTGTGGCAAGCACGATCTCGATAGGATCTCGGCACGGTGCGGCGGCCTACGGCGATGGAATTAAGAGAAGGAAAGGGGAGAGGAAGCGGCAGCTCATAGGGGGCGGAGGAGGTGCTCGAGGAACACAGGGGGGTGCCAGAATCGAGGGGATCGGCAGCGAGGTTCTGGTGGCCGCGGGCGTTGATGGAGACAACGAGGTTGATGTGTTGCTCTCCAAGACAAAGCAGAGCGCCATCTCAACGGAGTCGAGCGAGGTGGAGCCCGTGGACAAGCGATGCGGGCGAGGAAATGCTGGTGGCCGCGGGATCTCGGAGTGCACGGCGACGACAGTGCTTGTGCATGAGAGAGCGTGTGAGGAAGATGGGAACGAGCGAGGGGGGAGGAGAAAAGATCTCGGGTGCTGATGAGGCCGACACGGGGGAGGGCTTGGCCTTATCCCCTCATCGACGTGGGCTGGCTTGGGTGGGCCGAGGTCCGGGGGAACACGGGGGGTTTCCTTGTTTTGTGTTTTTCTTTAAACTTCTCTATTTTATTTTATTTTTATTTTGCTTCACAAAATATACAATTAGCCTCTAAATTAATTCAATTAATTATGCCACGTCCACAAACAACTTGGCACATTAATAGAATAGGTTTATAACGGTCTAATATTTAAAAGCATTTATCAATTGTTTTTAGCCACTGTTATATTCACAAAAAGGGCATTTACGTACGGTACAGAAAGGTTGGGCCACCACCATAATTAGTTATGGAATATTTTCCACACCTTCAACATTTTAGTTTGCATGTTTGAGCAAATTTGAATTTTGGAATTTAATTCGAATTAGAATTAGAATTATGCCTTGGATCAAATGAGGGTTAGGAATAGTAAGAGTGATGACCTGGCATCATTTGCGGGGGATTACTGTAGCTTAATTATCCGGGCATAACAATTCTCCTCTGTAGGATCGAAAGTATATCTAGAGGGGGGTGATTAGACTACTTGACCAAATAAAAAATCTAGCCTTTTCCCAATTTTGGCAGATTTTAGCAACTTATCACAAGTCAAGCATTCAAACTACACACGCAACTCTAAGAGTATAGTAGTGGAATGTAAATCATTGCATATCAAGGTAAAGGGGGAGTTTGAGGGGAGCAAACACAATGTAGACACGGAGATTTTTGGCGTGATTCCAATAGGTGGTGCTATCATACATCCACGTTGATGGAGACTCCACGGAGGGCTCCACCGACGAAGGGTATAAGAAGAAGCAACCTTGTCTATCCCACCATGGCCATTGCCTATGAAGGACTTGCCTCACTTGGGTAGATCTTCATGAAGTAGGTGATCTCATTGCCCTTACAAACTCCTTGGTTCAACTCCACAATCTTGATAGAGGCTCCCAAGTCACACCTAACCAATCTAGAAGACACCACTCCCCAAAAGGAAATAGATGGGGTGTTGATGGGGAACTCCTTGATCTTGTGCTTCAAATGATAGTCTCCCCAACACTCAACTCTCTCACACAGATTTGAATATGGTGGAAAGATGATTTGAGTGGAAAGCAACTTGGGGAAGGCTAGAGGTCAAGATTCTTGTGGTTAGATTGGAATGTCTTGGTCTCAACATATGAGTAGGTGGTTCTCTCTCAGAAAATGAATGGTGGAAGTGTAGGCACATTCTGATTGCTCTCTCCACAAATGGAGAAAGGGTGGAGGGGTATATACAGCCTCCACACAAAATCTAACCGTTACACAGAATTTACCAAACTCGGTGTGACCGAATATTGAAACTCGGTCAGACCGATTCAGTTCAAAATGTGAATATTAGGCTTTTCGGTGGGACCGACATGATAAACTCGGTAGGACCGATTGTGTTAGGGTTAGGGCATAACGTAATATTGGTGAGACCGATCACATGAACTCGGTGAGACTGATTTTAGTAATAGGAAAACGGAGAGTTGGTCAGGCAAACTCGGTGGGACCGATCGTTCATTTCGGTGAGACCTAAACGTTACAAAGATGAAACAGAGAGTTTGCATTGCAAACTCGGTGGGATAGATCGCTCATCTCGGTTAGACCGAAACATTACGAAGGGAAACAGATAGTTTGCAATCCCATCTCGGTGAGACCGAGATCCCTATCGGTGAGACCGAACTGATTAGGGTTTCTTGCTATGGCTGTGTCAAGTGAACTTGATGGCGCCGAATAGATCAAATCGGTGCGGCCGAGTTTGAATTTTGGTTTGGGTCATATGTGGATATGAGAAAGTAGTTGAGGGCTTTTGGAGCATATCACTAAGAATTTTGAGCAAGCAAACCATTAAGTGACACCTCATTCCCTTTTAATAGTATTGGCTTTTCCTATGAACTCAATGTTAGGGAACGCAGTAATTTCAAAAAAAAATTCCTACGCACACGCAAGATCATGGTGATGCATAGCAACGAGAGGGGAGAGTGTTGTCTACGTACCCTCCTAGACCGTAAGCGGAAGCGTTATGACAATGCGGTTGATGTAGTCGTACATCTTCATGATCGACCGATCCTAGTAACGAAAGTACGACACCTCCGCGATCTACACACGATCGGCTCGGTGATGTCCCATGAACTCACGATCGAGCAGAGTGTCGAGGGAGAGCATCATCAGCACGGCGGCGTGATGACGGTGATGATGATGCTACCAGAACAAGGCTTCGCCTAAGCACCGCTACGATATGACTGAGGTGGATTATGGTGGAGGGGAGCACCGCACACGGCTAAGAGATCAATGATCAACTTGTGTGTCTATGGGGTACCCCCCCTCCCCCGTATATAAAGGAGTGGAGGAGGGGGGAGGGCCGGCCCTCTATGGCGCG
>NC_041386.1:228988759-229017956 GCF_002162155.2 Triticum dicoccoides
TAGACTAGGAGAGAAGGAAGGGGGAGAGAGGGAGGAAGGAAAGGGGGGCACCGCCCCCCTTCCTAGTCCAATTCGGACCAGAGGGGGAGGGGCGCGCGGCCTGCCTTGGCTGCCTCTCTCTCTCTCTCCACTAAAGCCCATTAGGGCACATATACTCCCCGGGGGGTTTCGGTAACCCCCCGTACCACGGTTTATGCCCAAACTCACTCGAAACCTTTCTGATGTCCAAAAATAGGCTTCCAATATATCGATCTTTATGTCTCGACCATTTCGAGACTCCTCGTCATGCCAGTGATCACATCCGGGACTCCGAACAACCTTCGGTTCATCAAAACACATAAACTCATAATATCGATCGTCACCGAACGTTAAGCATGCGGACCCTACGGGTTTGAGAACTATGTAGACATGACCTAGACACGTCTCCAATCAATAACCAATAGCAGAACCTGGATGTTCATATTGGCTCCCACATATTCTATGAAGATCTTTATCGGTCAAACCGCATAACGATATAGATTGTTCTGTTTGTCATCGGTATGTTACTTGCCCGAGATTTGATCATCGATATCTCAATACCTAGTTCAGTATCGTTACCGGCAAGTCTCTTTACTTGTGCTATAATGAATCATCCTGCAACTAACTTATTAGTCACATTGCTTGCAAGGCTTATATTGATGTGCATTACCGAGAGGGACCAGAGATACCTCTCCGACAACCGGAGTTACAAATCCTAATCTCGATCTATGCCAACTCAACAAACACCATCAGAGACACCTGTAGAGCACCTTTAGAATCACCCATTTACGTTGTGACGTTTGGTAGCACACAAAGTGTTCCTCTGGTATTTGGGAGTTGCATGATCTCATAGTCATGGGAACATGTATAAGTTATGGAGAAAGCAATAGCAACAAACTAAACGACCATCGTGCTAAGCTAATGGATGGGTCAAGTCAATAAAATCATTCTCTAATGATGTCATCCCGTTAATCAAATGGCAACTCATGTCTATGGTTAGGAAACATAACCATCATTGATTCAACGAGCTAGTCAAGTAGAGGCATACTAGTGACATTTTGTTTGTCTATGTATTCACACATGTACTAAGTTTACGGTTAATACAATTCTAGTATGAATAATAAACATTTATCATGATATAAGGAAATATAAATAACAACTTTATTATTGCCTCTAGGGCATATTTCCTTCACTCAATGTGATCTTGGATCACTAAACTAAAAATGTAGAGTCTTGAGATTGTGTCAATATGTGTCCTTAGCATTTTGAGGGATCCATGTCTCTAGTCCATGCCATGCCAATCATTGAACTTTCTGAAAAGATTATCTTGAATGGATATTAGCTGAATGAGCTATATGTTGATAATAATTACCAAAACCACCCAGGGATTAGTCGCAATTTCAATCTCCCCCTTTTTGGTAATTGATGACAACATATAGATCAAATCTTCAATAAATGATAATAAAAATTAAATACATCGTTGCTTTGAGAAGTATGTGATAAGCAAGAGCTCCCCATAAATTCGTTCATTATTTAAAATTTGCTTTTGAATGCAAATGCACAGTCGATTACGATCATGGGTTACTCTTCCATGTCACATACATCTTGGTGGAGCGCTAAAAATGATAGAATATGAAATATACACTCATCATCAAGACAATGTGAATGATCATACATGAGAGATAGATAATATCATCATCCAAATCACAAACATTAAAGTATAATATGATCAAACATATGACCATACAAGTATCTCTCACACACAACCATAAAGTATCATCCAAGCAAGCAAACAAGTAGCAAAAGAGATAGCAAAATGAAGCAAAGCTCTTTCTCTCGAAGCCTATGATCTATACACTTTCTCCCCCTTTGGCAACAAGTTACCAGAAAGCTTGAAAATGCATAGTGCTATGCGGCTCTCTAAGCTTGATCTTCGGGAGGTGGCGTGGAGAGGAGTCCTGCAAGAAATGCATCTATAGAGGTAGTAGGAGCTAGTGGAGTGGAAACTGGAGGGGAAACCAGAGGGGCAACTGAAGCTGTGGCTGCAGGAGCTGAAGTTGTAGCTCTAGCATCTGTTACTGGCAGTGCTGCAGACCTCTGCCTCCTGGACACCCTTTGATACGGATCAGTAGTTGTCTTGTCACTCCTGTCCTCACGCTCTTCTTGTATCTTCTCCACGGAAGTCTGAATCTCAGTCACTTTGACATCCAAGTCATGAACTTTGGTCTCAAAAATTCTCTCAAGACTCTCTTGATTCTGAGTCAGGTTGGCCAAACCTTTCTCAATCCTCAAAGTGGCTTGAATGAGATAGCCAAGTTGGTCTTATTTTGACTTGAGAAAAACTTGTGAAGCCTCTTCAGCACTTGGCATCTTGGATGCCTTCTCTGCTTTTGCTTTCTCCCTCTTCTCTTGAGTCTCTATAGATGTAGGATTTGAAGCATCCATAACAACTGTGTTGTCCTCATGATCAGGCCTCAAGGGAAGGTGCTATTTGTCCAAGAGATACATGTCTTTGCCCATCTTGGAATTGATGAGCATCTGAATGTGTGGAGCATACCCATATGATCTCTTTTGGTTGGCTGTAGTTCTCTTGATGGTTTCAACAATCAAACTCATCACTTTGAATTTCTGGGGCACATCAAACATCTGAAGCAAGTTGATGGAGTGGCCTTGGATCATCCTGTGATCTCCTGATTTGGGCAGCAATGTGTGCCTCAAAATGGTGTTCATGGTGGCCAGTCCAGACAATAGGTAATACATTGAGCCTAGCTTGTGTGTCCAAGGCTTTATCAGGTATCTCCTTGTACATGTTGGCCATGGAGTTGTGACCCTTCCTAGGTTTAGCATGGACATCAATGTCATCCTCATGCTCTTCAGGGGCATTGATAAGCTTCGCCCACTCATCAACAGTAGACTAATATCTTGTTCCTTCAGTCATCCATACAATCCTTCCATCAGGGTAGAAGTGAGTTGTTGAATAGAACTGCATAATGAGCTCATCATTCCAATTGGTCAACTTCCGACCCGCAAAGGTGTCTACTCCATTGAGTCTGAAGCATTCATGTACTCCCGGGAAGTGGTCTTCATTGTTTTCGATGTACTTCCAATCAACCCACTTCATGTCACACACTATGGGCTTCTTATCCAAAAGGACTGTCTCATAGAAGTCCTACTATTCCTTGGTGTGAAATATGTACTCCACAGCAGTCCTTCTCCTCGCAGCAGAAGGGTCTGATTGTCCACTATCTGAGACCTGCATCCTTTCTCTCCTTCATGTTTTCAGCCACTGGGTGATTGTCATCATGATCAGGGATCTTGGGCTTCATCATCATCTTCTATTTCAGGCACTAGGGCCTTGTTTTTCTCAGCTGCTGGTATATTTCTGGAGGATCTCTTTAGTGCAGACTTGGTGGCTGGAGCAGTAGCTTTGGGGGCAGTTCTGGGCTTTGATGTTGCAGCCCTAGACTTGATGGCATCCCCCATCAGCTTCTGAGTCTTCGATGCTGGTGCAGCATCCTCTTCTTCCTCTTCCTCATCTGATTGGATCGTCATTGAGGGCTTTCCAATAACTCTTGCCATAGTCTTCTTGGCCCTTTCCTTCCTCTTATTGCCCTCACCAACGACCTCTTCTTTAGTTGATTTGGAGGCTTCAAGTGTTGAGGTTCTGGCCTTTGACATGGGCACTCTCTTGGTAGGAGGCTTCTTGTGCATACTAGGTTTAGTTGAAGCTGCTGTCCCAAATTCCTTCTTGACAACTTTCTTCTTGGAGCTGACCTCCTCCTCAGCAGTAACATATTCCTCATCCTTAGAATTTAAGTTTCTCCTCTTCCTCTGCCTAGTAGCAACCTTAGGCAGGTTACTAGGAGTACTTATGCTCCCATCATCATAGCTTTCAAAGGGACTAGTGCCCTCACTAATGTTTAGTTGCTCCTCGGACTTTTTTTGGCTGTCACTCGGATCAGACATTTCCGGCTCTGCAATATGAAAGTTAACCCTGTGAATAGATGTAGTTGAGATACAGTGGATGAGAATCACAAAGTGCATAGATTTTGCAAAACAATTGAGTCAAAAACATAGTTTTAGTTTTCCACTCAAAGCATTTCGGAACTACCGATTTGTTAAACTCGGTGCCACCGAAGCAATATTGGAGTCTGAACTAGTGGAACCGGTTAGACCGAGACATAGTTCGGTGAATCCGAGATTGCTAGGGTTTCACTGAGAATCGAACTCGGTCACACCAATTTGCAAGTTTTGGTCAGACCGAAAGTTACAAGTGCAATGGCCTAAGCCAAATCGGTGAGACCGATTTCTACAACTCGGTTGGTCCGAGATGAGTTTGGCGGAAACCTAACCCTAAATTTTCGAATCAAAATTAATCTAAAGGAAGTTTTTGTTGGAAATAATGATCTCATATGTGGTACGAATCATGGCATTGACTTTGTGCTAATAATCAAATGTAAGGATTGCACAAAGGATTGAACTCATACCCTAACTTGGCGATGAGCTCGCTACGTCGGCAACGGCGATGAAGATTCCCCTTGACAATGGCGGAGACCAGCGGTGGGAGGTCGCTGGCGATGAGGAGATGATCCGGAGACCCGAGTCGGCAGAGGAGGACACACGCGGGCGAAAGGTTTCGAAGGAATTTCCAAAATTTGGCCCATGGGTATATATATCCTGACCCTGTCGGTGTGACCGAGTGGAATGACTGGTGGCACAAAGATGCAGAATCACAAGCAGTTACTGCAACTCGGTGTGGATGAATTGTTCAAATCGGTTGCACCGAGATTGAAAACCTAGATCAAGTCAGTGAACTCGGTATGACTGAAAGTGATGAATCGGTTAGACCGAAATAGACAGAGAGGTTTTGGAAGTTTATGTCTATGACGAGTCGGTGGCTCTGAGTGCTCCTCACCCAGAGGGTTCGAATCTGACTTGATCAAACTTTGTGATGTAGCATGAATAGAGTTTGAGACGAGAAAAGCATAGATAGCTAGAGGAAGTTCTTAGGCATTCTTGTCCATCCATTTGGCAAAAGAAAAATACCAAATAATCAAAGCAACAAATGGATGTCCTCGAACGAGAAAAATATGCAATCAACATGCTCACACAAATAAGATGGCAAATGAAATATGTGGCAAAGCATGCGCAAAGACTCTAGCATCTATCAAGCAATTGGCGATGACTAGGTCATCTATATATTAGTATATTGACCGAGGAGTTAAATGAGAACATTTGATTGTAGGTCATACTCATCGTTTAAGCACAAGTGGGGTTACCACTTTTACATAATGCATTGTTGTGTTCACATCATTAGAGTTGCTTTAGCTCAATTCTTAGAGTAAAGCTCCCCCTAGATGTGATATCCCCACTAAGAGGGATGAAATAACCTTGGGTTTTGTCGATGGTGACTTCATGTAGATGTTGAAGATGTGGATGCTCAATGTTGATG
The DNA here is from genome assembly GCF_002162155.2 of Triticum dicoccoides. Taxonomy (NCBI): domain Eukaryota; kingdom Viridiplantae; phylum Streptophyta; class Magnoliopsida; order Poales; family Poaceae; genus Triticum; species Triticum dicoccoides. The sequence goes on from NC_041386.1 coordinate 228,994,230, forward strand.
TAGATCATTTGGAGCAATATGTTGGAGTGAGTTGCACTTTCAATACCTACATGGGTTAGTCCCATAGGGAACAAACAAGGATATCCATAGACATAGAGTGAAGTACACAAAAGATGATGTCCATGAAATCATTAGGTTACCTTGTCCTTTGTCTTACCAACAAGAGGGTTTGTGACTCCTTAAACTATTGCGAGATGTGGAAGTTGTTTGCACTTGTTCTCGCCGAAATAATATGAGTGAAATATGTTCGCGGAGTTGAAAGTGCGTTATATCGACTACAGGGGGGTGAATAGGCGATTTTTATGAAATTCTTCACTGAGGAATTTGCCGGTGAGGAAATTCCTTAGCGAAGAATTACTAGCAGCGGAATAAGTAATCAGAAGTAAACATATCAGAATACAAGCATAGTCATCATGATGAAATGAAGACAGGCATAGAGTACAGGAAGCGTAATCATAGGATAACACAGGATGAAGACAAACAGACTGAAGAAATTGAACTGAGGAAATTGAGGAAGTCTTCAGTCAAAGTCTTCAAACACAGATATGAACAAACACACAACACAGTTATGAGGAAATGAAAGAGTTGAGGAAATAGAACCAGTAAGCTTGGTGAAGACAATGATTTGGTAGACCAGTTCCAACTGTTGTCTCACTTGTACGTCTGGTTGGAGCGGCTGAGTATTTAAACTCGAGGACACACAGTCCCGAACACCCAGTCCTGAACATGCAGCTCAAGACACCCAGTCCTCACCGTATTCTCCTTGAACCAAGGTCACACAGACCTCGTACAATCACTCGTGGTAAGTCTTCAGGCGACTTCCAAACCTTCACAAACTTGGTCACTCGGCGATCCACAATTCCTCTTGGATACTCTAGACCATGATGCCTAACCGTCTGGAAGAAGCACAGTCTTCAAAGGTAACAAGCGTCGGATCCACTCAGGATCAATCTCTTTAGTGATGCTCAATCACTTGGGGTTTGTAGGTGTTTGGGTTTTGGGTTTTTGTTTTTTCCTCACTTTATGATTTTCGCTCAAAGTCCTCAGAGGATGGGTTGCTCTCAAATGACAAGTGTCAGTTTCTCTCGGAGCAGCCAACCAGCTAGTGGTTGTAGGGGGCGGCTATTTATAGCCTAGGGAGCAGCCCGACATGATAAGACATAAATGCCCTTCAATGATATGACCGTTAGGTGGATAGATATTTTGGGACAGCTGGCGCATAGCACAGCAACGGTCGGAATTTTGAGTAGCAAAATCCTCAGGGCTATCATGTTCCTCACTGTGTAGGCAATCCGCACTGGCCAATTCCTAACTCCTTAGTCAGGACAAATTCCTCAGAGACCAGAAGAACTTCGTCTTTGTCACTTAAGAAATTGACTGAACTATATGAGATTTCCAATGGCTTCACTCGAAGGGATTGGTAGGTGTAGGATTTTGAGTTGAGCATCACATGGAAAATTTTCCTTAGTATTTCCTCGACCCCCTTTAACAGTACGGTGTTTCCTATGACTCAAGAAAGAGAAAAACAAAACTATGGAAACGAAAGTCTTCAAGCTTCATATTCCTCGCATGAATATCAAGTCTTCACGGACACAGCAATTTCTTCATTTTCAAAGTCTTCATGAAAGTCTTCAGAAATACGAAAATCTTCAGTCAAAGATATTCATTTTTAGGGGTCGACTTTTCCTGTAAATATCAAACTCCTCATAGACTTATAGACCTGTGTACACTCACAAACGCATTAGTCCCTTAACCTATAAGTCTTCAATACACCAAAATCACTAAGAGGCACTAGATGCACTTACAATCTCCCCCTTTTTGGTGATTGATGACAATATAGGTTAAGTTTTCAACGGGGATAAGCATATGAAGTGTAACTACTGATATTGAGGAATTTGATTGCAATATATAGAAGAACTCCCCCCGAAGATGTGCATAGTAAGGAATTTGCCTTTGAAGCAATGCACACTTGAAGAGTTGAATCACGGGGATCTCCCCCTATATCTTGTAATTCATACACGCATTTAACATATAATATGAAGAATTTGAAATGCATGATGAAATATGGTGCCTGATGAAATTTAGCATGCATGCAATAATATTAACGAGTAATAAGCATGCAGAATAGTGCATCAAAAGTATCAGAGCACAGTGCATCAAAAGTATCAGAGCACCATCGGGTTTAAGATTACAACTCGATCCAATAAAGTTTTAGAAGAACGAGAGTTGTAACTTAGCAAATAAAAAAACACCCATATAGTAGACCCGCTTGAAGACTAACTCATATTTCTCCCCCTTTGTCATCGAATGACCAAAAGGATCGAAAATGAGGACTAACGCCCCTGAAGATAATCATGTTGATGAAGGAGCGCCAGCGCTGTTGGGGTCGTTTGTTGATGTAGGGCCTGCCGCAGTGTCGTCCAAATCTTCATGTTCATCAGTGTCGCGCGATGAAGAAAATGAGCTGGCCACCAGAGAAGGAACTTGGACCTTCTTGAATTTCTTCGGTGGAGGTGCAGACCAGTCAAAATCTTCTTTGAGACCCATGTTCTTTAGATCTTCTTCACCATATAGATGTGACAGGATTGCCCAGGTGCGACCGAAGACTTGATGGAGGTAGTAGTGGTTTTTCTTCACTGCATTGTGTGTGGCAGTCATGTTGTGAAGAAGTGAACCAAACTGACGCTTAACCCATTTGTGATTTTGATCCACCTTCTGGTGAAGACTAAGCAGAAGTTCACGGTCAGTCATCACGCACGGAGCAGTGGCTTGAGGAGTGGACTTAGGTGCATTGGCAGAGTCATGTGTGGCAGAGTCATCATTGGTGGAATAAGATGCAGCTTTGCGAAACTGACCATCCAATGGACGAATGCCTTCATCAATTACAGCTGGTGCCTTGCCCTTTCCATCAACTGAGGAATATGTCTACTTGAGGACTTCAATTGGGGGCAAGTAGCTGAGGTGATTCTGGAAATCAGCTTTGTAGTTGAGTGAAGACCTTGTCCTGAGGAATCTCATAATCCAAGGTGCATAAGGCTTCAGCTCAAATGGAGATAGTGCAACATTGACCATAGTCCTCATGAAGAAATCGTGATAATTGACATGAATGCCATGAACGATGTTGAATACCAGATTCTTCATGATGCCAACAATTTCCTCATCAGATGAGTCGTGGCCTTTGATGGGACTGATTGTCCTCGTAAGAATACGATAGACAGTTCTGGGCACGTACAACAATTCCTTCACGAGGAATTTGGTTCGTGGTGCTTGACCTGGTTTCAAAGGCTTCATCAGCACCTGCATGTAATGATGTGTGAGCTCAGGTTCACTGTAGATGCAGCGAGCTTCTTCAAGGGGAGGACTGAGTGGTAGAGCACGAAGCAATTCATAGGCTGGTGCAGTGTAGTGAGTGTTTTCAGGCATCTCCATTGATGTGCAGCGTTGCATAGAATTGAAGAATCAGTTCTTCATTCCAATCGCAGATGTCAGAGCAAAAGTTGAGCAGTCTAGTGTCGTGAAGAACACTGAGGACTGGTGCGAAGCACGGCAGAGATTCCATATCCACGTGAGGAATATGCTCATGGTAGAAGATTTTCTCCTTGTTGAACAGCACTGAGGAATAGAAATTTGCTTGACTGGTAGTCCAGAAATGCCTCTTCCTAATGCGAGCAGAGTCATATGGGTTGTAATCTTCGAAGAATACGTGCTCGCCGAAGAAATCATCAGCCTTGAACTTTTGCTTGCATGAGAAAGGATCCTTTGGCTTCGGCAGAGGAGGGTCAGTGAGTTGCATCACGACCTCAGGAATCTCAATCGCAGGTTCTTCAGGCTGAGGAATTTCTGGTTCCTCCTCAGTGGCAGTCTGCGTTGTTGGTTGTTTAGCAGCAGTAGTTTCTTCAGCGCTAGTGGCTGGAATTTCCTCATGGACAGATGCAGTGGGATGAGTATCTTCAGAGCCCATGTGAATAGTTTGTGTGGGGGACTGAGGAATTTGCTGTAGAGGGGTGAACATTGGAGAGTTTGGATGCTGACTTTCCCAGAATTCATCATTGATTACGGGTGTGGAGCAACCAATGTCCACATCTTCATCTTCCATTTCTTCAATGCCAACCTCTTCAGCTGTGAACTGAGGCATAGGCAAGGAGATGATAGGTGTTGAAGGGATTGCATCCACTTCAATTTCTTCATCCAACGGTTCAGACGAAGCAGCAGAAGGAGTTTCTTCATCCGATCCGCTAGGTATCACATATTCTTCATCAAAAGGAACAAGGTCCTTTGATGGCCTGGTTGAGATGGGAACAACATCAATCGGATTTGCAAACGAACTTGTCACAGGCTTCATTTTCTTCGGAGCTGAAGAATCTGAAGCAGCTGATGCTTTCCTTTTCTTCACTGCAGCATGCTCTGCAGCCTTGGTCTTCTTCACATCTGATGCAGATGGAAGGATTGGAGTTGAAGTTGGTGCATGAGCAGCTGAGGAATCTGGTTGAGTTTCTTCAGGCACAACTGATGCAGTTGCCCTGAGTTCTTTAGTTTCTTCAGGCACACCACTAGTGGGTGCCCTGGCAATTTCTTCAGCGGATGGAATGCAGTTATCAGCCCTGGAACTCACATTATCTTCAGGAGCCTGAGTATCATCAGCGGTGCTGGCATGTTCTTCAGTAGGCTGAGCAGATGCTTCAGCCTGAGGAATTTCCTGTTGTGTTGGGGCTGCAACATTGGAAGTGAAGTTATTCGCAAGTTTCACAAAACGAACCTTGTCTCCAAGCCAATCAGAGCGATATGTGTCAAAGTTATCACTGAGTTTCTTAATCTCAGTCTGAATAGTGAAAAGTTCTTCAGTTGTCATAGAGACAACGTTTTTCTTCAGATAGCGCTCTTTCTTGTACTGCACTTTCTTGATCTGCCTGGCCTTCTCAAATTTCCATTTTTCTTCTTGAATGAAGTGGGTCAGCATGTGACTCTGGCCAGGAGTCAGCTTGAAGTCAGGCAAGTGAGTGTTGGGGTCCTTGTGCCAATCATCAATGTAGTCGAGTATCAGCTTGGGATCCAAAAGCAGTGGCACTTCTGATCCTTTGGCTCTAGCGGCCCTGACTTGCCTGTCTCTGATGATTTCTGCAAGTTCATCATCATTAGCTTCGTCTTCATCAGACGACACTTGGAAAGCGACTTGTTTCTTTTGAGGACTTGGGCGAGGACCTCGTCCAACAGTGGCCTTTGTCTTCAGCAGTGAGGGACCAGCTGAGGAACTTGGTGCAGCTGAGGAACTAGCTGAGACACCTGAGGCAATGGAGATGCCGGCAGTCCTTTGGCACGAAGAGAGATGCACAGGTGCTGAGGATTTGGTTGGAACAGCTAAAGGCTTTGGCAGAGGAGCTGAGGACTTTGGAGGAACAGGAGCAGCATGAGGAATTGGCCGTGAGGGCTTTGATGATTTTGGCCGTGAGGGCATTGCTGAGGAACTTGGCCTGCGTGCAGGCTTCTTAGACATAGCCTTCTTTGGCTTGACAGCAGAGGCCTCAGCAGAGGTAGCAGCAGCGGTAGAGTCTTCATTGAATTTCCTCACTGCTTCTCTGGCTTGCTTAGCCAACTTGGTTTGGTGCTTGGCCCATTCATCAGGATAGTCCTCACCGCGCTTGAGGCTAGTGGGATCTGCTATTTGGCCAGGTGCCAATGGAGCTCTTGGGCATGGAGGATTGAGTGCGAATTTCTTCATGTACTTAGGAGTGACATATCTGTACTCCCTCCATTCTCTTGCCCATCTCCTCTCTATCCTCTGTTTGCGCACTTTGCGCTCATTCTTGATTTCCTCAGTAGGTGTGCAGTACCCAGCATATATGTCATCAGGGATTTCAAAAGCTGTATTTACCTCAGGCCTCTTTCCTCCCTTCTATGGCCTTTTACCATCAGCCATTTTCTTCAGTTGAGGAATTTGAACAATCGAATTCTCTGAAGAAGTATGCAACATTTCTTCGAGGAATGCTGCAAATGAGTTAAGTTGATGAGAACCTAGTGATTCAGCAGCTGACATGTGTACCTGTGAACAGAGTATAGTTGCGAGGAATTTGGAGAGGTCATATGCGTTCTCAGAAGGTTTTTCAAAAAGAACAAGGTTGAGGAATTTGACCAGATGAGTCTTGAATATTTTCACTAAGTGTCGTGGTTTTGTCATGGCAGATGTCCTAGAGGAAGGACTTAGTCGTGGAGCCATCGCGACGGTTAGCTTGAAGGGGTTAAAGCGGACACAAGGACGCAAGAGAGTTTATACTAGTTTGGCCCCTTCGATGAAGGTAAAAGCCTGCGTCTAGTTGTGATGGAATTGATGGGTGTTTCGATGACTAGGGAGCAAACAAGCTTCGCCTATGTCTCGAGTTGCTGTCTGTTGTCCTTGAACCGCCGCCGGGTCGTCCCCTTATATACATGGGTGACGCCCGTCGGTTTACAGTGTCCCAACACCGGCTCATAGATGTGTCCGGTTTGGTCTCTACTTACTCCTAACTTACAATACAAGTTACATATTGATGCCGGTTTACGGCTACAGGCTCTCAACTGATTATGGGTCTTGAGCCCTCATCTACCTTCATGGGCTTTAACATACTTAACTATTGATGAAGTTAACCCGGCCCAGATAGGCCGGTTTACGCCCAGTAGTAATATCCCCAACATTAGGCCCCAGATTGATTTGAACAGGTTCATGTCAATCCTTAGCAAAAACTTCATCTTCAACATCTTCTTGTAGTTTGGTGAACCGTCGTGATGTCATCTTCTCTGATTGCTGTAAACCGGCGTGACGTCATCTGTCATAAAGAAACTATCCATGATACCTTCTTGTTTAATAGATCTGCGATAATCGAGGCGATAGCTCTGTTTCCAAACTTGCGGCCCCTTGATTTTTGCACCTGACCCATGTCCCTTGCTTTATAAATAGGACCGAAGGGTCATTTCTTTTTCCCCTTCGTGCCCTTCTGCTTCATCTTCCTCGCGTCGCCCAGCTTCGGAGCTCCGCCGCCGCCGTCGACCTCTGCACCAACTTTGGCCACTGCATCACCCTGAGCGTACCAGAGCACCGCGGTGACCTTCCGCTTCTTCCTCAGCTCTGGTAAGTCTTCTATCCTTTTCATCATAGATCTGTTCTAGGGTTTCCATGTTCTCTAGCATTCATCGCTTCCTTCTTATTCATATGATAGATCCTTAGACGAGTCTGCGAATCTTCGCTCTGTGTAGCAGTAGTTTTTATCCTCCCTTTTCACTTTCGCATATTAAGACCATAGATCTTATCCGTACCTTCGCTTATTGATTCGGCACTGTTCCCTTTGGGCCTTGAATATTTATCTCCTTTATAAACATTTTCCAGATTGAAAGCTGTAGTATAATCTTGTGAAATCTGTTTTTGTGTACTTACTCATCTGCAGTCTTGACTGTTCAATGCTTAGACCAGGCGGTTTAACTTTGTAGAAAAAATTGACAAACCGGTATATACCATTAGTCCCCTTGTTGAACCGCCAGATGTTGGTTGCTTCATGAAACTCCGGTTCAGATAGTTCTGTCTCCGGTTTAACAGTTCCCATACCAACGTACCTTGATCAAATGCATTTTTGAACCGGGATCTTCTACCTTGTAGATTCCATCATGGACAAGCAAGTATATGAGTGCAATTGGGTTCCTTCTCGCGTCACAAGGATCAACTGGACGATTTAGTCCTGATTGGCGCCTTAGGCAGCAAAGATACCATCCATTGGAGGGCTCCTGGCAAAGAATGCCCTCCCACACCTCGAGAAGGAGAGGTTGTTGTTTTCGTAGATCACTTAGCCCGGGGCTTTAAGCCGCCCGGTTCTAAATTTTACCGGGATGTTTTAGCCGATTTCCAACTCCATCCGCAAGACACTGGCCCCAACTCTGTTACAAATATGTGCCACTTCCAAGTGCTCTGTGAGGTGTTCTTTCAAGAGGAGCCCATAGTGGAATTGTTCAGAGATCTTTTCCATCTAAACCGCCGTACTGAGTTTACTGATGGCTCTAATATGGAGTTGGGTGGCATGGCGATTCAGAAAAGGAAAGAGGTCACATACCCTCATGCCAAGCTGCACAGTCACCCCAAGGAGTGGAATCAGACATGGTTCTACATCAAAGACACCTCCCCTGCTGGTGAGAATCCCTTGCCTGGCTTTCGTCCGGAGCGGCTCAGCAATACACACCCTTTTCCTCAAAGATTGACTGCCCAGGAGAGAAGCAAATATGCTCCCTAGCTGTCAAAGCTCAGAGCCTTTATGGCCAACGATTTAACAGGGGTTGATCTCGCTCGCTGTTGGATATCATGGAGCATACTGCCCCTTAGTCAGCGCTCCGGTTTGATGTGCGAGTATACTGACAGTGTTGATGACCCACTGCGACATTCAAAACTCCAGCTCTCCGGTGAAGAAATCACAGAGGTTGTGCATAAGATACTGAATGAACCGAAACATGTCTGTGCTAGAACCGGCCTGCTTCCCTTCTGTGCCACCAACAAACCGCCAGTTGTAAGACTTTGATTTTTCTCTTTGCTGAATCTATTATTGATTTGTCTGGTCATTGTTTTTAATATCAGTGTCTGCATAATCAGGGTGATGATTAGTTTTGGAGCAAAAAACTGCCGCAGGAGAAACTAGAAAAACCAGACAAACCGGAAAGAGCAACCCGGTAAAAGACTAAAGCTGTGAAGAAGACTACCCACAGGAAAAGAACCACCGCATCTTCTAATCTGGCCCCTGATGATGAGGTGGATAATCTGGACTGTGAGGTAGAGCTTGACTCACTTGGTTTATTTTTCATGCGTCTTATTGATGATGATATTTGTCAGGATGATGCCGAAGCCAGCCACGTGGATGTTGCAGAGGTAATTATTCTCTCTTCCGATTCAGAAACTTTGCCTTCACAAAAAATCTGTCAGGCAAACCGGAAAGTTAAATTTTCTCATCCTCTTGCTTATTTGGATCCTAAACTTCTTATGAAGACCCAACAACATGAAGCTTGCCGCACCACCCGGCACAGCGGCCAGGTAGTTACCTCCGCCGGTTTACCGAACAGTCCGGTTCGGAAATGCCATTCCGAGGTCTCTAATTTGCTTATCAGTGCTTGTCCTAAAGTGGGCTGCTTTCGTCAACCTCTTAATCCGTCTGACTCTGATTACCAGGTTACTTCCCACTCATCTTCTGGCGGGTCATCGGCTACTCAGCTCCCACCGCTCAAAACGGTGATTGGGTAAGCTATACTTATTGTGATGTTTGCAGTACATTGCCTTAGAACATATGATGTATTTAATTTTGTTATTCTTCTCAGGGCCAAACCTAGGCCAAGCAAGAAGGCCCGCCTGGACAAAGTGGCCGAAGAAGATGTCATTCTTGAACCAGGCAAGACACCCAATCTTGAAGCGGCTATTCCTGAGGATATTCCCAACGATCCACTGCAGCCAGATGATGATCTTATTGCTGAAGAGAGACCTACTGATACCTCAGGTCCTATCCATCAGCCCACAGGTTCCATCCGGATTGAAAGCTCCATTGGTCCAGCAAAACCTACTGACAAGCCAACAGCTCCAGTGCAAACCGGCGGCACCAAGGATGATGAGGTTGTCATTACTGGCACTGGCCATACTGAGCCAAGCAATCCTGTCGCTTTATCCAAACATTCTGCCAAGGAAGAATTTGCTGCTTTTGGCAAAGGCAAGTGGAATGCTGATCTGACGACTTACGCTGCTCTGAACGCCCAAGATATCCATTCCGGCTATCTGAACCGGCTGTATACCAGCCGTGACTACGAAGCCGGTCTGGTTAATATGATGAAAGATAAATATGAGGTAACTTCCATATGCTCCTTCCTGCTTGTATGCTTCCATTCTTGCTGACTCTCCTAGCCCCCAAGGGCCGGTTTGAAATATTCTTTCAAACCGGGACTTAATAATATAAATCTTGATGCTTTGAAATTTGCTGATGTAGCCCCCAAGGGCCGGTTCAACTTAGCGTAGTTAAACCGGTACTTTAAGTAATTGAAACTGCCGCATCAGAATATATATGATCAAATAGCCATTAGCCCCCAAGTTCCAAGTTGAATGCTTGTATTGATCTTGGGACTTTGTAAACAATTGAAAGATGAAGATCGAATATGCATTAGCCCCCAAGTGCTAAGCGCATAACTTGTTATGTGGTTGGTACTTGAATCCTTCTACCGATTTGTTGAAACATATATCTGTATGCCTGCAGGCGGAGCTGAAGACGAAAGAAAACCAAGTCATCGATCTTCAAGAAAACCTGAAAACCCAACAGGCTGAAACCTCTAAAGCAAAAGAGGAATTGGCCAGTGCTTTAAGCGCCATGGAACAACTTAAGGAGAACTTCAAGAAGAAACGGGCAGATTGGGCCACTGAAAAGTCCGCTTTGATCAAACAAGCAGAGGATGCCGAGGCTGCACTAAAACCAGTGACGGATGAACTGACCAGCATAAAGCGGCACGTTCATGCCATGACCACTGCTATCTTTGGTAATCCAGCTTGCCTTCTGAATTGGCTCTGCCTTCTTACAGAGTCGCCGGTTTATTAACCCTTTATGGTATTTCAGGGACACGCATTGGTCACTTGGGGTCAAATGTGCGGAAGAAATTGAAAGCCGCCTATACATTGGTTGAACAATTGTATACTGGTGCCCAGCAGATCATCTGTACCGCGTCTCATAACAAATCGGCACCCACTTTGATTCAAGATACTCTGATGAAACTGTCAGTGCTTCCTGCCCGGGTTGAAGAGCTGAAGAAATCTGCTGCTTGAACCGGTGCAATCAATGCCTTAATCCGGGCAAAAGCCTGGGTGCCGGATTTTGATCCTATTGAAGCGGCTCAGGGCTATCCCAGCTTGAAGGAAGACGGGTCAGAATTTGGTGAAGTGGATTTGCGAGCAATAAACCGGGAGGTACATCTGCTAGCTTGTCAACTGGCTGAGGAAGCAGACTTGTCTCATTATCAAGCCCAATATGACAGTCAGAACAAGTGAATAGCTGCACCAATCCATTAATCGGAAAATCTGATCCCTCCAATCCGTAAGCATACTTACGCTCCCGATATTGACCCGTCATTGCTGATCCATGATGAAGCTGTTTTTCAAGCATTAATGGGAATCGACTGGACAACTGTGGATTTCCATCCACTGGGTAGAGAAACAGAAGCTGAAGCGGCACAGGATGACCCACAACCATCAGGCCAGGCTGGTGGCCAAGCTTAAACCGGAAGCCGGTTTTAAAACTGCCTCTCCTTTGTGAAAAACAATTATGTTATTATGGGCACCATGTTGCCTTGTAATAGGCTAGCTGATACCTTTGATGTTGATATGCCTTCGTGCATAACTTGTTCTTCCTGTGGTAATGAACTTTCCAAAACACTTTCTGAAATAAGAAATTCGTCAAGTGCCACCGTGGTTGTACCGTCAGGCGGAATATGATGTCTGTATATATGAAATCAAAACATCCAAAATAAAATTTGAAGTATATGATCAAATTTTTGAGATACATAATACCTGCCATCATTGAGTGTGAAGTTGGCTTGGCCAACCTTGAAGCGGAGTTTTGCAAACCCACATTGTTGGAGGAAATAACAGCTCCAGTATATATATATGATGCTGGTTACCATGTAAACCGTGCCGGGTTATAATAAACACCACTCCATAAGAGGATGTTAACAACAAGGATCAAACCGGACAAATAGTCTCCGGATTGACGTGAACTGTGTTCCGTCAATTGATTGGTTAAAAAACTTTGTCGGTTTAAAAAACACAATGAAAAGCAAAAAAAACCCTTCAAAGAAAAGTGTGAAGCAAAAGCAACGACAAAAATGTTTGCCAAAAAAGATTTAGTTAAGATGATCAAATGGCATTACCATGGCCAAACACGACCAAGCTCCCGTTAGGTGTAACTATGGTTCTCGTCAGCCAGGTCCCCAAGTGATTCCGTGGCATTTATGCCGACCAAATGGCGTGGTCAGGGTTCGGGTTCGACCAAGCCCCCAAGTGATTCTGTGGCCTTAGGCCGATCAAGAGGCATGACTGGTTCAGACATGACCAAGTCCCAAGTGATCTAGTGGCTCTCGCCTATCAAGAGGCATGGTATTGTTTCGGACACGACCAATCCTCCAAGTGATATAACACGATGCTTTTAGCAAAGCGAACTCAAGGGGTAAACCGGAGGCCGGTTTAGAGCAACTCTGTGTAACCTCACATGATGTAAAAGAACAGATACCCCCCCCTTTAGCTGAGGTTCCGGTTTATTATATTTAATCATAATATATACATTGTCGTAATATGTACATAAGTATAGCCAATGGCTCAGGTATAGTAAGGCCGAAGATGAGCTATATTCCACGGCTTGTTAGTCTCCTCCTCTGATGTACGTGAGTCCTTATGCTCTCGAATATCGATCAGATAGTACGACCCGTTGTGCAGATTCTTGCTGACCACAAAAGGCCCCTCCCAAGGTGGGGATAGCTTATGCATATCAGTCTGATCTTGGATGAGCCGAAGCACCAAATCTCCTTCCTGAAAGGCTCTGGTTCTGACCCGGCGACTGTGATAACGACGAAGATCCTGCTGGTAAATCGCCGATCGGGCGGCTGCGATGTCACGCTCTTCATCCAACCGGTCCAAAGCATCTTGCCGTGTTGTCTCGTTGTCCGCTTCAATATAAGCCATGACACGAGGTGAATCATGACGGATATCACTGGGGAGAACCGCCTCCGCTCCATAAACCATGAAGAATGGTGTGTATCCTGTTGATCTGTTGGGTGTTGTATTGATGCTCCATAACACAGATGGTAATTCTTCTACCCAACAACCCGGCGTTCTCTGCAAAGGAACCATGAGCCGGGGCTTGATGCCTCTCAAGATATCTTGATTAGCTCTTTCTGCTTGACCATTGGACTGTGGGTGTGCCACTGATGAAACGTCGAGCCGGATGTGCTCCCGTTCGTAGAACTCCTTCATAGCACCTTTGGACAAATTGGTACCATTATCTGTGATAATACTGTGCGGAAAGCCAAACCGGAAAATCACCTTTTTGATGAACTGAACCGCCGTGGCCGCATCACACTTGCTAACAGGTTCTGCCTCCACCCACTTTGTAAACTTGTCAACCGCCACCAGGAGGTGGGTCTTCTTATCTTTGGACCTTTTGAAAGGCCCAACCATATTCAGCCCCCAAGTCGCAAACGGCCAAGTAATTGGAATCATTCTCAATTCTTGAGCCGGTACATGAGCACGTCTTGAAAACCTTTGGCAACCATCACATCGTCTGACCAGATCCTCCACATCAACATGAGCAGTTAACCAATAGAAGCCATGGCGAAACGCTTTAGCCACCAAAGACTTTGAACTGGCATGGTGACCACAATCTCCTTCGTGGATCTCACGCAAAATTTCACGGCCTTCTTCAGGAGACACGCAACGTTGAAAAGCTCCTGATACACTGCAATGATGCAACTCGCCGTTGATGATAGCCATGGACTTGGATCGCCGGATTATCTGCCGGGCCAGAATCTCATCCTCTGGCAACTCGCCCCGGTTCTTGTACGCCAGGTAAGGAAGCGTCCAATCCGGAATAACATGAAGAACTGCCACCAATTGAGCCTCCGGATCAGGAATAGCCAAATCCTCTTCACCAGGGATCTTCACCGACGGGCTGTGCAGCACATCCAGAAAAACATTGGGCGGGACCAGTTTGCGCTGAGAGCCCAGCCGGCTTAAACCGTCCGCCGCTTCATTTTTCCGCCGGTCCACGTGGTCCACCTGATAGCCTCTGAAATAACCTGCAACAATATCCACCTCACGATGATATGCTGCCATGAGTGGGTCCTTGGAGTCCCAAGTGCCAGACACTTGCTGAGCCACAAGGTCCGAGTCACCGAAGCACTTAACTCGACTTAGATTCATCTCCTTAGCCATCCGGAGACCATGGAGCAAGGCTTCATACTCAGCTGCATTGTTAGTACAAGGGAACATTAAATGGAGAACATAACAAAACTTATCACCTCGTGGGGAAGTTAATACGACTCCAGCCCCCGAGCCTTCCAACTGCCTGGATCCGTCAAAATGGATGGTCCAATACGTATGATCCGGCTTTTCTTTAGGTGCTTGCATTTCCATCCAATCATTGATGAAATAAACAAGTGCTTGAGACTTAACCGCTGTCCGAGGCACATACTTCAAACCGTACGGCCCCAGCTCTATGGCCCACTTTGCAATCCGGCCAATTGCTTCCCGGTTCTGGATGATATCTCCCAAAGGAGCAGAACTGACTACCGTAATTAAGTGCCCTTGGAAATATTGTTTAAGCTTCTGGCTTGCCATAAAAACTCCATAAACCAGCTTCTGCCAATGCGGATACCTTTGCTTGGACTCAATGAGCACCTCGCTGATATAATAGACCGGACGTTGAACTGGATGCTCCTTACCTGCCTCTTTTCTCTCCACCACAATAACTACGCTGACCGCCCGAACATTAGCAGCAACATATAGCAGTAATGGCTCCTTGTCAACGGGAGCGGCGAGCACAGGCGGATTGGCCAATTGCCGCTTTAAGTCCTCAAATGCTTCATCAGCAGCAAAACTCCAGATAAACTGATCCGTCTTTTTCAACATCTGATACAAAGGGATTGCCTTCTCACCCAGGCGACTGATAAACCGGCTTAGCGCAGCAATCCGGCCTGCCAGGCGTTGAACATCGTTGATACACTTCGGTTTAGCCAGGGAGGTGATAGCCGTGCTCTTCTCCGGATTAGCCTCAATTCCCCTGTTGGACACTAGAAAACCCAATAGCTTGCCCGCCAGTACACCAAAGATACACTTGTCCGGATTAAGCATCATCTTGTATGTTCTCAGGTTATCAAAGGTTTTCTTCAAATCATCAATCAGAGTCTCCTTCTCCCTGGATTTAACCATGATATCATCCACGTAAGCATGTACATTACGGCCAATCTGCTTGTGAAGACAATTTTGTACACATCGTTGGTAAGTTGCCTGGGCACTCTTGAGCCCGAAGGGCATAGACACATAGCAGAAGGCTCCAAAGGGAGTTATAAATGCTGTCTTCTCCTGGTCCTTAACTTCCATTTTGATCTGATGATAGCCAGAATACGCATCCAAAAAACTTAAATGCTCACAACCCGCCGTGGCATCAATAATTTGATCAATACGGGGGAGGGCAAAAGGATCTGCTGGACAAGCTTTATTAAGATCTGTGTAATCCACACACATGCGCCAGGTGCCGTTTTTCTTGAGGACCAGCACCAGATTGGCAAGCCACTCGGGGTGAAAAACTTCAACAATAAAGCCAGCTGCTAAGAGCCTGGCTACCTCTTCTCCAACCGCCTTGCGTCTTTCTTCGTTAAACCGGCGGAGGAACTGTTTCACCGGTTTATATTTAGGATCCACATTAAGTGTGTGCTCAGCGAGTTGCCTCGGTACACCTGGCATGTCGGAGGGCTTCCATGAAAAAATGTCCCGATTCTCACGGATGAACTCGATGAGCGCGCTTTCCTATTTCAGATCCAAGTTGGCACTGATGCTGAACTGCTTACATGAATTGCCAGGTATGAAGTCAACAAGCTTAGTTTCTGCTGCCGATTTGAACTTCAGGGTCGGATCATGCTCCGTAGTTGGCTTCTTCAACGGAGTCATGTCCGCCGGATCAACATTGTCTTTATAGTACTTCAACTCCTCGGTGGCACAAACCGACTCTCCATAAGCCGCATCTCCTTCCTCGCATTCCAAAGCGATTTTGTGGCTTTCGTGAACCATTATTGTCCCCTTGTGACCCGGCATCTTGAGCTGCAAATACACATAACAGGGCCGAGCCATAAACTTGGCATATGCCGGTCGCCCAAACAGGGCATGATATGGACTTTGGATTTTCACCACTTCAAACGTCAATGTCTCCGACCTGGAATCATGATCATCCCCAAAGGCCACTTCGAGAGCTATCTTACCAATGGGATATGCTGATCTGCCAGGCACTACACCATGGAATAATGTATTAGACAGCTTGAGATTCTTATCTGTTAGTCCCATACGACGGAAGGTCTCATAGTGCAGGATGTTAATGCTGCTCCCTCCATCCATGAGCACCTTGGTGAACTTATAACCTCCCACCTGAGGCGCCACCACCAGAGCCAACTGACCCGGATTATCGACCTAGGGTGGGTGATCCTCTCTGCTCCATATGATTGGCTGTTCAGACCAACGTAGATAACGGGGTATGGCCGGTTCAACAGAGTTGACTGCCCGCCTCTGAACCTTTCGGTCCCGCTTGTCCAAGCTAGTGGTAAATACATGGTACTGCCCACTACTCAACTGCTTTGGGTTGCTCTGGTAAGCTGACTGTTGCTGCTGTTGGTTGTAACCACCCTGGTTGTTCTGACTATTTTGACCATTATGTCCGCCCGGATTACCATTAAATCCTGAACCGGAACTTCCTCCACCGTAACCCGGCCCGGACCCTGAGCCACCGCCAGATCCGTGATCATACCGGAAATTATTAGAATTCTTGAACTCCTGCATAATAAAGCAATCCTTCCAAAGGTGGTTTGCTGGCTCCTCCTTCGTCCCATGTCTTGGACAGGGCTGGCTTAGCAGATAGTTTAGGCGGTTTGGGTTAGGGTTGGGTGCTCCACTATGATTTTTCGGCCTACCCTTGCGTCGCTGGCCATTGTCCTGTGCGTTGGTATTAGCCACAAAATCCATGTTACCATCCGCTTTACGCTTGCCTCCTCCGCCATTACCTACCCAGTGATGCTGCTGACCTTTGGAGCTGCTATTCTTCTTCCCTTTCCCTGTCTTGTCATCATCAGATTCAGGATCCTTGGTACTATCAGAATCAGCATATTTCACCAAAGCGGCCATGAGGGTCCCCGTGTCGGTGCAATGACGCTTCATCCGTCCCAATTTCAACTTCAGGGGCCCAAACCGGTAGTTACCTTCTAGGGTTAATACTGCGGTGTCAGCGTTGATGCGGTCTGAGGAGTGCAACACTTGTGAAACCCGGCACACCCAATGAGTCGTTGATTCTCCTTCCTCCTGGACGCATGCAGCTAAGTCCACTATCGACATAGGCTGTTTACAGGTATCCTTGAAATTGTTGATAAACCGGGCTCGTAATTGGGCCCATGAACTGATAGAATTAGCTGGCAAGCTTTTTAACCAAGTACGGGCCGTTCCTTCAAGCATCATGGTGAAGTATTTCGCACACGCCGTGTCATCCACATCAAGCATCTCCATGGCCATCTCATAGCTCTCCACCCATGTCTCTGGAGGTTAATCCGCCGTGTAATTTGGTACCTTGTGCGGGCCTTTGAAATCCTTGGGCAGGCGCATGTTGCGTAAAGCGGGGATAAGGCAAGGCACCCCCAAAGAACTAGAAGCAACACCAGGTTCGATCGAGATGGTTGGATGAACCGGCATGAGCTGCTGAGCCTGATGTTGTGTGGCTAACTCGGCCTCCCTGCGCGCTCGGGCCCGGTTCACCACCTCCTGTGCGTCATCAGCACCACCCGTCAGGTTGTTGCCACGGGGTGCTCCATGTCGTTCATTACTCGACACTGCTAGTTCATCCATATGTCTGCTATAGCTCCGGCTTGGACGGGGGGTCGAGTGGATCCGGTCGCGGCTGTACGAGTACGCCTCCTGTTGGGCCAAAGCTGTCCTCAGAAGTTCCTTGACCCGTCGCGTCTCTACTGCCTGCGGCGAGTCACCTTCAATTGGAATGGCCTCCAGCCGTGCAGCAGCGGCAACAAGATTGTCAATTGGGTTGGAGTAGTGACCTGGAGGTGTTAAAGCATCCTGAGGTATAACAGTGTTTTGTCATGGCAGATGTCCTAGAGAAAGGACTTAGTCGTGGAGCCATCGCGACGGGTTAGCTTGAAGGGGTTAAAGCGGACACAAGGACGCAAGAGAGTTTATACTAGTTCAGCCCCTTCGATGAAGGTAAAAGCCTACGTCTAGTTGTGATGGAATTGATGGGTGTTTCGATGACTAGGGAGCAAACAAGCTTCGCCTATGTCTCGAGTTGTTGTCTGTTGTCCTTGAACCACCGCCGGGTCGTCCCCTTATATACATGGGTGACGCCCGTTGGTTTACAAAGTCCCAACACCGGCTCATAGATGTGTCCGGTTTGGTCTCTACTTATTCCTAACTTAATATACTCCCTCCGTCCGAAAATACTTGTCGGAGGAATGGATGTATCTAGACGTAATCTAGTTTTAGATACATCCATTTTCATCCATTTCTCCGACAAGTATTTCCGGACGGAGGGAGTACAAGTTACATATTGACGCCGGTTTACGGCTACAGGCTCTCAACCGATTATGGGTCTTGAGCCCTCATCTACCTTCATGGGCTTTAACATACTTAACTATTGATGAAGTTAACCCGGCCCAGATAGGCTGGTTTACGCCCAGTAGTAATATCCCCAACACTAAGCATTCTTTGTCTTAGGTTCCAGAGTTGTATAGATCGAAGATCCACACAATTGAGGAATCTTGAAGAAAAATGATGCTTAGAGAAACGAATCAAGAACAATTGACTTGTGAGGTGTTCAGTGTGTGAAGATATGAAGAAAAACACTTTTGAAGATTTTGTAGATAACCATTCGAATCAACGAGGGTAGTAAAAGTAACTTTTAATTACCCTGGACGAAGAACAAGACGAACTGGAGTGAGGAGATGTGAAGTTCATCTGTGCAGATCTTCCACGCCCTAACTTGGCGGAGGAAGATGACTACGGCGGCGGCGGAGTGAAGATTTCAGCGGTCGGCGCGAGTACGTCGGCGATGAGGTCGAGGCACTGAAGCTCTTCCTCACCGGTGGCGATGAAGTAGCGGCGGCGCTAGGGTTTGAGAAGCTCGAGCTGGAGAGAGAGGTCGAGCGGAGTAAAAGAAGTGAGGAAGGGAAGGAGGGGTATTTATAGCCACGGTGAAAAACTGCTCGCCCGAAGAAATTGGACGAACGTGCCCCTGACCCTTCTCATTCGCATGACATGTGTCACCCACGTAGTGAGAGGTGGAGATCGTGTTAGATCGTGGGTGAGTGGATAAGTGTATCGTGGGATGCAGAATGGTTTGAGTGGCAAAGCCGAAAATTTCGATAAGATTGGTTTTAAAGTTCCATTCGCAATTTCTTTAGCTGACAAGGACACAGTGAAGATTTTGAACGAGTTTCAAATAGAACGCACATGAAGAATTTGTGAACAGATTGGGTTGAGTAAAGCATAGAGGGGAAGGGTCCTATCACATTCACTTAGTAGAAAACCAACTTGAAGAAATAGCAATAAGTGAATGCTGTAGAGGACATAAACTCATATATATATAAATAGCCAATGAAGAAAAATGACGGAACCAATGAATACTATGCAAAGTTGAAGAATATGAATAATTGAGGAATTTCAACTTTTGGTGGTGGCGTAACCCACGTATAAGAATGATGATTTCAGACACCGCGTACAATTATAGTAGGGTTCTGAGAATCAAATTCTTCGTTAATTTCTTCACACTAAGAGTGTTATTCTTCATTGATTGAAGAAAAACGTTTCTTCATGTGTTGCACATCTAAGTCATCAATTTTGCATAAGTGTTAGGATGAGTGTCCTTTTCAAAGAACATTCGAAGATTCTAGGATATTTAGCTCACACCGCAACTTGCTAAATCTCTTCTCATCCAAGGGCTTTGTGAAGATATCGGCTAGCTGTTCTTCAGTCTTCACATGCTCAATAGAAATGTCGCCCTTCAACACATGATCACGAAGAAAATGATGATGAATCTGAATGTGCTTTGTCTTCGAGTGCTGAACTGGGTTGTGAGCAATCTTGAGGGCACTCTCATTGTCACAGAAGAGAGGCACATTCTTCATGTTGACGCTGTAGTCCTTGAGAGTTTGCTTCATCCATAGCAATTGGGCACAACAAGAACCAGCGACAATGTACTCAGCTTCAGCAGTAGATAGTGATACGCAGTTCTGTTTCTTCGAGGACTAACATACCAAAGATCATCCGAGGAAATTACATGTACCAGATGTTGACTTGCGATCCACACGATCACCAGCATAGTCAGAGTCAGAATATCCAACAAGATCAAAAACTGAGCCCTTGGGGTACCATAATCCAAGTGTTGGTGTGTGAGCTAGATATCGAAGAATATGGTTCACAGCCTTATGGTGTGATTCTTTCGGTGTAGCTTGAAATCGGGCACACATGCAAACACTAAGCATTATATCTGGCCTAGATGCACATAAGTACAATAAGGAACCTATCATGGAGCGGTATATCTTATGATCGAAGTCAATACCATTTTCATCAGTGCACAGATGGCCATTTGTGGGCATAGGAATTTTGACGCCTTTGCAATCTTGCATGCCGAATTTCCTCAGTACATCCTTGAGGTATTTCTCCTGAGAGATGAATATGCCATTGTGTTGTTGACGAAATTGAAGACCTAAGAAGAATTTCAACTCTCCCATCCTAGACATTTGATATTCTTCACTCATCATATAGGCAAATTGATCACTATAACGTTGGTCAGTACAGCCAAAGATAATATCATCAACATATATTTGGCACACAAACAATTCACCATCATAAGATGTAGTGAAAAGAGTAGGGTCGAGTGAACCTAGTTTGAATCCTTTCTTCATGAGGAGTTCCTTCAAGGTATCATACCAAGCCCGTGGGGCCTGCTTGAGGCCATAGAGGGCCTTGTTGAGTCTGAAGACTTTGTCAGGATTCTTTGGATCTTCAAAACCTGAGGGTTGAGCAACATATACTCCTTCCTCAAGCTTACCATTGAGGAATGCACTTTTCACATCCATTTGATATAAAGTGATATCATGATGGTTAGCATAAGCAAGTAATATGCGAATAGCCTCAAGTCTAGCAACAGGTGCAAAAGTTTCATCGAAATCAATTCCTTCAGCCTATGTGTAGCCTTGAGCTACAAGTCGTGCCTTATTCCTCACCATAAGGCCATTTTCATCTTGCTTGTTGCGGTAGATCCACTTTGTGCCGATGATATTGTGCTTGCGAGGATATGGACGTTTGACCAGTTCCCAGACATTGTTGAGTTCGAACTGATGCAATTCTTCTTGCATGGCCTGAATCCACTCAGGCTCCAGAAATGCTTCATCTACCTTAGTGGGATCTGTAATAGAGACAAAAGCATACTGCCCACAAAAGTTAGACAAATGTGAAGCTTTTGAGCATGTGAGAGGACCTGGCGCTTTGATGTCATTGATGATCTTTTCAACTTGCACTTCTTTTGCAATGCGAGGATGAGCTGGTTGTCATTGAAGAGTTTGATCAGTGTTTTCTTCAGCACCATTTTCTTCAGCATTTTCTTCATGTGCATTAGCTCGACGTTCTTCATATTCTGGAATGAATTCTTCAGCAGATTCTTCAGTAGGAATGACATCCTCAGTAGCCTTGAACTTGATAGTTTCCTCAGGTGCTGGTTCATCTATCACAGTAGGTAGGTGCTCTCTGTTTTATCGAACCGCACATCTACAGTTTCAACAACTTTGCGAAGAACGTTGTTGAAGACTCTGTAGGTGTGCGAGTCCTTTCTGTAATCAAGCATAAAACCTTCATGTGCTTTCGGTGCAAATTTTGAGTTGTGATGAGGATCTCTAATCCAACATTTAGCACCGAAGACTTTGAAATAACTTACATTGGGTTTCTTATTAGTGAGGAGTTCATAGGCAGTCTTTTTGAAGAATTTTTGAAGATATACTCTGTTGATGATGTGGCACGCAGTACCAATTGCCTCAGTCCAGAAACGATGAGGCGTTTTGTATTCATCAAGCATAGTGCAAGCCATCTCTGCAAGAGTCCTGTTCTTGCACTCCACGACGCCATTCTGCTGAGGAGTGTAGGGAGCAGATAACTCATGAGTAATACCAAGTTCATCAAGATAGTCATCGAGACCAGAATTCTTGAACTCAGTGCCATTGTCACTTCTGATGTGCTTGATATTCACACCAAAGTTGGTTGAAGCCCTCGAGGAAAATCGTTTGAAGACTTCCTGCACTTCATGTTTGTAAGTAACAAGGTGTACCCATGTATAGCGAGAATAATCATCAACAATAATAAAGCCATATTGAGATGCTTTATTTGAAATAGCAGAATAATGATTAGGACCAAAGAGATCCATGTGAAGCAATTCAAATGGGCGAGTGGTGGTCATGATAGTCTTTGCTGGATGCTTGGCCTTCATCATCTTCCCAGCTTCACAGGCTCCGCATAGGTGATCCTTGAGGAATTTGACATTCTCGATGCCAATGATATGCTTCTTCGTCGCAAGCATGTGCAAATTCCTCATGCCTACATGACCAAGTCGTCGATGCCAGAGCCAGCCTTCTGAAGCTTTTGCAAGTAAGCACACGGCTAGTTGTGGTCCTGTAGAGAAATCAACAATATACAGATCTCCTCTACTAAAGCCTTCGAAGACTTTGAAATTGTCAGCTTCCATAACCACAACACAACGGTACTTGCCAAAGACAACAACCATATCAAGATCACAAAGCATTGAGACAGACATAAGGTTGTATCCTAAGGACTCAACAAGCATGACTTTGTCCATGTGTCGATCCTTTGTAATCGCAACCTTACCTAGACCCAATACCTGACTTTTGCCTTTGTCAGCAAAAATGATATGCTTCAGATGCGACGGAGATAATGGAGCATCCATCAATAGATTCTTGTCACCAGTCATGTGGTTTGTACATCCACTATCAAGGACCCACTCAGTGGCTTTGGGTTGATCATCCTGCAGATGAATTAGTGCAGCTTACAAACTCATATACTGTAACACCCCGGATGTAACTTTCCCTATTTGTACTCAAACTCTTGCCGTTTCCGGCGTTAAGTTATTTTATTTTCTCGGGTTCGGGTTTTGCCTCTGTGTGTTGTTGTCATTGCCATGCATCTCATATCATGTCATCATGTGCATTGCATTTGCATACGTGTTCATCTCATGCATTCGAGCATTTTCCCCGTTGTCCGTTTTGCATTCCGGCGCTTCGTTCTCCTCCGGTGGACATTTCTAGCTTTCTTTCGTGTGTGGGGATTAAACATTTCCAGATTGGACCGAGACTTGCCAAGCGGCCTTGGTTTACTACCGATAGACCGCCTGTCAAGTTTCGTACCATTTGGACTTCGTTTGATACTCCAACGGTTAACCAAGGGACCGATAAGGCCTCGTGTGTGTTGCAGCCCAACACCCCTCCAATTTGGCCCAAAACCCATCAAACTCTGCTCCATGTCCTAGAGCGTTCGATCACGATCGCGTGGCTGAAAACCGCACCTCATTTGGACTCTCCTAGCTCCCTCTATGCCTATATATATCTCCCCGCATTCGAATCACGGACGAAACCCTAGATCCACCCACCTCTCGCGCCGCCGGACATTTCCCTGTCCGGCCGGACACGTCCGCCGCGCCCGTCCGCCGCCACGTGGCGCTCCACCATTGGCTCGCGCCGCCGCCCCACATCCCCGCCGCCGGAGCCCGCTGCGGCCCGTGGCCGGCCCGCCCTCGTCCGCGCACGGGCCAGAGCGCCGCGCCGCCGCCTGCCTCGTCCTCCTCCCGCACGCCGCCTCGCTCCGCCACCGCCGCCTCGCTCCGCCACCGCCGCCTCGCTCCGCCGTCGCCGGAGTTCGCCCGGCCGCCGCAGCCGCTCGCCGCC
>NC_041386.1:229018308-229020563 GCF_002162155.2 Triticum dicoccoides
GCCGCCCCGCCGCCCGGTGGTCGCCGCCCCGCCGCCTACCTCCTCCGACCTCACCGGCGACGCCCCGGCCGGTCCTCCCTCCTCCGCCGGCGAGAAGCTCCGGCGAGAGCCCGGCCACCTCGGTTCGCGCGCCGCCCCGATCCAGATCTGTTTTTCAGGGTTGACCTAATTTTTTTCTCTAAGTCCCCAGGATTTTTAGCCCAAGTGCACATGTTCACGGCTCCGTAACTTTGCATCCGTAGCTCCAATTCATGCATATAGCATATCAAAATGTTCATCTCAGAGATTACATCATTTCATTTCATTGCATCATTTTCATTTGAGTTCATCTTGCTGCCCGAAATGCTGTTAGAAGAGGGCTACTTGAGTTAATTGTCAGATCTGCTACTCCATTTAGCACTTTTGTCATTTTTGCCATGATTAATGTGTGCATGATATGCCCGTGAGTTCTTCATATGTTTTGTTAAGGGTTTTGTCATCTATCCAGAGATGCAACCCATGTATTTTTAGGATGTGTGTGGTGACTTGTGCAAGCTTGCAAAGTGGTGCACTTGCTAATTCTGTTTTCAGGGACTTAGTGTTTTCACTGTCCTGGGATTGTTTATCTCATGATGCCATATGTTCTTGTTGTTTCCTAGTGATCCGTGCCTCTTTTGAGGATGATCAGTAAGGGAGTTTTGTTAATATTGTAGTGCTCTATCCATCCATGTCTTTGTTTGCAATTATGGAGCACCATAGCTTGAGTCAATCGAGCTCTACTTTTGCTTCGTTGTGAATCTGGGCAGATCGTCAACTTGTTTGCGATTTTGCCGATGTTATTGTAGTTGAACCGTGCATGCTATGCTATTGTTCTTGCCATGTCTAGCTTGTATTTTGTGCCTTCTTGATGGATGTATGATTTTCTTGCCATGACTTGCACCGTGGTGAGTGCATCGAGCTCGTAAACATGCCTTCGTGAGTTATGTTTCAGCATGTCCCAGTTTTCACTAAGTCTGAAAACTGATTATGTTTTTGCTATGTTCGTGTGCTTGTTAGTATATTTTGTGATCCCTTTTGACTCAAGGTCACTAAGGGACTTTTGTTAAGCATGTTGAGTAGTTCCATGCCATGTCTTTCTTTGTCCTTTTCAGGTCCTGTAGCATGTTGTTTTGTTGCTCCGAAGAGGGCTATATGATCTGAAATTCCAGACAAGTGTTAATTTCACCAAGTCTGAGATCTGTTTTACCATTTGCGTTTTTGCCATGCTTGTTTGAACCTCCTAATGGATGAATTGGCCGTAGCTTAGTGCTAGACTTTTGTTAAACATCTTGTGTGCATCCCTGCCATATATTTTGTTGACATGTTTGGTGGCTATAGCATGTTCATTTCGTTGCATTTAGATGCCTACTTGCTGTAAATCGCAGACCGGTGTCATTTTTGAATCGCTTGCCATTTCCAAACCGTAACTCCGATTCCGGCGTTCTTTATATCGTTTTCAAGCGATTTCATCTCATCTTTCCAATGGCACACTTGGATTTCCATGTTGAGGACAGGTTCATGCATTTCCTGTCATATCTTGCATTTTGCATCCCGCATCGCATCCCGCATAGCATGTCATCTTTGCATCGTGATGATTGAGTTTGCACGTGGTTGATCGTATCCTTGTTGCTTGTTTGTCTTATTTGGGTAGAGCCGGGAGACGAGTTCGCTAACGAGGAGCCCATTGAGATTGCTTTTGAGGATCCAGTCAACTCTGACAACTGTGCAGGCAAGATGATCATACCCTCGAAATCACTACTATCTTTGCTATGCTAGTTTGCTCGCTCTTTGCTATGCCATTGCTATGATGCCTACCACTTGCTTCCAAGCCTCCAAAAATTGCCATGTCAAACCTCTAACCGACCATTGTCCTAGCATACCGTTGATTGGCTATGTTACCGCTTTGCTCAACCCCTCTTATAGCGTTGCTAGTTGCAGGTGATGATTGGAGACTGTTCCTTGTTGGAACATCTTTATTTACTTGTTGGGATATCATTATATTGCTTTGTTATCTTAATGCATCTATATACTTGGTAAAGGGTGGAAGGCTCGGCCTCTCGCCTAGGTGTTTTGTTCCACTCTTGCCGCCCTAGTTTCCGTCATATCGGTGTTATGTTCCCGGATTTTGCGTTCCTTATGCGGTTGGGTTATAATGGGAGCCCCTTGATAGTTCGCCTTGATTAAAGCTTTTCCAGCAATGCCCAACCTTGGTTTTGCCATTCGCCACCTAGCCTCTT
>NC_041386.1:229020868-229060572 GCF_002162155.2 Triticum dicoccoides
CCCCCCCGGGCCAGTGCTCCCTCTGAGTGTTGGTCCGAACCGGGCAGCCTGCGGGGCCACCTCGGGGAAACTTGAGGGTTGGTTTTACTCGTAGCTTGACCTATCTGAGTGTGCCCTGAGAACGAGATATGTGCAGCTCCTATCGGGATTTGTCGGCACATTCGGGCGGTGTTGCTGGTCTTGTTTTAACCTGTCGAAGTGTCTTGAGTTACCGAGATACCGAGTCTGATCGGAACGTCTTGGGAGGAGGTCTATTCCTTCGTTGACCGTGAGAGCTTGTCATGGGCTAAGTTGGGACTCCCCTGCAGGGATTGAACTTTCGAAAGCCGTGCCCGCGGTTATGGGCAGATGGGAATTTGTTAATGTTCGATTGTAGATAACTTGAACCTTAATTTAATTAAAATGAATCAACTGAGTGTGTTACCGTGATGGCCTCTTCTCGGCGGAGTCCGGGAAGTGGACACGGTGTTGGAGTAATGTTTGCGCAGGTTGCTCTCTAGTTTCTCGCTCGCGCTTTGCCTCCTCTTCTCACTCTCCTTTGCGAATAAGTTAGCCACCATATTTGCTAGTCGCTTACTGCAGCTCCACACATATTTTACCTTACCTTGCCTATAAGCTTAAATAGTCTTGATCATGAGGGTGCGAGATTGCTGAGTCCCTGTGGCTCACAGATTACTATTACACCAGATGCAGGGCCTGATGATTCTGCTCCAGGAGATGCGTATGAGCTCAAGTGGGAGTTCGACGAAGACTCTCAGCGATACTATGTTTCCTTTCCCGATGATCAGTAGTGGTGCCCAGTTGGGGGTGATTGGGACCGTGTCGCATGTTGGGTTCTCTTTTATTTTGGCGCCGTAGTCGGGCCATGAGTGTTTGGATGATGTAATGTTATTTATGTACTTGATTGACATGGCGAGTGTAAGCCAACTATGCTATCTCCCCTTTTATTATTATTACATGGGATGTTGTGAAGATTGCCTAACTTGCGACATATGCCTTCAATGCGATTATGTCTCTAAGTCGTGCCTCGACACGTGGGAGCTATAGTCGCATCGAGGGTATACTTCATCAATGAAGAATATGCATCAATTCATCAGATCAATTTCATCAAGTAAAAGAACTGATAAAGCAATATGAGGACGTGAGAAATGAAAGTTCATTTCTTCAAGATTAGCCTGCGTCCTATCAGGCATGCTCAGGTCTCCAGCAAATTCTTCAGACGATTACGTGCGTCTGGAGACCTGACCCTGCAGAAGAGACTAGTTCTTTTTCTTCACCACCCACATCTGAAGGGGTAGCAAAGAGTTCATCATTCTGCGAGCTCCATACGAAAAGGATGGCATAGAAGCAAGTCCATTTCGTCTCACATAAGAGGGGTTAGAGTAAGCATAAGAGTATGCAGAGAAATTCTTCGAGGACTTATGGACATAATGATTTGAAGAATAATGCACATATCCATAATCCTTAGATCTTCCCTGCGAAACAGATGGGTTAGCACGATGATGTTCATATGAGGACTCTGCTCCATATGAGGAATTTGGTCCATATGAAGAATTTGGTCCATATGAAGAATTTGATCTAGGGTTCCTATTCTTCACAGGTGGCATCATGATGACATTCACCTGAAGATTTTCAAGGCATCTTTTGGGAACCTAGATTTTCTTCATAGGGGAGCCATTCCTGCAATTAGTGCCAACATATCTAGCAAATACTTCACCATTCTGATTTTTGAATAGCTTATAGTTGGAGTCAATTGACTCATCATTAGAATGAGGAGATTCACATGCAAATCCAGATAAGTTAGATGGATCAACTAGAGGTTCCTTTGCAGCAACCCATGTAGTTTTGGGGTACTGCTCAGGCTTCCAATATGTACCATCAGCATTGAGTTTCCTCTCAAAGGCGATACCCTCTTTCCTAGGGTTCTTGTTGAGGATCTGCTTTTTAAGCACATCACAAAGAGCCTGATGCCCTTTGAGGCTTTTGTACATGCCTGTCATGTACAATTCCTTCAGCCCTGCATCGTCAGTGATACTAGCAATGTCCTCAGATGTGGAATTAGTGATAGCAGAGGCATGTGAAGAATTTGAAACATTAGCAGCATTTGAACATTCAGGTGAAGAATTAACAGATTCACGTTCAATGCACTTCAAGCATGGAGGAACAAATTCTTCCTCAGAAGCGCTGATTTGTTGAGCAAGTAATGAATCGCGCTCCTTCTGAAGATCTTCATAACTCACTCTTAGCTTCTCAAGGTCTTGCTTTCTTTGAAGAAATTTATAAGAAATCTTCTCATGATCCGATAAGAGAGTGTTATGATGACTTTGAGGTTTGTCAAGCTTGGACTGAAGTCTCTGAAGATTTTCAGTCAAAGTTTCAATGCGATCCATTTCTTCACCCAACATATCATCACTTTTATTTAGCATGTTTTGACCCTTTTCTAAAGCCCTTTGTTGTTTTATAGCAATCTTAGCAAGTTTAGAACAGCTGGGTTTAAGGTTTTCATCAGATTCATTCTCACTTGATTCAGAGGAGGTATATTTGAGTACCTTGGCACCCTTTGCCATGAAGCAATAGGTGGGAGCGTAGTCATCATCGCCTTCATTAGCCTTGTTGGTGAGGTCATTTTCTTCAGTGTTGAAGATAGATTTGCTGACGAATGCAGTAGCGAGAGCAAGGCTCGCCACTCCGGATTCGGACTTCAGAGTCCATTTCCTTGCCAATGAATGCCCTGGCCTTCTTGGAGATGCTCTTCTTGTGATATGAAGGCTTTGAGGATTTTGATGATGAGGATTTTGTGGATTTCTTCTTTTTCTTCGCATCATCAGAACTGTAATCCTTGTATTTCTTCTTCTTTGATTCCTTTTCCCACTGAGGACAATCTTGAATGAAATGTCCAGGTTTCTTGCATTTGTGACAGAGCCTCTTCTTGTAGTCACTGGATGAGGAATCATTGCTCCTTGACGATCTTCCAAGGCGACCACGTCTTGAGAACTTTTGGAACTTCTTCACGAGCAGAGCCAGATCATGGCTTAGTTCTTCAGGATCACCAAGGCTGCTACCAGAGTCTTCATCTTCGGACTCAGATACTGCCTTGGCCTTCAGTGCACGTGTTCTACCATAGCTTGAACCATAGAGATCTCTCTTTTCAGCAAGTTGGAACTCATGAGTATTTAGCCTCTCGAGAATATCAGCGGGATCAAGTGACTTGTAATCAGCACGTTCTTGTATCATCAATGCCAGAGTGTCAAATGAGGAATCAAGCGATCTTAGCAATTTCTTCACCACCTCATGGTCGGTGATGTCAGTGGCACCAAGTGCTTGAAGCTCATTTGAGATGTCAGTGAGGCGATCGAAGGTTTGTTGAACATTTCCATCGTTGAGTCTTTTGAAGCGGTTGAAGAGATTGCGAAGAACATCAACTCGAGAGTCACGCTAAGTTGAGACTCCTTCATTCACTTTGGACAACCTGTCTCAGATAAGCTTCGCTGTTTCCAAAGCACTCACTCTGCCATACTGTCCTTTGCTCAGATGGCCACATATGATATTCTTCGCTTGAGAGTCGAGTTGCTTGAATCTCTTCACATCGGCAGCATTCAGAGAAGGTGTGACTGAGGGAACACCATTTTCCACAACATGCCAGAGATCGTTATAAATTGCTTCAAGATGCATTCGCATCTTATTCTTCCAGTAGGGGTAGTCCGTCCCATCGAAGGTAGGACACCCAGCAGAGACCTTAATCATACCTGCGGTCGACATAACTAAAATTCCAGGCGGTTAAACCAAAATCACACAGAACAAGGGAGTACCTTGCTCTGATACCAATTGAAAGTGCGTTATATCGACTAGAGGGGGGGTGAATAGGCGATTTTTATGAAATTCTTCACTGAGGAATTTGCCGGTGAGGAAATTCCTTAGCGAAGAACTACTAGCAGCGGAATAAGTACTCAAAAGTAAACATAACAAAATACAAGCATAGTCATCATGATGAAATGAAGACAGACACAAAGTACAGGAAGCGTAATCACAGGATAACACAGGATGAAGACAAACAGACTGAAGAAATTGAACTGAGGAAATTGAGAAAGTCTTCAGTCAAAGTCTTCAAACACAGATATGAACAAACACACAACACAGTTACGAGGAAATGAAAGAGTTGAGGAAATAGAACCAGTAAGCTTGGTGAAGACAATGATTTGGTAGACCAGTTCCAACTGCTGTCTCAGTTGTACGTCTGGCTGGAGCGGCTGAGTATTTAAACTCGAGGACACACAGTCCCGGACACCCAGTCCTGAACACGCAGCTCAGGACACCCAGTCCTCACTGTATTCTCCTTGAACTAAGGTCACACAGACCTCGTCCAATCACTCGTGGTAAGTCTTCAAGCAACTTCCAAACCTTCACAAACTTGGTCACTTGATGATCCACAATTCCTCTTGGATGCTCTAGACCATGACGCCTAACTGTCTGGAAGAAGCACAGTCTTCAAAGGTAACAAGCGTCGGATCCACTCAGGATCAATCTCTTCAGTGATGCTCAATCACTTGGGGTTTGTAGGTGTTTGGGTTTTGGGTTTTTGGTTTTTCCTCACTTGATGATTTTCGCTCAAAGTCCTCAGAGGATGGGTTGCTCTCAAATGACAAGTGTCAGTTTCTCTCGGAGCAGCCAACCAGCTAGTAGTCGTAGGGGGCGGCTATTTATAGCCTAGGGAGTAGCCCGACATGATAAGACATAAATGCCCTTCAATGATATGACGGTTAGGTGGATAGATATTTTGGGACAGCTGGCGCATAGCACAGCAACGGTCAGAATTTTGAGTAGCAAAATCCTCAGGGCTATCATGTTCCTCACTGTGTAGGCAATCCGCACTGGCGAATTCCTAACTCCTCAGTCAGGACAAATTCCTTAGAGACCAGAAGAACTTCGTCTCTGTCACTGAAGAAATTGACTGAACTGTATGAGATTTCCAATGGCTTCACTCGAAGGGATTGGTAGGTGTAGGATTTTGAGTTGAGCATCACATGGAAAATTTTCCTTAGTATTTCCTCGACCCCCTTTAACAGTACGGTGTTTCCTATGACTCAAGAAAGAGAAAAACAAAAACTATGAAAATGAAAGTCTTCAAGCCTCATATTCCTCGTATGAATATCAAGTCTTCACGGACACACCAATTTCTTCACTTTCAAAGTCGTCATGAAAGTCTTCAGAAATACCAAAATTTTCAGTCGAAGATATTCATTTTTAGGGGTCGACTTTTCCTATAAATATCAAACTCCTCATAGACTTATAGACCTGTGTACACTCACAAACGCATTAGTCACTTAACCTATAAGTCTTCAATACACCAAAATCACTAAGAGGCACTAGATGCACTTACATGAGTCACCCTCAAGAACTCTCTAGTTCTTATTCTTTGGGATCCACATCATCTTGATGGGAATCCTTGGAGTTGTAGTCATACTTGATGAAGTATAACTTGATGTAGTCTTGGGAACCCACTTGACCAAGGCCTTGCGAGCTTCTTCAAATGCATCAATCTCCTCTTGAAGCTTGTCCTTGCCTTTTTGCTTGTGGTCTTATGGTGGAAGATCATCTTGAGCTTGTGTCCCCTTGAAGGAAGTAGGATCATGCTTCTCTTGGTGAGGAACAAACTTTGTCTTGGGTTATTGATCTTCTTCCCACTAAACCAACACCATGATTCTTCCAGTGCCTTCCTTGCTTGCGTACAATTTACTCAAATTGTTTACTTCCGACAAGGCTCTTGTAAACACCTTTCTCTATAATTCCCTTCAATAAGCTATTTTCTTGCTCTAATGTAACTTGGCCGAGAGAATCATTAGTGGAATCAAAAGAACTACTAGAAGCAACAATATTGGATTTAGCATGATTATTGTTACTACTAGAAGAAGAATCTTTCTTACTCTTGTTGCCAGATTTTACTTGTGGCATGTAAGTAGACAAGAGTAAGCGCTTGGCAGTGTAAGAAGAACTTTTCTTACGAAGATCATCATTGATTGCTTTTAAGAACCCATGCTCTTGCTCTAGGTTGAGCTTTTCAAATCGTAGCTTCTCATGAGTCTTTAAAAGTTCTCAGTGATCTTCTAAGGTAGTTTCATGAGCTAACTTAAGAGTGTTTAGTTCTTTAGTTAGACACTCAATCACCTTCTTATCATCGGCATTCGTTTTATCTTCATTAGCATGATTAATAGCAAGTTCACCATAGTTTTCCTCACTAGAGTTGTCAACAAGTAAATCATCACCTAGCAAATCATCTTCATCACTATTGAAATCAACATACTCGGGGTGTGATATTTTGGGCCTTTAGCCATGAAGCATCTTCCAATTCCTTCATTCGGTGAGTCAAATATGACATAGGAGTTGGTTGACACAAGTGCTAGATCGGGAACACCTTCATCTTGAGTATATTCGGAGTCGGAGTGATAAATTCTATCGGAGTTAGTGTCGGAGTCGGAGTCGGATACCCATTCACAAACATGAGCTTGTTGTCTTCGTTTTGTATAGCTCCTTGATGACTTGTCCTTCCTTTCCGAATCCTTGCTTCTGCGAGAGGTTCTTTGTTCATAATGATCATCTCTACTCCTCTCTCTTGGAGGTGATTCTTCTCTTCTACTTCTCCTTTTAGGCGAGTCTTCTCTTTGTTTGTAGGAAGCTGTACACTCATTGGAGTAGTGTCCGGGTCTTCCATAATTGTATCAATTACGCTCACGACTAGAAGATCTTTTGTCATTGAAGGACCTTGACTTGGAACTTCTTTCTTTTCTTCTACTCTTGTAGAACTTGTTGAAGTTCTTCACCATTAGGCTCAATTCCTCATTGAAGACTTGTTTCTCACTTGATTATGTAGGAGCATCACATGAGGCTTTGTAAGCACCACTAGACTTGTTGTGAAGCTCTTCTTTATCCTTGTGTGAAATCTCATGAGCAACAATTCTACTAATGACTTCTATTGGCTTGAGATTTTTGTAATTGGGCATCATTTGGATACAGTTCATATTTTCCATCTAAGGCTCTTATTATCTTCTTGATGATGAATCTGTCGGTCATCTCTTCACTTCCTAAGCCGACAATATCATTGGTGATGAGAGCAAGCCTAGAGTACATTTTAGCGACACCTTCACCATCCTTCATTTTGAACTTGTCAAGTTGACTTTGAAGCACATCCAATTTGGATTCATTGACGGAGTTGGTACCTTCATGCATATCAAGCAAAGTATCCCAAATTTCCTTTGAATTCTCAAGACGGTTGATTTTGTTGAATTCTTCAGGGCACAATCCATTGAAGTGGATATCGCAAGCTTGAGCCTTGTATTGCAACATCTTCAATTCTTTCACGGTTGCTTCACAATTTGGTTCTCTCCCATCAAAGAATTCACCTTGGAAGCCAATACACATAATAGCCCAAACAGCGGGGTTATGTCCAAGAATATGCATTTTCATCTTATGCTTCCAACTAGCAAAATTAGTACCATCAAAGTAAGGACCTCTACGGTGGTTATTTCCCTCGCTAGACGCCATACTCTCCTAGGTTATGAAACCAAGGCTATGATCACCAAAGCTATGGAAATCAAGGCAAAATGGAGACCAAAGCTCTGATACCACTTGTAGGATTGAAAGTATGTCTAGAGGGAGGTGATTAAACTACTTGACCAAATAAAAATCTAGCCTTCTCCCAATTTTAAGTCCTGGCAGATTTTGGCAACTTATCACAAGTCAAGCATTCAACCTACACATGCAAATCTAAGAGTATAACAACGGAATGTAAATCATTGCATATGAAGGTAAAGGGGAGGAGTTTGAGGGGATCAAACGCAATGTAGACATGAAGATTTCTGGCATGGTTCCGATAGGTGGTGCTATCGTACATCCACATTGATGGAGACTTCAACCCACGAAGGGCAACTGTCGGTGTAAAAACCGACAGATCTCGGGTAGGGGGTCCCGAACTGTGCGTCTAGGCCGGATGGTAACAAGAGGCAAGGAACACGAAGTTTTACCCAGGTTCGGGCCCTCTCGATGGAGGTAAAACCCTACATCCTGCTTGATTAATATTGATGACATGGGTAGTACAAGAGTAGATCTACCACAAGATCGAAGAGGCTAAACCCTAGCAGCTAGCCTATGGTATGATTGTTGTTGTGTATGTTGTGCTACGGACTAAAACCCTCCAGTTTATATAGACACCGGAGAGGGTTAGGGTTACACAAAGTCGGTTACAATGGTAGGAGATCTGCATATCCGTATCGCCAAGCTTGCCTTCCACGCCAAGGAAAGTCCCTTCCGGACATAGGACGGAGTCTTCAATCTTGTATCTTCATAGTCCAACAGTCCGGCCAAAGGATATAGTCTGGCTGTCCGAATACCCCCTAATCCAGGACTCCCTCAGTAGCCCCCGAACCAAGCTTCAATGACGATGAGTCCGGCGCGCAGATTGTCTTCGGCATTGCAAGGCGGGTTCTCCTCCAAATTCCGTGTACCTGTTGAATAAAGTCCGGTTTCTTGTAGATGTTGCGCTTCTTGGCTTCTACGCCCAATAATGGCCGCTTCCCACGTGTCAAACGAATATGAAAAGCCTGAGTGTTTTTACATTCACGCCCCTAGCCGCGTAAATGAGCTGCCATATTTAAGGGGACAAGGATTTAGATCCAATCCACACCTTCTCACCTTCGCAAGTGTTCATCAGAGCGCATCCGACCAAGGTCCATTCCACCATGGCCAGCCATCGCAACTCCTCCCCTCGCCCTTCCAGCCCTAAGCCTGGATATTGGGAGAGATGCTCCATCCTGCATAGTGAGCTAGTGACGCTCCAGACCAAGGGATTTCTTCCCCCGGCCTATATGGTCCCGGTTCGAGCCGGTCTTGCCGTCTACAACGGCGGAGAGCAAGCAGAGAGTGCCCCTAATCCCTCCAAAGGAGAGCGGGTGTGCCTCGTCCCTTATTTAATAAGGGGGCTCAGATTTCCAATCCATCCATTTCTCCGGGGGCTGCTAGAGTTCTACGGCCTCCAGCTACATAATCTCACGCCTGCCTCCATTTTGCATATCGCGGGCTTTGTGGCCCTCTGCGAGCTGTTCTTGGGTGTTGAGGCTCATTTCGGACTATGGAAGGAGCTATTCTGCCTCGTGCCCCGTTCCAAGAAGGGGTCAATGTATCAAGTGGGCAGAGCCGAAGTGTGGCGCATCGCCGGGACCGGATATCTGTCCGGAACCCCAAAGAAGGCATCCGAAGACTGTCCCTCGAAATGGTTTTATATAGAAGACGTCCCGCTGCCAGATCCTGTCCGGATCGGCCTCCCTGAATTCAACAATGCTCCCTGAAAGAAGCGCCTAAGCTGGTGCCCACGGAGCCCTCAGAGGGAAAGTGACAGGGACATCATTTACCTGATGGGCCGAATAAGATTGTTAGCCCATTCTGGACTAACCATGATCGGGGTTATGGCCGAATGTATTATGCGGGGGGTGCAGCCGCTTCAGTATAGAAGCCACCCCATGTGGGACTTCAACGGGGAGGACGACGCCACCCGCTACGGCCGTAAGGGGCTGGATTCAGCTGCCGCTCTACTAAAGATCTTGTCCACTTTGTATAAGGGAGAAGAGGAGGAATTTTGTAACACCCCGGATATGACTTTCCTAACAGATGGCTACTTGCTGTAAATCGTAGAACGTGGCCATATTTGAATTGCTTGCCATTTCCAAACCGTAACTCCGATTCCGGCGTTCTTTATATCGTTTTCAAGCGATTTCATCTCATATTTCTAGTGGCACACTTGGATTTCCATGTTGGGGCCAGGTTCATGTATCCCTTGTCAAATCTTGCATATGCATCCCGCATCGCATCCCGCATAGCATACCATCCTGGCATCATATTGTTTGAGCTTTGCACGTGGTTGATCGTGTTCTGTTTGCTTGTTTGTCTTGTTTGGGTAGAGCCGGGAGACGAGTTCGCTAACGAGGAGCCCGTTGAGTTTGCTTTCGAGGATCCAGTCAACTCTGACAACTTTGCAGGCAAGATGATCATACCCTCGAAATCACTACTATCTTTGCTTTGCTAGATGCTCGCTCTTTTGCTATGCCTATGCTACGATGCCTACCACTTGCTTATCATGCCTCCTAAATTGCCATGTCAAACCTCTAACCCACCATATCCTAGCAAACCGTTGATTGCTAGTTGCAGGGGAAGATTGGAGACCGTTCCTTGTTAGAACATTTTTTACTTGTTGGGATATCATTATATTATCTTGTTATCTTAATGCATCTATATACTTGGTAAAGGGTGGAAGGCTCGGCCTCTCGCCTAGTGTTTTGTTCCACTCTTGCCGCCCTAGTTTCCGTCACATCGGTGTTATGTTCCCGGATTTTTTGCGTTCCTTACGCGGTTGGGTTATAATGGGGACCCCTTGATAGTTTGCCTTGATTAAAGCTTTTCCAGCAATGCCCAACCTTGGTTTTACCATTTGCCACCTAGCCTCTTTTTCCCTTGGGTTTCCGGAGCCCGAGGGTCATCTTATTTTAAACCCCCCCGGGCTAGTGCTCCTCTGAGTGTTGGTCCACCTGTCAGCTGCCGGTGGCCACTAGGGGCAACTCTAGGCTGGCCTGCCTGTACCTAAGACAATCTGAGTGTGCCCTGAGAACGAGATATGTGCAGCTCCTATCGGGATTTGTCGGCACATTCGGGCGGTGTTGCTGGATTTGTTTTAACCTGTCGAAGTGTCTTGAAGAACCGAGGTACCGAGTCTGATCGGAACATCTCGGGAGAAGGTCTATTCCTTCGTTGACCGTGAGAGCTTTTCATGGGCTAAGTTGGGACTCCCCTGCAGGGATTTGAACTTTCGAAAGCCGTGCCTGTGGTTATGGGCAGATGGGAATTTGTTAATGTCCGGTTCTAGATAACTTGAACCTTAACTTAATTAAAATGAATCAACAGTGTGAGTTGCCGTGATGGTCTCTTCTCGTCGGAGTCCGGGAAGTGAACACAGTGTTGGAGTAATGCTTGCCGCAGGTTGCCTCTCTAGTTACTTGTTCGCGCTTTGCCTCCTCTTCTCGCTCTCTTTTGCGAACATGATAGCCACCATATATGCTAGTCACTTGCTGCAGCTCCACATATTTACCTTGCCTTTCCTATTAAGCTTAAATAGTCTTGACCGCGAGGGTGCAAGATTGCTGAGTCCCTGTGGCTCACAGATTACTTCCAAATCAAATGTAGGGTCTGATGATTCTGCTCCAGGTGACGCGCTTGAGCTCAAGTGGGAGTTCGACGAGGACTCTCAATGATACTACGTGTCTTTCCCTGATGATCAGTAGTGGTGCCCAGTCGGGGGTGATAGGGACCGTGTCGCATGTTGGGTTATCTTTTATTTTGGCGCCGTAGTCAGGCCATGAGTGGTTGAATGTTGTAATGCTATTTATGTACTTTGTGTGACGTGGCGAGTGTAAGCCAACTATGTTCCTCCCCTTTTATTATCTATATTACATGGGATGTTGTGATGATTGCCTAACTTACGACATTGCTTTCAATACGGTTATGCCTCTAAGTCGTGCCTCGACAAGTGGGAGATATAGCCGCATCGAGGGCGTTACAAGTTGGTAATCAGAACCTTCCCCGACCTTAGGAGCCCCATTGCTTGATCGTTTTTAGCAGCCGAGTTGTGTCTAGAAAAATGTTTTGAGTCATTTAGGAATTATATATCGGAGAGTTTAGGAATTCTTTTTACTCCCCAGTCTCCTCATCGCTCTGGTAAGGCATCCTGACGTAGAGTTTTGACTCTTCTCTTCTCAAATTTCACTAAAAAAAATTTAGGATCACACGTGTATCTTGGAATCGTTCTGATGGTTTTATGATGAGAACATTGTCTTGGTGCCTCCTATCAGGGGTTTTGTGGAAGTGTCCCGGGGAGTTGAGCTCTGAGGTGTTGTCGTCATAATTTTATCATTGCAGTTCTGGAATACCTGAGTTTAGTACGCCGACATCGAAAATCTCTTTTATGAAGTTCGTTGGTGAGATAACCTCGACGCCACCCAGTACTGGGGCGGGAGTTCGGGAGTATCGCCATAACTTGTATAACGGATGCTTTTTGAAGGTTGAGGTAGATGGTTTCCGAAGTTTTTCTCGGTTATGTGTTGAAGGATGGATACAGCTGGATGTAGGATTTGCTAGATTTGGGTGAGATATTATGCTTCCCCTGTATCCCCAACACCTGATTGCATAACCGGAAAGGTTCGAGAGTTTCATAGGTGGGAATTCTCGTAGCTCTAGTTCTTCTTCCACGGATATTTGGTTTGAGATTGGGATTCTTACCGAGTATTCGTTCTTGATCCGTACCTTGTTGATTTATTTCTCTACCTAAATTCTAAGTGGATTCTCAATTTATGGATATGTGACCATTTCAAGAGGAATGCATTCGTTCATTTTGTTCGGATGTGAAGACTTTATGTTGCAATTTTCATTCCGTTGGATTCAGCTTCATTTTATCTATCAATGTGCTAACGGTGGTCAACCTCTTCAGGATGGCTCCCGCTAAGAGCACCAATCAGAATCAGAATCAAGATCCGCCACCACCTCCACCTCCTCTGGAGGCATGGCAAGCTGTGATGGCCACAACCAATGCAAACACACAGTTGATCATGCAAATTCTTCAAGAGCACAATCAAGGCAACCAAGGGAACCAAGGCAACAATTTAGAATCACTTTGCTACACTCAACCAGTTCCTTGCTAACGGGCCAAAGACTTTCAGCAATTGTGTTGAGGCATCTGATGCTGACGATTGGCTCGTGGATCTGTGCAAGCATTTCGAGTGCAGTAACGCCAGGCCTGAGGACTTCGTCAAGTTCGCATCCTTCCAACTCAAAGATCAAGTTGCAGAATGGTTCTAGCAGTACAAGGACTCCAGAGGTGGACGTGCGATTACCTGGGATGAATTCCATCAAGACTTCAAAGCTCATCATATTCCTCAGAGCGTGGTTGAAAGCAAGCGTGAGGAATTATGCAACCTGAAGCAAGGCTCTTTGTCTGTCTATGACTACAACAAGTTGTTCCAGAAGCTCGCCCGCTTTGCTAAGCAGGACGTCCGTGATGAGAAGAGCATGATATACCAGTTCAGGGGTGGTCTCAGAGAAGAAATTCAGCTAGCTCTTGTTCTCTTTGAGCCCTTGAGGTACGATGAGTTCTACAACATGGCATTGAAGCAAGAGGCCGCTCAACTGAGGTGTGATGCTTCCAAGAAGCGAGTCAGAGATGCTACTCCTTCTTCCTCTACTCAAGTGGCCAAGCAGCACAAGTATTGGCTTCCTCCTCCTCCGTTTCGTCGGCCGTATCAGCAGAAGAGCAAAGGTGGCAGTGGATCTTCCCACCCACCCAACCCTGGCTTTCAGAACAAGACTTTGTCTCAAGATCCAAGATTGAGTGCTCCGTATCACCGTCCGCTTTCAGAGGTCACGTGCAACAAGTGCCAACAGAAGGGTCACTATGCCAACAAGTGTTTCAACCAGATGCGTCTTCCTCCTCCTCCTCCTCCTATTAGATCGGCAAGTACAGCTGTGGTCAAGCATAATCCCAAGCACGCCAAGGTCAACTTGATGAATGCAGCTCAGGCAGAGGACTCGTCAGATGTCATCATGGGTAACCTTCCTGTTAATGATATTCCAGCTAAAGTTCTTTTTGACACGGGTGCATCGCATTGTTTCATCTCGAGACCGTTTTCATCTAAGCATGGTTTGGCTTTGCAAATTTTTCCTAGTCCATTAGCAGTTGTCTCTCCCGGTAGGCGCATGCATGCTAACTCCATTGCTCCGGATGTTACTATCACTTTGGGTGACTATAAGTTCTTGTCTTCTCCAAATGTTCTTGGCGACTCGGATATTGATCTTATTCTCGGAATGGATTGGCTTTCTAAGCACAAGGCGCATCTTGATTGTGCAGCCAGGCAGATTCAATTGACTCATTCGTCTGAGGATGTAATTGTCTTTGCCGCTCGGGATAATACCATCCGTCTATTTTCTCTCAATGAGAAGGGTGAACTGGATGCTATCTCGCAGATTCCAGTCATTTGCGAATATCAAGACATTTTTCCAGAAGAGCTCCCAGGAATGCCTCCGCACCGGCCAGTTGAATTCGTCATCGATCTTGAGCCTGGCACGGAACCTGTGTGCAAGCGTCCTTACAAGCTCGGACCTGAAGAGTTGAAGGAGTTGAAAGCAACTCGATATTCAAGAAAGAATGGGTCTCATCCGGCCTAGTTCTTCTCCGTGGGGTTGTGGTGTTCTTTTTGTGAAGAAGAAGGATGGAACGGACCGACTTTGTGTTGATTACCGTCCATTGAACAAGAAGACCATCAAGAACAAATACCCACTTCCCAACATCAACGAGCTGTTGGAACAACTCAAAGGTGCCCAAGTATTCTCCAAGCTTGATCACTGTATGGTTATCATCAGATTCGAATCCGTGAGCAAGATATTCCCAAGACGGCTTTCAGGACAAGCTATGGTTCATATGAATACACTGTCATGTCTTTTGGCCTCGTCAACGCTCCTCCGACTTTCTCTCGCATGATGAACTTCATCTTCAACGCCTACACCAATGACTTCGTTTTGGTCTATCTCGACGACATTCTGGTTTTCTCGAAGAACAAGGAAGATCATGCCAAGCACTTGCGTTTGGTACTCGATAAACTTAGAGAACACAAGTTCTACGCCAAGTTCTCCAAGTGCGAATTTTGGCTCGATGAGGTTCTTTATCTTGGTCATATCATCTCTGCCAAGGGCATTGCAGTGAATCCTGAGAAGGTGTCTACAATTGTGAATTGGGAACCTCCTCAGAACGTGAAGCAACTCCGTAGCTTCCTCAGTCTCGCAAGCTACTGCCGAAGATTCGTTGAAAACCTTTCCAAGATCGCGAAGCCTCTCTCAAATCTTCTCCAGAAGCACGTCAAGTACGTTTGGTCTTCGGAGTGTCACATTGCTTTCAACACTTTGAAAGAGAAATTGATCACTGCTCCAGTTCTAACTCCGCCTGATGAATCCAAGCCGTACGAGGTATTTTGTGATGCCTCTCTCCAAGGTCTTGGTGCAGTATTGATGCAAGAGAAGAAAGTTGTGGCTTATACCTCTCGTCAGTTGAAGCCCAACGAGAAGAACTACCCCACTCATGATCTCGAGTTGGCGGCAGTTGTGCACGCTCTTTTGACTTGGAGACATCTCTTATTGGGAAGAAAAGTGGACATCTTCACTGACCACAAGAGTCTCAAGTACATCTTCACTCAGCCTAATCTCAACCTCAGGCAGACTCGATGGGTCGAGATGATTCAAGAGTATAATTCGAGTATCGAGTATACTCCAGGCAAGGCTAATGTGATTGCTGATGCTTTGAGCAGAAAGGCTTATTGCAACAGTCTGATTCTCAAGCCTTATCAACCCGAGCTTTGCGAAGCTTTCCGCAAACTTAATCTGCAAGTTGTTCCTCAAGGTTTCCTTGCCAACCTTCAAGTCTCTCCTACCTTGGAAGACCAGATTCGCCAAGCTCAGCTTCTTGATGCTATGGTGAAAAAGGTGAAGATTGGGATTGCCAAGAGTCAACCCAAGTACAAGTGCTACCGCCTTGATGACAAGGATACTCTCTTCTTCGAGGATCGTATTGTCATGCCCAAAGGTGACCTTCGTAAAGTGATCATGAATGAGGCTCACAATTCTCTCCTCTCCATCCACCCTGGGAGCTCGAAGATGTATCAGGACCTCAAGTAGGCTTATTGGTGGACTCGAATGAAGTGCGAGATTGCTCAATTCATGAATGAATGTGATGTCTGCAGAAGAGTGAAGGCAGAACACCAAAGGCCAGCAGGTCTCCTCCAACCTCTTGCCATTCCAGAATGGAAGTTTGACCACATTGAAATGGACTTCGTGACTGGGTTTCCAAAGTCCAAGCGTGGCAATGATGCTATATTCGCTGTCATCGACAAACTCACCAAAGTGGCTCACTTTCTGCCTATCAAAGAGTCAATCACTGCAGCTCAATTGGCGGAACTCTATACCTCTCGAATTGTCTCTCTGCACGGTATTCCACAAGTGATCTCTTCAGACCGTGGCAGCATCTTTACCTCCAAGTTTAGGGATTCTTTTCAGAAGGCCATGGGTACCAACATCCGCTTCAGCACAACTTTCCATCCTCAAACTAGCGGTCAAGTCGAGCGTGTCAACCAGATTCTTGAAGATATGCTCAGGGCTTGTGTGATCTCCTTCGGCATGAAGTGGGAGGATTGTCTTCCATATGCTGAATTCTCCTACAACAACAGTTTTCAAGCAAGTTCGGGCAAGGCCCCATTTGAAATTCTGTATGGCAGGAAGTGTCATACCCCTCTCAACTGGTGTGAAACCGGTGAACGTCAGCTTTTGGGTAATGACTTAATCACAGAGGCAGAGGAAATGTGCAAAGTCATTCGAGATAACCTCAAAGCAGCCCAATCCCGCCAGAAGAGCTACTATGATAGTAAGCGCCGTGATTTGGCTTTCGAGATCGGAGGTCATGTTTACCTCCGCGTCTCTCCTATGGAAGGTACTCGTCGCTTCGGTATCAAAGGGAAGCTTGCCCCTAGATACGTGGGACCTTTCAAGATTGTCAGCAAGAGAGGCGATCTCGCCTATCAACTCGAGCTTCCTTCAAACTTTGCAAATGTTCATGACATGTCCCATGTCTCTCAACTCCGAAAGTGCTTCAAGACTCCTGACCGCACCGTCAACTTCGAGGACATTGAGCTCCAAGAAGATCTCTCTTATCGTGAGCACCCAGTTGCTATTCTTGAAGAGGCTAAACGCAAGACTCACAACAAGTCAATCAAATTCCTCAAAGTCAAGTGGTCACACCATTCCGACCGTGAAGCTACCTGGGAACGCGAGGATCACCTCCGTTCTGAGTACCCGGCGTTCTTTCAGTCCTAGATCTCGGGACGAGATCCTTTCGTAGTGGTGGAGTGTTGTAACACCCCAGATATGACTTTCCTAATATGTATTCCAACTCTTGCCGTTTCCGGCCTTAAGTTATTTTATTTTCTCGGGTTCGGGTTTTTGTCTCCGTGTGTTGTTATCGTTGTCATGCATCTCATATCATGTCATCATGTGCATTGCATTTGCATACGTGTTCATTCCATGCATTCGAGCATTTTCCCCGTTGTCCGTTTTGCATTCCGGCGCTTCGTGTGTGGCGATTAAACATTTCCGGATTGGACCGAGACTTGCCAAGCGGCCTTGGTTTACCACCGGTAGACCGCCTGTCAAGTTTCGTACATTTGGACTTCATTTGATGCTCCAACGGCTAACCGAGGGACCGAAAAGGCCTCATGTGTGTTGCAGCCCAACACCCCTCCAATTTGGCCCAAAACCCACCAAAACCCTCTCCATCATCTAGAGCGTTCGATCACGATCGCGTGGCCGAAAACCGCACCTCATTTGGACTCTCCTAGCTCCCTCTATGCCTATATATAGATCCCCACATATCAAATCTCGGGCGAGACCCTAAAATCTCATATCCGCCATCGCTGGACAAAAACTCGCCGGGCCGGACACGTCCGACCCGCGCCGCCGCCGCCACTTGTCGCCTTCTGGTTCGCTGCTGCCTCCACCAATCGCGCCGGCCCGGGGAGCCCGCGGGAGGCCCTCCCAGCCCGGAGCCACGCCGCCCGCGCCCGCCTCCATCTCCCCGCGCTCCGGCCGCCGCTCCGCCGTCCCGCTGTCGTC
Organism: Triticum dicoccoides; assembly: GCF_002162155.2. Taxonomy (NCBI): domain Eukaryota; kingdom Viridiplantae; phylum Streptophyta; class Magnoliopsida; order Poales; family Poaceae; genus Triticum; species Triticum dicoccoides. The sequence goes on from NC_041386.1 coordinate 229,038,605, forward strand.
CAAGGTCGCCGCAGGCGCCGCCCGACCGACCCGCGCCGCCCGCGTGCCCCCGTCGACGCCGGCCGCCGTGGCCGCCCCGCCCGGCCACCGGTTCGGCCGCGGCGCCCCTCGCCGGCTCCTCGTCGTCCGGCCGTTATCCTCCATCTCCGGCGAAGCTCCGGCCAACCTCGTAACCCGTGCACCCGGATCTGGATCTAGATCCAAATATCTCGGGTTGACTTTTTCCCGAAACCCTAATATTTTGGCTATGTTCATTGCATCGTAAGTCCTCATCCGTAGCTCCGTTTTGGGCATATAGCATATCAAAATGTTCGCCTCAAAGAGTACATCATTTCATCTCATTTTATCATTTTCATTTGAGTTCATCTTGATGTATGAAATGCTGTTAGAAGAGTGCCATTTGAGATAATTGTCAGATCTGCTGCTCCAATTAGATATTTGTCATTTTTGCCATGGTTATTGTGTGCATGATATGCCCCTGAGCTCTACATATGTTTTGTTAAGGGTTTTGCAATCTTTCCAAAGGTGCAACCCATGTATTTTTGTGATGTGTGTGGTGACTAGCACAAGCTTGCAAAGTGAGGCATTTTTTAATGCTGATTTCAGGGACTTAGCATTTCCACTAAGTCCTTGAGCTGGTTATCTCATCTGGCCATATGTTCATGTTGTTTCCTAGTGATCCGTGCCTCTTTTGAGGATGATCAGTAAGGATGTTTTGTTAATCTTGTAGTGCTCTATCCATCCATGTCTTTGTTTGCAATTATGGAGCACCCTAGCTTGAGTCAATCGAGCTCTACTTTTGTCATTTCGTAAATCTGGGCAGATTGTCTACTTGTTAGCAATTTTGCCGAGGATGTTGTAGTTGATCCGTGCATGCTATGGTTTTGTTCCTGCCATGTCTAGCTTGTATTTTGTGTATTCTTGATGGGTGTATGCTTAGATTGTCATGAGATGCTCTGTAGTCTGAGAACTGATTATGTTTTCGCCATGTTCACATGCTTGCAAATGTATTTTCTGATCCCTTTTGGCTCAAGGTCACTAAGGGACTTTTGTTAAGCTCTTTGAGTAGCTCCATGCCATGCTTTACTTTGCCATGTTCATGTCCTGTAGCATATAGTTTTCTTGCTCCGAAGAGTGCTATCTGATCTGAAATTCCAGACAAGTGTTAATTTCACTAAGTCTGAAATCTGTTTGTCAAATGCATTTTTGCTATGCTTGTTTGAACCTGTTAATGGATGAATTGGCCGTAGCTCAGTGCTAGACTTTTGTTAAGCTTCATGAATGGATTCCTGCCATGTATTTTGTTGTCATGTTTGGGTGCTGTAGCATGTTCATCTTGTTGCATTTAGATGGCTACTTGCTGTAAATCGCAGAACGTGGCCATATTTGAATTGCTTGCCATTTCCAAACCGTAACTCCGATTCCGGTGTTCTTTATATAGTTTTCAAGCGATTTAATCTCATCTTTCCAGTGGCACACTTGGATTTCCAAGTTGGGGCCAGGTTCATGCATCCCTTGTCAAATCTTGCATATGCATCCCGCATCGCATCCCGCATAGCATACCATCCTGGCATCATATTGTTTGAGCTTTGCACGTGGTTGATCGTGTTCCGTTTACTTGTTTGTCTTGTTTGGGTAGATCCGGGAGACGAGTTCGCTAATGAGGAGCCCGTTGAGTTTGCTTTCGAGGATCTAGTCAACTCTGACAACTTTGCAGGCAAGATGATCATACCCTCGAAATCACTACTATCTTTGCTTTGCTAGATGCTCGCTCTTTTGCTATGCCTATGCTACGATGCCTACCACTTTCTTATCATGCCTCCTAAATTGCCATGTCAAACCTCTAACCCACCATGTCCTAGCAAACCATTGATTGGCTATGTTACCGCTTGCTCAACCCCTCTTATAGCGTTGCTAGTTGCAGGGGAAGATTGGAGACTGTTCCTTGTTGGAACATTTTTTACTTGTTGGGATATCATTATATTATCTTGTTATCTTAATGCATCTATATACTTGGTAAAGGGTGGAAGGCTTGGCCTCTCGCCTAGTGTTTTGTTCCACTCTTGCCGCCCTAGTTTCCGTCATATCGGTGTTATGTTCCCGGATTTTTTGCGTTCCTTACGCGGTTGGGTTATAATGGGAACCCCTTGATAGTTCGCCTTGATTAAAGCTTTTCCAGCAATGCCCAACCTTGGTTTTACCATTTTCCACCTAGCCTTTTTTCCCTTAGGTTTCCGGAGCCCGAGGGTCATCTTATTTTAAACCCCCCCGGGCCAGTGCTCCTCTGAGTGTTGGTCCACCTGTCAGCTGCCGGTGGCCACCATGGGAAACTCTGGGCTGGCCTACCGGTACCTAAGACAATCTGAGTGTGCCCTGAGAACAAGATATGTGCAGCTCCTATCGGGATTTGTCGGCACATTCGGGTGGTGTTGCTGGATTTTTTTAACCTGTCGAAGTGTCTTGAAGAACAGAGATTCCTTCATTGACCGTGAGAGCTTGTCATGGGCTAAGTTGGGACTCCCCTGCAGGGATTTGAAATTTCGAAAGCCGTGCCCGCGGTTATGGGCAGATGGGAATTTGTTAATGTCTAGTTGTAGATAACTTGAACCTTAACTTAATTAAAATGAATTAACAGTGTGAGTTTCCGTGATGGTCTCTTCTCGGCGGAGTCCGGGAAGTGAACACGGTGTTGGAGTGATGCTTTCCGCAGGTTGCCTCTCTAGTTACTCGTTCGCGCTTTGCTTCCTCTTCTCGCTCTCTTTTGCGAACAGGATAGCCACCATATATGCTAGTCACTTGCTGCTCACATATTTACCTTGCCTTTCCTATTAAGCTTAAATAGTCTTGATTGCGAGGGTGCGAGATTGCTGAGTCCCTGTGGCTCATAGATTACTTCCAAACCAGATGCAGGGCCTGATGATTCCGCTCCAGGTGACGCACTTGAGCTCAAGTGGGAGTTCGACGAGGACTCTCAACGATACTACGTGTCTTTCCCTGATGATCAGTAGTGGTCCCCAGTTGGGGGTGATAGGGACCGTGTCGCATGTTGGGTTAGCTTTTATTTTGGCGCCGTAGTCGGGCCATGAGTGGTTGAATGTTGTAATGCTATTTATGTACTTTGTGTGATGTGGCGAGTGTAAGCCAACTATGTTCCTCCCCTTTTATTATCTATATTACATGGGATGTTGTGATGATTGCCTAACTTGCGACATTGCTTTCAATGCGGTTATGCCTCTAAGTCGTGCCTCGACACGTGGGAGATATAGCCGCATCGAGGGTGTTACAAATTTCTCCGCGTCAACCCACAGGGTGGATTCTCTATGCACAATCCCCCAAGCTGGGTAAGCGGTCGCATTTACTTGCTCATCCGTTTTGTATTCCCATTGTTTAAATATTCAGTCTGACGACTTCAACGCAGGAACTGCGCCGGGCTGTTAAGGAAATAAGCAGCCCTACTCCACAACCCGAGGACCCAGGACGGTCCCTCGGCCCGGCCTCTCAAGAGGATCCAGACATATCTGTGGAGCTGATTGATGGAGTGTTCCATCAATTGAGCAAGGACAATGCCTTGGTGGCCATTACGGCCGATTACCCAGGGCTAATCCTGATCCCCCAGGTAACTGAGATCGAAGTCCCAGTACCCCGAATAGGGGTCCGCCCACTCGTGTTTTCAGTTACCTAATCACAACCGAACTTTGCAGGGGAGGTTTTTAAGGCGGAAGGCTGAACCTGCGGCGACAAGCCAACGAGGGGCCGTAGGGCCCCGCGGGTAGAAAAGAAGCGCAGTCCGGACCGAGGTGTCAGTGCAAAGGTATGGCGCGCCCCCCTTATCCCAGGTGTTATACCTTCGAGGCACATTGACACTCACACTCTCTTCAGGACAAAGAGACCTCGCCGGACTATATTCGGAGAGGCTGCCAATCGCGCCCCCACCAGCCAGGCTCCAAAGCCTGGTCCGGAGGCGGAGGCGAATGCAAGGCGTGCGCCAGACGCTCCTCCGAAGGAGGATGTGGACGGGTTGTCTGCCACCAACTCTGAGGTGGAGAGTGCCATGAACCATAGGCGTCGCTGGACAATTCTTCGTGACGCTAGTTTCTCCCAAGGGGCGTAGATGCCTTCAACTCGGGAGATGCGTACCTCCATGCTGCTCAAAATGGTCTAGCCAAAGCCACGGAGCAGTATGTAAAAGACATACGGGTAAGAAAATTCTGGTAATTATATATATATACCAGTAGCCCCCGAGACTTGAAACAGTTAGAATAACTGATTTAAGGATCATTTGTTATGCAGGTTCTTACAGAAAAGAATTCCCTACTGTCCAAGGAGCTGGAAGAGTGCAAGGACCAACTTAAGGCCGCACTAGCCGCGGCAGGGGAGCCCAAGGAGACCCCCTCTGGTAATATACACTTCGAAAGATGAGTACTTTGCGAAGCATGTCATGGGTGCGAATCTGACAAATGAAAGTGCAGATGGCGCCGGATTGAATCCGGAAAGGCAACACCTCCTATGCCAGCTAAAGGCTGGTGAGAAGGTGCTGACAAAGGTGAGGCGGAAGAAGAACGATCTCTAAGATGCCAACACCAAGCTGGGCGTCGAGCTAAAAGATGTTCATGCCCAGCTGTCAGACTCCGTGAAGGAGAATCAGTGGCTTCGGCGCGACAAATTTAGTAAGTGCTTGAACAAACCTTTGAAAGAAAGTTCGGCGGGGAAGTCGACTAACGGAGCAATGTCTGTTGGTCTGCTAACAGGTTGTCCTGCAGAGGAGATGCCCGGTTCTACGGGTGACCTTCTTCCCGAGCTCTCGGAACTGCTCGATCGAGTTCGGCAGGCAATGCAAGGCGTCGCCCAGGCCCTGTGGCCATCCGTCTCCGTGCCCGAAGGTCTTGGAGATCTTGCGGAGAAGCTAAAGGGAGCATGGCGGCGCTTTCGATTGTGGAAGATATCAGCCTACCGTCAAGGCGCTAGGGAGGCCCGGGCCATGGTGAAGATGCGGTACGCAAAGGCTGACCCCAACCACATGGCCGAGGTCGGTCCTGTAGGGCCCGATGGGAAGGAGATCCCTGTAAGCTTAGTATACGGCCAAGTAGAGTTGGCCGCAAAGTATTCCCAGCAGGACTGTAAATTATACAGCCTGTTAGATGGTATTGAAGAGGAATACAATCAGTCAAAATGACTATATAATTTAATTGACATTTATAATGCCTTCTAGCCGGATTGTAGATCATTTGTCATGGACGGCCTTTTTGCTTCAGCCTCGGGACCTGACGGTCCGGAGTGTGTCCGAATTCCCATGCGGTTATATAGGAACCGGGGAATGCATGGAGACCAGGCGTAGGGGTCATTAGGGCTTGAGCAGACAAGTGCCCGACTAGTTATGTTATATTACATGGTTAGTAAGAAACATCTTCCAGGGAGAATAGTTCCGTAAGGGGTTCCTTTCCCTGGGAGGCATGCCCTAAGGTGCATGTCCATGCTGCGAAAAGAAACGCAGGAAAAACATCTGGGGGCGTATAGATAAAAATAAAAAAAGATCATCTTTAGTTCACCGACCGAATATTCCCTTAAGAACACTAGCTTTCGGCTTCACCCAGTCTGAGGTACACGTCCGGCCGACCCGGCAGTAACAATCGCAGAGGTGCTCCCTTTACCACCTAGCCGAACAATCGCGAACGTAGGGGTAAGCACAGGAGCCAGGCAACCCAGCTTGGCCAAAACTTAAGTCATATCGATGCATATAATGGTGAATAAAAGGTACATGCGGAAGTGTGACACATGTGTTGGGCATGAAGCCCGTATGAATAAGCTTCTGTTTAAAGAAGCCCCCAGGTTTAATGAGCGCGGATGGCGCGTCACTTTATGAGCCTTTAGAGGCTATAAGAGAGAGAGAGAAGAAGAGAAATGTAAGACAGAAAATATATAAAAAATGGAAAGAGGAAGGAGACGAACACAGAGTCCGGCGCTAGGCATAGAATCTTTGGAGACGGGCTGCGTTCCATGGGTTTGGCTCGAGTCGGTTATCCGATGCATCCCGCAGGCTGTACGCTCCACCAGTCAGGACTTGGTCAATTATGAAGGGACCTTCCCACTTGGGCTTGAGTTTGTCCTTTTTCTTGTCCGGTAGTCGTAGAACTAATTCGCCAACGTTGTAATTTTTGGCCCGTACTTCTCTGCTTTGGTATCTTCGAGCCTGCTATTGATAGAATGCGGAATGGGCTTTTGCCACGTCACGCTCCTCCTCCAATGCGTCCAAGCTGTCCTGCCGATCGAGCTCGGCTTCTCTTTCTTCGTACATGCGCACTCGAGGTGAGTCATGAATTATGTCGCAAGGCAAAACTGCCTCTGCGATGTACACCATGAAGAATGGTGTGTATCCGGTGGTGCAATTCGGCGTGGTCCGCAGCCCCCAGAGTACGGAGTCGAGCTCCTCTACCCAGTGCGTGTTAGATTCCTGGAGGGACCGCACTAATCTGGGTTTGATGCTGCTCATTATAAGACCATTTGCACATTCGACCTGGCCGTTAGTTTGTGGGTGATAGACGGAAGCATAATCGAGCTTGATGCCCATGTTTTTTCACCAGAGTTTTACCTCGTCGGTCGTGAAGTTCATGCCGTTATCAGGGATGATGCTGTGGGGGATGCCGTAACAGTGTACAACCCCGGATATAAAGTCTATTACTGGTCCGGATTCGGCCGTCTTAACAGGCTTGGCTTCTATCCATTTGGTGAACTTATCCACCATGACCAGTAAGTATTTTTGCTTGTGGGTTCCGCCTTTAAGGGGTCCAACCATGTCAAGCCCCCAGACCGCGAAGGGCCAAGTAATGGGGATAGTTTGGAGGGCGGTGGGTGGCATATGGCTTTGGTTTGCAAAGAGCTGGCAACCGGTGCATCGTTGGACTAAGTCCTGAGCGTCTGCCCGGGCCGTCGGCCAATAAAAGCCTGTACGGAAGGCCTTGCTTACAAGGGACCAGGCTGTAGTGTGATGACCGCCGAGTCCTGCATGAATTTCAGCCAGGAGGTTCCGCCCCTCCTCTTCGGAGATGCACCTTTGAAGGACTCCGGTAGTGCTTTTCTTATAAAGCTCTCCCTCGTGGACTCTGTAGGCTTTGGATTGCCACACTATGCAGCGTGCCTCATTTTGGTCCTCGGGGAGTTCCTGCCTAGTAAGGTAGGCGAGGAATGGTTCTGTCCACGGGGCGATGACGGCCATTATTACGTGGGCTGAAGGTGTTATTTCATTGGCAGAGCCTCCGATTGAGTCAGAATGTTCGGTGTCGGGCAGTGCAGTTGGGTCCGGGCTGTTATTGTTCGGCTCCCCTTCCCATACGACGGATGGCTCGAACAGCCTTTCCAAGAAGATGTTGGGGGGGGGACTACATCGCGTTTTGCGCCAATGCGTGCCAGGACATCTGCCGCCTGATTATTTTCCCGGGCTATATGGTGAAATTCAAGCCCCTCGAACCGAGCTAACATTTTTAGGACGGCGTTGCGGTAAGCTGCCATTTTTGGATCCTTGGCATCGAAGTCTCCATTTATTTGGGATATTGCGAGGTTCGAGTCCCCGCGCACCTCTAGGCGTTGGATGCCCATGGATACTGCCATCCGGAGACCATGTAAAAGGGCCTCATATTCGGCTGCATTGTTGGAGTTCGTGTACATAATCTGTAGTACGTATTGAACTGTGTCTCCTGTGGGGGAGGTCAAAACGATGCCAGCCCCCAGTCTGGCCAACATCTTGGAGCCGTCGAAATGCATGATCCAATTTGAATATGTGTCGTACTCATTAGGGAGTTCGGCCTCCGTCCATTCTGCGACGAATTCGGCCAAGACTTGCGACTTGATGGCTCGTCGTGGCTTATAAGTTATGTCGAACAGGAGGAGCTCAATGGCCCATTTTGCAATCCGGCCCGTTGCGTCACGGTTGTTTATAATATCGTTAAGTGGTACTTCCGAGGCTACTGTTATTGAACACTCTTGAAAGTAGTGTCGTAGCTTCCGGGATGCCATGAATACCGCGTACGCAATCTTTTGACAATGCGGGTACCGTGATTTGCAGGGAGTGAGGACAGTGGACACATAATAGACCGGCTTTTAAAGCGGGAATTTGTGTCTGTCCGCTTCTCGTTCGATGACGAGCACTACGCTTACAACCTGATGTGTTGCTGCAATGTATAATAGCATTGGTTCGCCAATGTTTGGCGCGGCAGGACTGGGTTTGTTGCCAGTATGGCTTTTATTTTGTCGAGTCCGGCCGTGGCTGCATCTGTCCATTTGAAGTGTTCGGTGCGCCGAAGGAGGCGGTAAAGGGGTAGGGCCTTTTCTCCTAAGCGGGAGATAAAGCGGCTTAGAGCCGCCACGCATCCAGTTAACTTTTGTATTTGTTTGAGGTCCTTTGGGATATCCAGTTGTGACAGAGCTCAGATCTTGGCTGGATTTGCTTCAATTCCTCTATCGGATACAATGAAGCCCAAGAGCTTTCCAGCTGGAACGCCGAAAACGCATTTTTCCGGGTTGAGCTTGATGTCGTATGTTCGGAGGTTATCAAATGTGAGCCTCAGGTCGTCTACTAGAGATTCAACATGTCTTGTTTTCACGGCCACATCATCTACATATGCCTCCACTGTTTTGCCGATCTGGCTTGCCAGACATGTCTGAATCATGCGCTGATATGTTGCGCCGGTGTTTTTGAGCCCGAAGGGCATCGTGTTGAAGCAGAATGGCCCGTATGGTGTGATAAATGTCGTTGCGGCTTGGTCTGGTTCTGCCATCTTGATTTGATGGTAGCCAGAATATGCGTCGAGGAAACACAACGAATCGTGTCCTGCGGTAGCATCGATAATTTGATCGACGCGGGGGAGGGGGAAGGGATCCTTTGGGCAAGCCTTGTTAAGGTCTTTAAAATCAACACATAGGCGCCAAGATTTGTCCTTCTTTGGTACCATCACCAGGTTTGCTAGCCAGTCCGGATGTTTTATATCTCTGATGAATCCAGCCTCCAATAGCTTTGCTAGCTCCTCTCCCATGGCCTGTCTCTTAGGTTCGGGAAAATGCCGAAGAGCCTGTTTGACAGGTTTGAATCCTGTTTGGATATTTAAGCTATGCTCGGCCAGCCTGCGTGGGATTCCTGGCATGTCTGAAGGGTGCCAGGTGAAAATGTCCCAATTCTCTCGTAGGAACTCTCGCAATGCGGCGTCGACATCAGGGTTTAACTGTGCCCCGATGGAAGTTGTTTTATTAGGGTCCGTTGGATGGACGTGGAATTTGACTATTTCGTCCGCCGGTTTAAAGGAGGTGGACTTGGATCTTTTGTCGAGTACCACATCGTCCCTATTCACTGTAGAGCGCAGCGCAGTCAGCTCCTCAGCCGCTAGGGCTTCGGATAGTGCCTCAAGGGCTAGTGCGAATGTATTCTTTTCGGCGCGGAGTGCTATGTCCAGATCACTAGCGAGAGTGATGATCCCATTAGGCCCGGGCATCTTGAGCTTCATGTACCCGTAATGGGGTATTGCTTGGAAGATTGTAAACGCTTCCCGCCCTAGCAGAGCGTGATAACCGCTGCTGAATGGAGCCACCTGGAACGTGACCTCTTCGGACTTGTAATTATCCGGCGTGGCGAACACCACATCTAGTGTGATTTTTCCTGTACATCTCGCTTCCCAACTAGGGATTATTCCTCTAAAGGTTGTGTTGCTTCGCTCAATGCGGTTCCAGTCTATTTCCATTTTTTGAAGGGTCTCTTCATAAATGAGGTTCAATCCGCTGCCGCCGTCCATGAGTACCTTGGTAAGACGAAAGCCGTCCACTATTGGACTGAGGACCAATGCGGCTGGTGCTCGGGCTGTTCGGAATTTAGGTTCATCACTAGCGTTAAAGGTAATAGCCGTGTCACTCCATGGGTTTATTCTTGCTACTTGGTAGACTTCGGCAAGGCCGCGGAGTGTCCTTTTTCGCATATTATTTGATGCGAAAGTCTCGAAGACTGTTAATACCGTATTGGTGTCTCTGGGGTGGCTTTCTGTGGCCTCCGGAATTAGGAGATTTTCGCCAATTTTCGCCACCTGCTGGAGTATCCAACATGCTCTAAGGCTGTGAGTTGGTGTGGTGTCCTCTATACTGTGAATTTTACAGGGTCCATTAAGCCATCCTTCCAGTACGGTTCCATGCCCTATAGAGGGTTTTTGCTTTTTAGTGCTTGAACCGGGTGACTGGTGATGATGCACCCTTTTATTTCGGACTGGGTTTGTATTCAGGGCTGGATTGTCCCAGAATTTTATTTCGGTTTTCCAGGTGCTTTCCATCGCACGGTACATTTGTACAATGGACGCCAAGTCAGCGACGCGTGTAATATCATGGCGACTTATGGCGTTGAGTATTCCCTTGTCCGTGCAATTATTGCAGAAGATTGAGATTGCGTCTTCCTCGTGGCAGTCCCTTAGCCTGTTCTTAACCAAGAGGAATCTGGCCCAGTAATGATGTACTATTTCATCGGGTTCTTGCCTGATTTTGGATAGATCGCTTATGTTGGGGTGGGTGGGTGGAATTAAATCCGAAGCCTCACCCCATCTAAGGCTCAGAGGCCGAGGAATTTCTGAACTCGAAAATTTGGATTCCTGGATGTTGTCTAATGAATCCAGCCCGTCGCCTGACTCTAAGTTCAGGTCTTGAGTGATATCCTCCCCTCCGCGGGTATCTAGCTTGGAGGGATCGGGAATCCGGACGTAGAGAGTCCTTAAGATAGATGAAGGGTCTCCGCACTGTCCCTCTACCACGGCAACATGATGGCTGACTTGGGGAGAGTTAATCTCTCTCAGATCGGTTTTAGGCCTAATCTGGTCATAGTCCGTAGCGACTCCCAGGGCGGCGAAGCGATCCAAGAGCTCGTTTATGGAGGAAAGCTCCATTGGATCTAACTGCTCGACGAGTTCCAAGCTGACATGAAGATTGTTTTCGATGGCTCGAGAGGTCATCATCGGCGCAGAAGCCGAACAGGCGGTCATAAGAAAACCACCTAGCCGGAGGGTTTGGCCGACAGCCAAAGCTCCCTTAGCAACGGTGCCGTCTTTAAAGACGGGGTGAGACATCCTTCCTGATGGCGACGACACAGAGGAACTCTCAATTAAAGCACCAATGTCCGTGTCAAAACCGGCGGATCTCGGGTAGGGGGTCCCGAACTGTGCGTCTAGGCCGGATGGTAACAGGAGGCAAGGGACACGAAGTTTTACCCAGGTTCGGGCCCTCTCGATGGAGGTAAAACCCTACATCCTGCTTGATTAATATTGATGACATGGGTAGTACAAGAGTAGATCTACCACGAGATCGGAGAGGCTAAACCCTAGAAGCTAGCCTATGGTATGATTGTTGTTGTGTATGTTGTCCTACGGACTAAAACCCTCCGGTTTATATAGACACTGGAGAGGGTTAGGGTTACACAAAGTCGGTTACAATGGTATGAGATCTGCATATCCGTATCGCCAAGCTTGCCTTCCACGCCAAGGAAAGTCCCTTCCGGACACGGGACGGAGTCTTCAATCTTGTATCTTCATAGTCCAACAGTCCGGCCAAAGGATATAGTCCGGCTGTCCGAACACCCCCTAATCCAGGACTCCCTCAGCAACGGTTGCGCGAGACCACGGAGGGCTCCACCCATGAAGTGTCCACGAAGAAGCAACCTTGTCTATCCCAGCATGGCCATCGCCCACGAAGGACTTGCCTCACTTGGGTAGATCTTCATGAAGTAGGCGATATCCTTTCCCTTACAAACTCCTTGGTTCAACTCCACAATCTTGACGGAGGCTCCCAAGTGACACCCAACCAATCTAGGAGACACCACTCTCCAAAAGGTAATAGATGGCGTGTTGATGATGAACTCCTTGTTCTTGTGTTTCAAATGATAGTCTCGCCAAGATTCAACTCTCTCTCATAGATTTGGATATGGTGGAAAGATGATTTGAGTGGAAAGACACTTGGTGAAGGCTAGAGATCAAGATTCTTGTGGTTGGATTGGAATGTCTTGGTCTCAACACGTGAGTAGGTGGTTTTCTCTTAGAAAATGAATGGTGGAAGTGTAGGCATGTTCTGATTTCTCTCTCCACAAATGGAGGAAGGGTGGAGGGGTATATATAGCCTCCACACAAAATCTAACCGTTACACACAATTTACCAAACCCGGTGGGAATGAATAGTGAAACATGGTCAGACCGATTCAGTTCAAAATGTGAATGTTAGGCTTTTCGATGGGACCAACATGATCAACTTGGTAGCACCAATTGTGTTAGTGTTAGGGCATAACGTAATCTCGGTGAGACCAATCACATGAACTCGGTGAGATCAATTTCAGCAATAGGCAAACAGAGAGTTGGTCAGGAAAACTCGGTGGGACCGATCGCTCATTTTGGTGAGACCGAAATGTTACGAAGAGGAAAAAAAGAGTTTGCATTGCGAACTCGGTGGGACCGATTGCTCATCTCAGTTATACTGAAATGTTACGAAGGGAAATAGAGAGTTTGCAATCCCATCTCGGTGAGACCGAGATCCCTATCGGTGAGACCAAACTGATTAGGGTTTCTTGCTATGGCTATGTCAAGTGAACTCGATGGCGCCGGATAGATCAAATCAGTGGGGCCGAGTTTTACTTTTGGTTTAGGACATATGTGGATATGAGAAAGTGGTTGAGGTATTTTGGAGCATATCACCGAGCACTTTGAGCAAGCAAGCCATTAAGCAATACCTCATCCTCTTTTAATAATATTGGCTTTTCCTATGGACTCAATGTGATCTTGGATAACTAAAATAAAAATGTAGAGTCTTGAGCTTGTGCCAATATGTGTCCTTAGTATTTTGAGGGGTCCACATCTCTAGTCCATGCCATGACGATCATTGAACTTTCTGAAAAGATTGTCTTGAATTGATATTAGTTCAGTGAGCTATATGTTGTTAATAATTACCAATACCACCCAGGGATTAGTTGCAGTTTCGTCCTCCACAACAGAGCGGTGGATTCATCACGAAAAGGATCATCACGTTCCCAAGTGGCTTTATGTTGAGAATGATTTGACCACTGAACTTTAAGAAATTTGATAGCCCTTTGACGGGTGCGATGTTCTTCTTGATAGAGAATGCGGACCAGATGCTCTATGTAGGTGAGATCATCGTGCTGGGTTTGAGCTTTATAAGCCATGTGGTTGTTGCAATTAGACTTGCGACTCAGGGCGTCGACCATGACATTAGACTTGCCCAGGGTATAAGAAATATCATAGTAATAGTCAGTAATTGTTTTTCATATATCGCTGCTGACTGAGATCCAGATATAGCTGAGTAAACGAATACTTTAGTGCAAAGAAATGCCGCCACGAGTACCAAAAAAGAAATGCCGCCACAACTTTACTGCAAATTTAACTGCAGCAAGTTCAAGGTCGACTCCCAGTTCTCTAATGAACAACTTTCCATTCACTTCTCGCATTCAAAGAAGTTGTACTCTTGAAATTTTACCTGACGAAAAGCCAGTAGAGTATTACCCGCATAACTTTCGAGTTCACACGGATTTAGGGAAGACAAAGATTCAACCCATTGGGGCATCTTAGGAACATATACCACAAACTTCACGAGTAATTAACTCAAGCCCGGAAGCAGATTACGGTTGACAAGGGCGGGGATATAATTTACCAAAGGCATTATGTATCCAAGGAAAGGCTCACAAGGTTACTAAATATGAAAAATGTTGTCGGATAAAAACCCAACAAATGATCTGGTGGTCCACGAGGGATCTGATGTGAGCATCGGTACTCAAACAGAAGAAGAAAGAATGCAAGGAGATCATATTATAGAAACAACTGACTGATCCAAAGCTCAGATGCAAAGGATTTATGATTTCCAAATCAAGGGATCAGAAGCAAATGCTCTGATAAAAGATGGATAAGTTGAATAGACTCAGAATGATAATCAATCAAGGCTTGATTCGTCGAACACCAGCTCATGTCCGGAGTGATGTCTGAACCTAGGGAAGAATTCTAATTAGGACCGATGATCACAAGCATTCACAAACAAATTGAATCAAATGCTCGAAATTACAATGACAAAGGATGCTAATGAGTATTGCTAGACATATGGAAGTAACCATAATGCAGAGCAATAGATGGAGAGGATTATCGTAAGATCGGATAGTACTTCAATGTATCTTGTGAATCACTTGATCAAATAGGAATGAACAAATCCTCGATAAGTATGTGGAATTATTCATAGGGGTATTCATGCGGCAAGGAACTATAGGGCAGTAAGCATAAAGGATTCTCGGAACATCAGAGAGTACTTCAGGACATCTTGTAATAACAAGAGCAACTGGGGATGAAGGTATCAGCGACAATGTAGGTAGTTACCCATAAGGATTTATCGGTGGTAGGGATTGCAATGGAGAAGGGCACAAGGGTCTCGGGAAAACATTGGAGAGTATCTTTAGAATCTTCTGGTCCATGAGGCAATCATCTGGAGTGAGGGGCTCTCTGGGAGAAAGTATTTACAAGAACCTAGACTTAGAGTTAGCAAAATCATTTAATTCGAATAGAAGAGATCAGATTCTTGAGTATAGACGAAGAATAAAAGATCATAATACCACCCAATGGTGATGTGGGCTTGTAAGCCACACATTCATTTAAGTTAAGGTTTTTCAATTACTAGAGTCAACTTCGGCCAAGGAGTTGGAAAGGGGGGGGGTTCCTACAGGCAGTCGGCTCTGATACCAACTTGTGTACGATCAAGATCGGGGACTCATGGGAAGATATCACAACACAACTCTAGACACAAATTAAAATAATACAAGCTTTATATTACAAGCTAGGGGCCTCGAGGCTCGAATACACACCTCGATACAAAAGAGAGTCAGCGAAATCAACAATATCTTAGTACATACATAAGTTAGACAAGATTGCCTTAAGAAGGCAAATATAAAAGCAACAACGATCGAAGAGGCAAGGCCTCCTGCCTAGGACCTCCTAACTACTCATGGTCGTCGGCGGTCTCCACGTAGCAGCAGACGATGAGGTGGCATCTGGCTCCTGGGATACACCATCTGATTGCAGAAACCGGGTATATGGGAAAGCGGTAGCAAAGCAACCGTGAGTACTCATCCAAAGTACTCGCAAGACTTACATCAGATCTACACTAAGTATGCATCAGTATAAAATGGAGGGGTTGTATCTGTGGACTGAACTGCAGAATGCCAGAATAGAGGGGAAATCCTAGCCTATCAAAGACTAGCATCTTCAATCATCTTCAAGCATCTTGCAACATTTGGAAGAGTACAAAATAGCAATTTATATTAACAAGCATGTTGTAGCATTAACGCCCAGAGATCATTCCTTGTGTCCCTGTGAGAAAGCAATCTCAGAGCCAACATATCCATCACATATCTCAAGTATCCATTTCTATTTGTAATATATCAGGATACCATTCCGAGCATCCTTTACTATGGACACGACTGTTCGGATAGATAAACTTCTTTGTAGGGGTGCACCACATTACCCAACACGCTTGATTATTCTGGCCGGACACACTTTCCTGGGTCATGCCCGGCCTCAGAAGAGCAACACGTCGTAGTCCTACCTAGGCTCAACAGAGAGGTCCCCGACGGTCTATGATACGTCTCCAACATATCTATAATCTATGAACTATTCATGTTGTTATATTATCATTATTGAATGTTTTACGATCATTTTAGAGCAACTTTATATCATTTTTGAGGACTAACCTATTAACATAGTGCCTAGTGCGAGTTAGTGTTTTTTCTCGTTTATTACATCGCAGAAAATCAATACCAAATGGAGTCCAAACGCAGTGAAACTTTTTGTAGATTTTTCTGGACCAGAAGACACCTGGTGGGCCAAAGAAGTACCAGGCGTGCCCAATTGGGTTGTGCCCACCTCGGTGGCCTCCTGCACCGCCTCTTCGCCCTGTAAATCTCCAAATATTCCAAAAACCCTAGGGAAGTCGATAGATCAGAAGTTTCGTCGCCGCAAGCCTCTATAGCCATGAAAAACCATTCTAGACCCCATTCCAGCACCCTGCGGGAGGGGGAAATCATCACCGGTGGCCATCTTCATCATCCCGGCAGCCAACATGATGAGGTGGGAGTAGTCCACCCTTGGGGCTAAGGGTTTGTACCAGTAGCTATGTCTTTAATCTCTCTCTGTCTCATGTTCTTGAGATGTCACGTATCGCGGAGTTTGTTAATATAGTTGGACCATATAGTGTTTTCCCCTCTCTATCTTGTTGTGAATTGAGTTTCCCTTTGAGATTTCGTATCGGATTGAATACTTTTATGGATTTTAGATCACTTCATGTGTGTCTTGCTATGAATACCTGTGGTGACAATGAGGTATCATATTGATTCACTTAATATGTGTTTTAGCACTCAACTCACAGATTCCCGAGGTGACATTGGGGTAATGTATGCATAGGGGTTGATGGGCATTCTCATCTTTGTTTCTCTAGTAGCAATCTTGGTGCACTCTTTTAAGTTCTTTGTGTTGGATTGAGTATTATGAATCTGAAATTGTTTGATGCATATCATATAATCAACTCACGGATAGTCGCGGTGACATTTGAGTATCTAGGTGACATTAGAGTTGGTTGATGTGTATCATATGGTGTTATTTTAGTATGAACTCTTGGTTAGATCGATCAGAAAGAATAGCTTGTTGTTATTTTAGTACGAACTCTAGGATAGATTGATCAGACAGAATAGCTTTGAGGTGGTTTCGTACCCTACGAAAAATTTCTTATTATGTTCTCTGCTAGATAGGAACTTTGGAGTGATTCTTCATCTCACATTGAGGGATGGTTATATGATCCAATTATATTAGCATTGTTGAGAGATTGCACTAGCGAAAGTTCGGACCCTAGGCCTCATTTTCAAGCATTGCAATACCGTTCGTGCCCACTTTTGTTACTTGCTACCTTGCTGTTTTTTATTGTTCCTATTACAAAAATCAATATCTACTATCATTATTACACTTGTATCACCATCTCTTCGCCGAAGTAGTGCGCCTATACAAATTTCCATTGTATTTGGTGTGTTGGGGACACAAGAGACATTTTATTATTTTGTTGCAGGGTTGTTTGAGAGAGACCATCTTCATCCTACGTCTCCCACGGATTGATAAACTTTAGGTCATCCACTTGAGGGAAAATTGCTACTGTCCTACAAAACTCTACACTTGGAGGCCCAACACGTGTCTACAAGAATAAAGTTGCGTCGTATACATCACTCTCCATCCTAATCACTCAGGGGTCTTAGGCCCACCGCCCTTTGCACTCTGGGTCGTTACGTGCAGGGCGATCCAGGCCACCTCCTTTGGGGCGCCGACCAGGGCATGCCACAATGCTAAATTGGACGTTTGATAGAGCTTCGGCTGATACTACGACACCGAGTGCCCATAATTGTTCCCGCGTGGTGGTTAGTGCGTAAAGGCCAGCGGCCAACTCAGATCAAATACCCAAATCCTTAGTGTGTTAGGAGCTCGCGGAGACGAGCAGAGACTCACGATCATGTGACCCTGTTTCCCCATCTCGAGGAAATACGGCAAGACCCAGGCCCAACCCTCTCACTAGGGTGGTCTACCTGCCCGGCCGTGCATCTATCTCGCGGGTGCTCTCTGGGCCAGCCCGACTTTCACATTAACTCGCGGGTACCGCTCCAGGCTGACCCGATTTCAAAAATGGTCTCATGTAAATCCCAGGTAACCGTTTGTCCATAACATCAAGGAGGAATTCGAGGAATCACGCTCGATGGAATCCACTTGATGTAACTGTCAAGGTGAACTTAGGAGGAATCAGCCTCGAGGTTCACACTTGAGGTGTTGCACCACAGAGTCATATCTGGAGTGGTGAAGGAGGAATCACCCTCGACGACCACGACCGAATAGCTACATTACAGAGTTATCATTAGGAGTGCGTTACGAGGTATCACCCTAGGCACTTGATAGTAGCTCTGCAGAGTCGTACAACTAGGGGGGGGTGATGTGATGTGTCGGGCTCTGGACGTCCATTACGTTGATAGAGTCATCGGTCATCAAGCCGAGGCAACTGGGACAAGCTGAGGGTCACTCATGGATCACTAACCAACCTATACTAAGCAGTTTAGGATAAGAAGGTAAGGGACAATAGCAGTGTAGGATTTCGGGTTCCGGCAAAACCCTTGAGGTTCAAACACTGGGGTGCGCATGAAGATCTTCCCCCCTCTCTAGCTCGCACACTCAACAATCTCACGGCCTAGCTTGACGGACCCAAAGAACACGAGACACAAGATTTATACTAGTTCGGCCCACCATTGTGGTGTAATACCCTACTCTAGTGTGGTGTGGTGGATTGCCTCTTAGGCTAAGGATGAACAGTTACAATGGAAGAACAGCCTCTTGAGGAGAGGTGTTCTTGTGCTTGTTGGATTTGTGTGAGGTTAAGGATGGAATGGCTCCGATCCAAGATGAAATGCCTCCACCCAAGATCCTCTCCCTAGCTATGGTGGTGGCTAGTCCTATTTATAGAGGCCCTGGTCCTCTTCCCAAATATTGAGCGGGAAGGGATCCCACAATGGCCAATTTGAAGGGAGACAACTAGTACAAGCTATCCTGACAAAAGTAGTCTTCGCCTACCAAAGACTCTGGTGGTGACGCCGTCTTGGGCTCCAAGGTGACCTCCGTCCTACCGTCCTGCTGGTCTTGGTCTTGTTGCACTGATATGAAACCTTTGCCTGATTCCTTGGA
Source organism: Triticum dicoccoides (assembly GCF_002162155.2). Taxonomy (NCBI): domain Eukaryota; kingdom Viridiplantae; phylum Streptophyta; class Magnoliopsida; order Poales; family Poaceae; genus Triticum; species Triticum dicoccoides. Next base: position 229,057,356 of record NC_041386.1, read on the forward strand.
ACTCCTCACATGCGCTTGCCTCCTTAGCACCAAAGAGGAAACGAGGACGCTGTGCTCGCTGGAGCCCGCCTGGTCTTGATCGTCATGGCTTACGTCATTGGAACCTCGCGAGGTTCGCCTTGCCTTGATCTCTCCGCCACTCGCGAGCCAGCCTGAGAGGCCACCCCTGAGGAGGTCTTGCGTCATCCGCCTCGTGAGGCTTGGCCCCTCACGAGGGTCTTGAATGTTTGCTAGTGAAGATGGGCCGTATGGGGCCGCGGGAGGAGCCATGCTATGGGCCGCAGGCAGGTGAGTCTGGGGACCCCCGTTCCTAGAACGCCGATAGTAGCCCCCGGGCCCAAGGCATGCTCGGGCTTTGGCTTCGAGGCGAAGCCAAAGGGCAAGTGCAGAGCACCGCGGGCCCCAACAGCCTGCGGCCTTGGTCGACGCGTGGCGATGGATTGGACGTGGCGGCCCCGTGTCAGGACCCCGACTCAATGCCACATCGATCTAGCATGTAACACCTCATATCACTTTGCGGCCTCACGCACGGTATTCCCACGGGTGTCGCCTTACCTTTGCCCGGGACCGTTTGCGCCTTTTGGCACACGTATATGATAGTGTCGCTAGCATCCATATGATAAGGAGCCCGGGCTGACATGGCTAGTCGTAAACCCAAAGTGTCACAGACTTACAGGGACAGGCATCCATGACCCAGCATCGAACGTGTCGGTCATCAGCGAGTGAATCCAGGCTGTAGCACTGGGCTAGCAGGACTCCGGTGAACCGGGCTGTAGCGGGCTAACAGGACTCCGGTATTCATCGCGTGACATTTCCCCGAAGGGATAGACACAGGAACGAAGAAGGACACATGCCGGCCAGCCTAAGTGTTCCGGAGCAGTAGCAAGCTACCATGGCTCGGTGGAAACACTAGGAGACATTTCCCGGTAAGAGAGGCTACTAAAGATAAACAACTAGATGGTTAGAACCCACACATACCAAGCATTTCAATAACATACACACAATATGCTCGATATGTGCAAATACAACATGGCATCACAACATGACTCTACGACTCAAGTAATTTATTCAATAGGCTCCGAGGAGCGAGATATTACAAACATGGGTCTCATGACCCAACATTCAGAGCATACAAATCAAAGCACAAGCGGAAGCTATCATGTCTGAGTACAGACATCTATAAATGAAAAAGGCTGAGAAGCCTGACTATCTACCAAATCCTGCCGAGGGCACAAGATCGTAGCTGAGGTAACAAGCTAAACGTCGAAGTCCACGTGGAACTACTAGTGAGACTGAAGTCTCTCTGCAAAAACATAAAATAGGCAAACGTGAGTACAAATGTACCCAGCAAGACTTACATCAGAACTAACTACATATGCATCATTATCAACAAGGGGATGGTGGGGTTTAACTGCAGCAAGCCAGCTTTGACTCGGTGGCTATCCTGAACTACGACTGCAATGTAACTCCTTTGAGGTGGCGCACACGAGTCCACATATTCACCATATCAATACACCACTATGGATCCGCTCCCGTCTCCCTACGAGAACGCCGTCCATAGCACTCACGCTTATCTTGCGTATTTTAGAGTATCCACTTTCACTTGTCTATGAACTGATATAAGCAACCCAGAAGTCCTTTACCGCGGACACGGCTATTCGAATAGATGATGTTAACCCTGCAGGGGTGTACTTCTTCATACATGTTTCCACCACTTAGCGTCTGCACACGACATGTGCTCGGCAGACTTCAAGCGAAAGCCGACGTGGGTGTAGACCACGACCTACCTAAACACTCAAGTCTCTAGTCCAGGTTTATCGCCTATTCGGGTTCCATCCATGAGGAGATCCGGCCGGAGTTTCGCTCACAGCCCCAAACGATGTGAACAGGGTTCCCGAGACACCAAACGGGCGCCCGGTACACCATGCCACGTGCCTACCGCATCACAGCCCACCCCTACGGTCAGCGCTGTCCACGGCCTCCAGCATACTACAAACACCAGAAACTACTTGCAACTCCTGGACAGAGGACAAGGGTGAATAAGAAGTCGAGCGGGGTCATATTTCAGGGCCCAATGTATGGTAGTAGCTGAATCATGGATCACAAACACAGAACTCAGTTCCTGAGGACGGCTTCAATGAGACAACCCACCATGTACTCCTACATGGCCTCTCACCGATACCTTTTACCAAATCGTGTTCACACACTTAGCTCACACATAGTAGGACATGTTCACACACCTCTGATTCATCCCCGATGAATCAGACCTGACTCAACTCTAAGCAGTAGCAGGCATGACAAACAAACATGAATGAGTAGGCACAACATGGCTCAAACAACTCCTACTCATACTAGTGGGTTTCATCTATTTACTGTGGAATGACAGGTCATGCAAAGGATAAAGGGGTTCAGCTACCGCAGCAAGTAACAGATGAATCGTTGTTGTCCTAATGCAGTAAAAGAGAGCAGGAGCGAGAGAGTGGGATTGTATCAGAATGAACAAGGGGGTTTTGCTTGCCTGGCACTTTTGAAGATAACATTGAGTCTTCATCAGTGTCAACGATCACATCGTCGGTACAACGTCTACCGAGGGAGAACAACACCGGCAAACACAGAAGAAACACGATCAATGCAATGCACAATATGATGCATGCTTATGACATGGCAATATGAATGTGTTTTGAGCTAATGCAACTAGCAACAGATTAAATGGGGTTGGTTTGAATACAAGATTCAAATTCAAACTCCATATGTGATTATTCAAATGTCATTTAATTGATTTGTGCTATACAGCAGCTATAAGTTGTTCTAACATGCATGGAAATGGTACAGATGGATTCCTTGAATTTTTCTGATAATTTTTCATATATAAATTATTTAATTTGGGGTTACGGTTGAATTTCTATGATTTATTGAAGTTTAGGGCATTTTCTGAAATTTCCTGAAATAATAATAAATCCAGAAATGATTTATGGCGTCAGCACCACGTCACGGTGACGTCAACAGAGTCAACTGGGCGCCCCAGGTCAAACCTGACCAGTGGGGTCCACTGGTCAGTGACTCAGGAACTAATCCCGGTCAAACCCAGTGCTGACTGGGGTTTGACCAGGGGTGGGGCCTACTGTCAGTGGCTGTAGGTGGTTTAGTTAGTTGGATTAGCTCCTAATGACGGAGCCACGTCAGCTCCCGCCGAAGTTTCGCCGGCGACGACCACGGA
>NC_041386.1:229060675-229078770 GCF_002162155.2 Triticum dicoccoides
GGACTTGCGCTAGGGCATCGGATTCGCGCGCTGAGGGCACCGGGGCATAGCCCGGGCTCTCCCGCATCTGATGGGGTAGGTGGGAGGCTGCGGGGACGCCGGGGCTCGTCGGAACGGAGCTCGCGGCAGCGCCGGAGTTCGGGTGGTAACGGGCGCGAGGCCCTGGTGGGGTTTTGGACAAGCTGAGCTGCGCATGGGCTTCCTGTGAGCCCCACGAGCTCAAAGCCGTGCTCGGACGCGACCGAAACAAGCCATGGCTGCGACGGCAACATGGCCGGCGGCAGCGAGCTCCGGTTGCGGTGAGACGGCGGGTGCATCATAGGGGCGAGCGAATGGAGAGAGGGGAAACACGACGGGGCTCACCGCGATGACGAAGGAACGCTCGGCGAGGTCGGGGAGGGTCCGGAGCTGACGAATTTGACGGTGATGGCCGGCGGGTCCGAGGTAGAAGACGAGCCCGGTGAGGTCGTTCGGGGGCTTCTGGAGGGGCGTGGCTCGGTGAGGTGGGTCGAGGACGGAGTGGCGGAGCTCCTGAGCTCAGCGGGAGGGCGAGGGGTGGCCGGTGGCTGCGGCAATCGGCGTCGGCGGCGATGGTGGCGTGTCGGTGGTGCTGCGGGAGAGAGCAGAGAAGGGGGGGAGGAGTACAGAGGGAGTGAGAAGGGCCAGGGGCTGCGTGGCGTCGCGGACGGAGTCCAGGGCGACGAGGGGAAGGCGGCAAGCAGGAGGTGGCCGGGGCATCGCCAGCGCTCGCCACCGAGCTGCTTCGGTGCGAGGGGAGGAAGACGATAGGAAAAGGGTGGGCTGGGCCGCGCTGGAGGAGCTGGGCCAGGTAAGTGGGCTGAGGTGAGCGCCAGGTAGTCCTCTGCTCTTTCTATTTCTGTTTTTATTTATCTATTTTGTTCTGTGTTGTTTTAGTTTATTAAAATACTAAACCATTTTATAAAATCCTGAAAATAGTTATGTGGCTAGAGCTAAAATATACCAAACCACATAAAAATGTTCTAGTATTATTGGACATATATTATTTATATATCAAATATATATCCAATGCAAATAGTTATTGAATTAATTCAAAGGCCCCAAAATAAATGTTTCAGTCACTCCAAAAATATTGGTTTGCATTTTATTCTTGCCAATATTTTTCAAAGCTAAAAAGGAACATTTCCTTGGAAGCATTTGAAGCAATTTTTAATGTTGATCATCATTTTTAGAAGGTTTCTGAGGCTTAGAAAATCCCTCAATTCAAATTTCATTTGAATTAAAACATGATGCTCACATGAGGTCTGGCCTAGTGCATAACAGGACCAGGGATGTTACACCCCGCTTCCCCACGCATCCTTGAAATCCGCCTGGCTAAGAAGCCACGACATCCTACACAGTTACCTCTCCATTGCTGGCAACGCACCCCCCGACTTCTTCGCTTCCTCATACCTCTGCTTCCTCTTCCAACCCAACTCGAGCTCTGCCCTTATTGCCATGGCGCCGAACCGGACGGAGAAAGGGAAGAAGCCCCTGTCCTTAGCCAACTCAGCTCCGGCCGTCGAGCCCGTCGTCGGCCGATCGCGAGTGCTCAATCAGGAGGCCATGGATAAGGTCCACCTTGCGCTTGCTACCAGCTTCAATGAATGGGGAGAGACGGTGGCCTGGCCTGCGTCCCGAGCCTCCATCGATAGGACGACCACTGAGGTCCCGTTGTTCGTCGATGCTCTGTGGGCTGGCCTGGTTCCTCCATTCTCCGCCTTCTTCAAAGCCGTGTTTTCTCATTACCAAATCCATATGTTGCACCTTGATCCCCAATCTGTTTCCCTTCTCGCCATCTTCACCTTTGTCTGCGAGGCCTTGGTGGGCATTGCCCCTTCCGTGGCCCTCTTGTGCCATTTCTTCTCGCTGCACCTGACCAACCCCCGGCAGTGCTCAGGGTGCCTGAGCTTCCAGGCCGTGGCGGCGAAGGCCGGCTCGGGGATTGATTTTGATCTCCCGCCATCCACAAGTGAGTTTCGGATGCGGTGGGTGTATGTTGATGTCGGGGTACTCAGCCCCTGCTCTCGTCTCCATCATCACCCGCCGTCCCCAGCTCTGGCTGGGGTCACGAGGAGCTCGCGGGCTACCGTATCTCCTTCGTCCGCTCTGGCTGAGGAGGCTAAAGGATCTCGATGTGACAGCGCCCAAGGTGATGAAGGAGTTCCTCCGACACCGCATCTCCCCACTCCAGCGCCATTCCCAGCGGATGTCGGCCCTGACCGGCGACTAGGATCGCATGAGGCTTCAGGCGTCGGGGCTTCGGGCCGAGGCACGAAGGACGATGCTCGAGGTCTTGGCTGGTGACCCCTTGCCGGGTGATTTACCGCAAGAGGGTTGTTGCTTGTACAGCTGCTCGAACATGGTGGAGTTCGCGGGGCAGATGCCCCCCTTCGATGAATGGGGGTTGCGGCCAGTTGGCTTTGTGGGGCCCCGCGAGAACCCTGTCGTCGTGGTTCCTCTCCATGTCACCGGTGCAGAGCTTGCCCCAGGAGTGGGCGCAGGGAGGCAAGCACCGCTGGAAGCCGGAGGCGCTGGTGTCGAGGTGTCAATGCTGCCTGGGGCAGCAACTGAGGGGGCGGCGCAGTCTGCCGTTCCTGAGGCCGAAGCTCCTGAGGCCTCGGCAGGTCATCGCGAGGTGGAGTCCGATAGCTCTCCTCAGCATGGCATTCCTGAGGTCGCCTCCTCGGGTGCTTCGCCAGTCGCGCTCCGCGCTGGTCGCCACGTGCAACGCTTGGGCCGGTTCCGCGTGGACTTCGCGACGCTCCGTAAGAGGAAGGGGTCTCCGAGCTAAAGCAGCGGCACCGTCCGGCCGCTGAAACATAGGAAGTACATCGCCATAGATGAGTAAGTACCTTATCTCTGTAATTTCGTGAGTGTCGCTTCCCTTCCTGACGGTGGTTCTCTAGGATCCCATCTGCCAAGGCCATGAAGCCCCTGGTGATGCAACCTCCTCCTGCCTCGAGTGTTCCGCTGGCCTTGAGCGTCCCAAGCCGGCACGTTGCCCCCTTCACAGGGTCGGCCGGAGAGGCAGGTGCGTCGGCTTGGCACCTTGAGCCCGCGCTCCTGCCGTCTCTTTTTCGTGGCCTCGTCGGGGGTGTGTCGAGCGTGCCAAGGTCTCCTCCTCTGGTCATGGACGGCGACTGGATGGCTTCGATCTTGGTCCCTTCTTCGAGCAGTGAGCCTCATCCCAACCGGGATCCTGCTGAAGCCCAGTCGGTGTCCGGAGGGGCGCCAGCCCCCAGCCCCCTGCAGGAAAGGGGCGAACCGCTTCAGGTCCCGTCGACGGCCCCTGCTATGGAGGACGGAGCCGGCTGCACGCTCAAAGCTGCGCATGAAAGGAGCGTTGTCCGCCACGAGCTCTTCCGGTAGGCGATGGGCACGATGAACCGGCTTGGCGGGGAGCTCGCGGATGTAGACGCGCGCCTCGAGGCCGAGGGTCTTCGGCTAGTGGAGGAGTGGCATAAGCTAAAGGTGGCCATCAACCTTGGGCGCCACCAACGCGAGCTTGATAATGCAAAGGCCGAGGCGTCTCTTGCGATGTCGCGCGAAGCTTGCGCCAGCGCTTTGGATAAAGCTCTGGAAGCTGATCGACGTCGCCACTACAACAAAAAAACCCATATAGCAACGCATGTCTAGCAACGAAGATAGCATGATGTGTTGTTTCGTTGAACCTCCCACGTTCCCCACTTAGCGCTAACCTCCCCGTACCCACCTCCACCTCTTTTGTCTCGTCGCTCGCGCATAAGTCTATTATTATTATATCCCTTCGTTGTGGTTTTATCTCAAAAAAAGCAGATTATCCTAAATGAGAGACACCCTACATCGGCCACCATGCCCCATCTCTCACTTCCGCCGTCCCCCTACCCTCAGCAGCTAGGATTCCCACCGTTGCCGTCCCCTTGCCCCGCCTCCCCCTGTTCCTTCGTCGAGCCCGCCTCCGTTGCCACTTTCTCCGCGCGTCGGGGATGCATACTGCATCTCCGCCATCCTCCTCGCGTCCGGGATGCACACGGCGTCGTGGCTATCCTCCTCGCGTTGGGTAAGGTGCGGCCGCCACCATTCCTCCGCATAGCCAGGGACGGCGCAAGCACCGACGCCCCCGTCCTCAACTGCATCAGTTCAGCAGTACGCCCCCTGTACTCGCTCATCCTTGTTTGTTTCTGGTTCCTTGCCGACGGCGCTGACCGGCACACAGCAGCCGACTAGTCGCAACCCGAGGCACCGACCGATGCACCTCGCAGCGGCCAGCCAGCGACTCAGCCCCAAAGGAAACGAACAACTCCTCTCGACCTCTCCAAAATCCCGAGTCCCTGCCAGTGTTTGATTTGCAAGTTGGGCTGCTGATTTGTATCGAGTGCTCATATGTCTTGATAAAATTGCCCTTTCTCATATGGACATTATTTGCAATTGATGTGAGTCTTGCTTTTTTTTGCAGGATAGATTTGGTGTAGTGATATAAGTACTGCTACATGAGGCGAAAAGAGCTTGCAAGACAATGCAGGTAATTTCCTTTGATTCTTTCATATCCCCAAATTTCATTTACAGCATCATCTATTCATCTAATTACTAATTTCTACAGCTTAATTTGTATCCAGTGAAGAATTGTTGTTAGCACTGGTTAGCATGACATCAATCTGAGTGTAAACTGTATTTGAGTGAAGCATTGTTAACATGAGAACAATCTAACTGCGTCAAATTTCCAATTTATATCCACAGTGCGTTAAAAGAAATTGTATCTAGTGAAAAATTGTTGTTAGGATGAGTGCATAATAGCTTTCCTTCAGCCTGTCCTGCCCAGCTATTTGTTTGTAGCTCTGCTACAGAAACACCCTAAAGTATTTAAAACTATAGTATTTTTAGAAACCACAGTAGTCTCCAAATACTAAGAAAAAACTTAGTTGCCAAATAGGCCCTTAGATTTGCTGTTTCACACAAATCACTGAAGGGGAGAGTTTAATTGACAAATAAGTTTCTCATTGAAATAAATGCAACACTGAACAAGCCACCAATTATATCTTCTAAATCATCTACACTAACAATCCACCCTTCTCCACTAAAAGGATATTTTCGTAAATTACCAAATATAACATGCAACACTGAACAAGGAGAAAAGATGATTTCTTCTGAGAGACGTCAAGTTGATGAACATGTCGACAAGATCATTGAATTGAAAATTAAGGTATTTTGCTTAGTGTGTCCCTCACGCGTTTCTATGACATGCAATTTCTCTCAGGAAGTTACAATACTTTTGTGGTGATCAACCAGAAAACCATTGGTCCTCCATCCATCGGTCTCCTAGCTAGAGTAGGGGTACCTAATTCTGACTTCTTACTACATGATTGTTCTATTTCACTTGCATTTAACATTGTGACCTGTTTCGGGTTCCAATATAGTTCAGAATGTGGGCCATCATGTCACCTGCTGAACTTGGAACATGAAAGGTGTTTGACATTATACATAACGCTACTCTATAAGCCATGAAACAACCAGTTACGTTTAAGACAAAACCCATGTAGAAACCAGACTTCCTATGGCGTGGCTCAGTTGGTAGGCTCTTCTTTCCCAGCCGCTAAATTTTTATTTTTGTATGTCCTTTCTTGTATATAATTATGGTGCACTTGTCTATACTACTTAGATCCCGCATCCCTTCAAGGTCAAGTCATGACCTCCGGGTTGGCGTCAATGCGTCATGATGAGCAGAAGTGGATTAGATTGTTTGTAGTTCTCGTGCCCCCCTCTGTTTCTTAGTTCATTATGCATGAGTTGATAACTCCAGCTGTCTCAAATCTAGTGATGGTTTTTTTCTCCTGTTGTTGCTTCTACAGGTTCTGAGAATTTTATTCATGGATCAGGAAATTCTAATATATGACTTGGTGAATCTCAGTAATTACGATATCTTGTGTGACGTAGAATATTTAAAGATTTTCAAGTTGTCGCACTGAGATTTCTCCTAATACACCGTAACATGCATGGCTAATAAATCATCACAAGCAAGAGTAGTACGGGAGCAATCTAATGCAAAGCTAGCTAGTGCAGAGTACTCTCAAAAATGGAAATAATCAATTCAGTATATTCAATATTATTAGTTAGCTACTTGTCATTTAGCTATTTGCTAAATTCATCTCAATTTAATATAATATAATTTTTAGTAGTATATGCAAGATGATGGTTGTTCATAATGAACAACCACATCTGATTGGTGAAAGTTGCTCTGTGTATTAATATGCCGCCGCCGCCGCCGCCGCCGCCGCCGCCGCCGCCGCCGCCGCTGGTGTTGTTGTTGTTGTTGTTGTTGTTGTTGTTGTTGTTGTTGTTGTTGTTGTTGTTGTTGTTGTTGTTATTATTATTATTTTATTTTATTTTATTTTATTTTACAGAGTGATGATACTGACATTGCAAGTATATGCAGTTTCCACATCTGAATTTTGGTATTTTTTTAGAGAAAATAGATTGGAACACTAATAATATATATTAATAGTTCATATAGTTTTGAGTTGATGCAAGATGCAAAAATAATTAGTACACGGATATAAATAGCATAATCTGAGATGTTATTTATAAATTAATTTTGGATTTTCCTTTTGTATTCAGATCATTAATTATCCCTTTATCTATATATAAGTCTATGTCTTGATCAATCCCATTTGTAGGGTGCTCTTTTAAATTTCATTTCTATGATAACCCGATTTCTCTAATGTAAGTTGCTCATCCCATATTATTGTTGTTTTTGTTGTTGTTGTTGATCAAGAAGATAAATTGACGTTGCATGGCTCAGATGTTGATTGCAAGGTTAAGAATGAGGCTACTACAAGATAATAAGAATGTCATTTCAGGATCAAAAAATTTAGAATGACATTTTTAGGGTCAATATTTCAAACATTGATAGATAGTTTCACCTCTTGTAATCTTTGGATCATGTTCTTTATAATACACTATAGTCAATTTAATATATGAGAACTTTCTGTTCATTATTTTGTGCCTCCAACTCTGTTGACATTGCAAGGTCCAGAATTGGGTTACTGATCTGTTATGTCCATAGTCGCCACCATTTCTCCATGGTCGCCACCAACGCATATGAAACGTTGTTGAGCTCTAGCTCTATATGTTGCTATCTATCAACACTTCCACACGCAGTTTACCAACACATGCATATATGTTGTTGTAGACCCTTGCAACGCCACCAACGGGAACGAATATTAATCCGTTGGTGTAGACCTTAGCAACAAATAAATGGACATACAACAACGCATTGATGCGTTGCTAAAGGGGGGGTTCTTGTTGATCACAGAGAAGCGTGCGTGGGAGCTCCAAGCCTGGAGTGCTTCCCCGGAACAACAAGTGGAGGCGAGCAAGGCCGCCTTAGCGTCAATGAGGGGGACGCCTGTCGAGGAGGAAGAGATCCTGAGGTGCGAGGAGGCGCTAGCGCTGGAAGCCGCGGAGCGCAGCCTTGAGCTTGAGTGGTTGGAGTTGAGGGAGCACCAGGTTTCCCAACTGAGGACGCTGTCGGCACGCGCGAGGCCAAGGCCCAAGAGGAAGTCGATCGCCGAGCGGCCAAGGCTCGCGCGGACCTTGTGGGCAGGTACGACCTGAAGTTGAAGCTTGTGGAAGCCGAGGCAATGGGCAGGACCAAGGCCCTCAGGTCAGGGCTAGACAAGGCTGAACGTCGCGAGAAAGTCGCCGTAGCCTCCCTGTCTTCAGTGCAAGCCGAGCTGTCTTCTCTTCAGCAGCGGATCGCCGGCGCCGAATCCTCCGTGCAGCGGGGCAGTGTAACGCCCCGGATGTAACTTGCCATATTTGTACTCCAACTCTTGCCATTTTCGGCTCTAAGTTATGATATTTCCCTCGTGGTTGGGTTTTGTCTTCGTTTTGCATTTTGTTCATGTCATGCATCTCATATCATGTCATCATGTGCATCGCATTTGCATACGTGTTCGTCTCATGCATCCAAGCATTTTCCCCGTTGTCCGTTTTGCATTCTGGCACTCCTATGTTCTCCGGCGTCCCCTTTTGCCTCTTTTCAAGTGCGGGTGTTAAATGTTCTCGGATTGGACCGAGTTTTTCCAAGCAGCCTTGGTACGTCACCGGTAGACCGCCTGTCAGGTTTCGTGCCATTTGGAGTCCGTTTGGAACTTCAACGGTTAACTAAGGAACCGTAAAGGCCTCGTGTGTGTTGCAGCTCAACACCCTTCCAAAGTGGCCCAAAACCCATCCAAACCCCCTCCATCCTCTCGGCCGTTCGATCACGATCGTGTGGCCGAAAACCGCACTCCATTTGGACTCTCCTAGCTCCCTCTACCTATAAATATGTGCCCCTCCTGGAATTTTCGCATAGATGAAACCCTAAGAATAGATCCCGCCGCCACCAGACACGTCCGCAGTCACCGGACACCCGCGCCGCCGTCCGCAGCCATCCAGCGCCGCCACGTGGCGCCATCGCGCCACCCACCGCCGCCGGCCCGCCAGGCCCGTGCGGGGCCCTCCTCGGCCCGCGCGCCCGTCGCCGCTTGCCACCCGCACCCGCGCCTCGCGCCGCCCGGTTCCTCTCCGCGCCGCCGCCCTCCGCCGCGTGACCTCGCCGCTCCGCCACAACCGCCCTCACCGCGCCACCACAACCGCCCTCGCTGACCGCCGTCGAAGCCGCCGTCTCCCCATCGCCCGAGGACGCCGCCGCCCCGTGCCTTCCTCCTCTCTGGCGTAGATCCGGCGCCAGCCACCGGATCTGGCCTCCTCCGCCCCGAATCCGCCGCCCCAAGCTCGCCGCCGGCGACAGCCTCGCCGGACGACCTTGCTGCCTCCCAATCCGGCCCAAACCGCCCCATTGACTACTGTTCACCCGAGGTCCACAAATCCACTAAGTCCCTTTTTCTGGTTAATTTCATGCTCCCTTCTTCATGCCATAACTGCGTGACTGTAGCTCCGTTTCGTGCGTGTGGCATATCAAAATGTTTGTTAGAATGTGCTCCTCATTTTGTTCCATTGCATCATGCTTGTTTGAGTCCATCTTGATGCCTAAAATGCTGTTACAAGAGTGCTATAAAATGTTAGTTCCTGATTCTTATCAGATTATGAGGATTTGTAATTTTTGCCATGATTAATGTGTGCAGCATATGAGCATGAGCTCCACATGTGTTTTGGGATATGCCATGCCATCTTTATAGGGGTGTATGCCATGTATTTTTATGATCAATTTGGTGACTAGCACAAGCATGCAAAGTAGCTCTCGTGATGTTGCTGATTTCAGGGACTTAGATTTTCACTAATTCATTTCCCTAATGTTATTTTTATGCCATGTGTTCATGTTGTTACAGAGAGATCCATGCCTCTTTTGAGTATGTTCAGTAAGGATGATTTGGGCATATGGTTGTGCTCTATCCATCCATGTCCTTGTTTGCATTTATGGAGTACCCTAGCATGACTCAATCTTGCACTACTTTTGCTATAAAATGTTCCTGGCATATTGTTTACGTGTTAATCAATTTTGCCAAGGTTGTTGTAGTTGATCCATGCATGCTATAAGTTTGTTCTTGCCATGTTTAGCTTCTTGATCATGTCTTCTTACTGGGTGTATGCTTAGTTTGTCATGCAATGCCTTTTGTTGAGTGCATCGAGCTCGCAAAGAGGCCTTCGTAACTCTGTTTATGCCATGTCCAGTTTTCTGCTAAGTCTAAATCTGTTAACGAAACTTGCTATGTTTACATGGGTGCCATCATGTTTTCTGTGCCCTTTTGGCTTATGGTTAGTAAGGGACTTCTGTTATATGCTTTGAGTAGATTCATGCCAAGCCTTGCTTTGCTATGTTCTGCTCCTGTAGCATGTTGATATCTTGCTCTAAACATTGCTTCCTAATGTTAAGTCCTGACATGTTATTTTCACAAAGTGTGTGATGCTGTTATCTTTTGCACTTTTGCCATGCTTGTTTGAACCTGTTATTTTGTGATTCAGCCGTAGCTCAGTGTTCATGTTTTGCCAAGCAGCTTGAGTATATCACTGCCATGTGCTTTGTTGCTATGTTGGAGTGCATTAGCTTAGTTTCTTGTTGCATTCTAGATGGCATCGTGATGTTAATCGCAGAATTGTGCCATTCTTGTTTTGCTTGCCATTTGCAAACTGTGCATCCGTTTCCGACGATCTTTATATCGATTTAGACCAAAATCAACTCATCTTTCCAGCGACACTCTTGGTTTGCCAAGTTGAGGCTTGGTTCAATATTTTCCTTCCGGAGCACGCATATGCATTGCATATTACATCCCGCATATCATACCATGTTTTGCATCATGTTGCTTGCGCATTGCACCTTGGTTGATTGTGGTTTCTTTTGCTTGTATTCTTGCCTTGGGTAGAGCCGGGAGACGAGTTCGTGATCGAGGAACCAGTTGAGTACGCTTATGAGGATCAAGCTTACATCAACTCGGAGAACTTTGCAGGCAAGATGACCATACCCTCGAAATCACTTGTATCTTTGCTTGCTAGTTATTCGCTCTATTTCTATGCGTATGCCGCGATACCTACCACTTGCTTTATCATGCCTCCCATATTGCCATGTCAAACCTCTAACCCACCTTGTCCTAGCAAACCGTTGTTTGGCTATGTTACCGCTTTTCTCAGCCCCTCTTATATCGTTGCTAGTTGTAGGTGAAGTTTGGAGTTTGTTCCTTGTTAGAACATGATTATTGTTGGGATATCATTATTATATCTTGTTTACTTTAATGCACCTATATACTTGGTAAAGGGTGGAAGGCTCGGCCTTATGCCTGGTGTTTTGTTCCACTCTTGCCGCCTTAGTTTCCGTCATACCAGTGTTATGTTCCTTGATTTTGCGTTCCTTACGCGGTTGGGTTATAATGGGAACCCCTTGACAGTTCGCCTTGAATAAAACTCCTCCAGCAAGGCCCAACCTTGGTTTTACATTTGCCTAACAACCTATAACCTTCCCTTGGGTTTTTGCTAGCCCGAGGTTCATCTTTATTTTAAACCCCCGGGCCAGTGCTCCTCTGAGTGCTGGTCTGAAACGGGCAGCCTGCGGAGCCACCTCGGGGCAACTCGAGGGTTGGTTTTACTCGTAGCTTGACCTATCAGGTGTGCCCTGAGAACGAGATACGTGCGACTCCTATCGGGATTTGTCGGCACATCGGGCGGTTTGCTGGTCTTGTTTAACCATTGTCGAGATGTCTTGTAAACGGGATTCCGAGTCTGATCGGGTCTTCCTGGGAGAAGGAATATCCTTAATTGACCGTGAGAGCTTGTGATGGGCTAAGTTGGGACACCCCTGCAGGGTTTTGAACTTTCGAAAGTTGTGCCCGCGGTTATGGGCATATGGGAATTTGTTAATATCCGGTTGTAGAAAACCTGACACTTAACTTAATTAAAATGAATCTATAGCATGTGTAGCCGTGATGGTCTCTTTTGGACGGAGTCCGGGAAGAGAACACGGTCTCGTGTTATGCTTGAACGTAAGTAGTTTTCAGGATCACTTCTTGATCTTTGTAGCTTCTCGACCGTGCGTTGCCTTCTCTTCTTGCTCTCCTTTGCGTAAGTTAGCCACCATATATGCTAGTGCTTGTTGCAGCTCCACCTCACTACCTTTTCCTACCCATAAGCTTAAATAGTCTTGATTGTGAGGGTGTGAGATTGCTGAGTCCCCGTGACTCACAGATTACTTCCAAAACCAGATGCAGGTGCCGATGATGCCATTCCAGGGGATGCGACCGAACTCAAGGGGGAGTTCGACGAGAATTCAGGACGTTACTATGTTTCCTTTCCAGACGATCAGTAGTGGAGCCCAGTTGGGGCGATCGGGGATCTTATGCATTTGGGGTTGTCTTTATTTTGGTTCCGTAGTCGGACCTTGATTGTATTCTGGATGATGTAATGCTATATTTATGTATTGTGTGAAGTGGCGATTGTAAGCCAACTCTGTATCTCTTTCTTATTCAGTACATGGGATGTGTAAAGATTACCCCTCTTGCGACATGCCTACAATGCGGTTATGCCTCTAAGTCGTGCTCTGATACGTGGGAGATATAGCCGCATCGTGGGTGTTACAAGTTGGTAATTAGAGCCTTCCCCGACTTAGGAGCCCCCTGCTTGATCGAATCGCTGGCGTTGTTGAGTCTAGAAAAATGGTTTGAGTCTTATAGGATTATATATATATATCGGAGAGTAGGATTCTTTTTACTCCTTAGTCCCTTCGTCGCTCTGGTTCGGCATCCTGACGTAGAGTTTTGACTCTTCTCTTCTCAAATTTCACAAAATTATTTTAGGATCACGCGGGTATCTTGGAATCGTTCTGATGGTTTTGTGATGAGAACATAGTTGTTGGTGCCTCCTAACATTTAGGGGTTGTGGCAGTGTCCCGGGGAGTTGGGCTCCGAGGTGTTGTCGTCACAATTTTATCGTTGCAGTTCTGGAATACCTGAGTTTCGCCAACATCGAAAATCTCTTTTATGTAGTTGTTGGTGAGATAACCTCGACGCCACCCAGTACTGGGGCGGGGGTTCGGGAGTATTTCCATAGCTCGTATAACGGATGCTTTTCGAAGGTTGAGGTAAATGATTTCCGAAGGTTTCTTGGTTTTGTGTTGAAAGATGGATACAACTAGATGTAGGATTTGCTAGTTTTGGGTGAGATATTATGCTTCCCCTGTATCCCCAACACCTGATTGCATAACCAGAAAGTTTCGGGAGTTTCATAGGTGGGAATTCATGTAGCTCTAGTATTTCTTTCTGCAGATAGTTGGTTTGTGATTGGGTAATCCTTACCAATTATTTGTTCATGTCCGTACCTTGTTGTTTTATTCATCTACCTCTATCTAAGTGGCTTCTCAATTTATGGAAGTGTGATCATTTACTTTGGAATTCATTCGTTCATTCTTGTTCGAATGTTAAGGCTATATGTTGCAATTTCGATCCATTTGATTCAGCTTGAATATATGTCTTTCAAGATGCTAATGGATGTCACCCTCTTCAGGATGGCTCCTCCAACGCGTCAGAATCGGGAACGTCCGCCACCACCTCCACCTCCGGAGACTCTTGCAAGAGCGCAACCAAGGAAATCAAGGCCATGTCAAAAACCAAGTTCAGTTTGCTACCCTCAACCAGTTCCTCACAAACCAGCCGAAGTCTTTCAGTAACTGTGTCGAGGCCACAGACATTGACGATTGGCTCGTGGATATCTGCAATCATTTTGAGTGTAGCAACGTCTGGCCTGAGGACTTTGTTAAGTTTGCTTCGTTCCAACTCAAAGACCAAGCTGCTGAGTGGTATCAACAATAAAAAGATTCCAGAGGTGGTCGTGGGATTACCTGGGATGATTTCCGCCAAGACTTCAAAGCTCACCACATTCCTCAAAACTGTTGTTGAGAGTAAGCATGAGGAGTTCCACAATCTGAAGCAAGGCAGCTTGTCTGTTTACCAATACAACATCCTGTTCCAGAGGCTCGCTCGCTTTGCTAAACAAGACGTCCCTGATCAGAAGAGCGTGATATATCAATTCAGAGGTGGCCTCAGAGAAGATCTACAACTAGCCCTCGTGCTTTTTGAACCAAAAAAGTACGATGTGTTCTACAACATGGCACTAAAGCGAGAGGCTGCTCAGCTCAAGTGCGATGCTTCCAAGAAGAGAGTCAGGGATGCAACTCCTTCTTCTTCTTCAACTCAAGTGGCAGCTAAGCAGCAAAAGTTCTGGTTGCCTCCTCCTCCTCCGTTCTGTCAGCCTTATCAGCAGAAGAGCAAAGGTGGCAATGGATCTTCCCACCCACCCAACCCAGGCTTTCAGAACAAAGCTTCGTCTCATGCTCCAAGGTCAAGTGCTTCGTATCACCGACCGATCTCAGAGGTTACTTGCAACAAGTGTCAGCAGAAGGGTCACTATGCAAACAAATGCTTCAACCAGATGTGCCTTCCGCCTCCTCCTCATGTGAGATCTGCCAGCAATGCATTGGTCAAGCATAATCCCAAGCATACCAAGGTCAACGTGATGAATGCAGCTCAGGCAGAGGACTCTTTAGAAGTGATCATGGGTAACCTTCCTGTCAATGATATTCCTGCAAAAGTTCTTTTTGATACTGGTGCATCACATTGTTTCATGTCAAGACCATTTTTTGCCAAGAACGAATTCACTTCTTCTCATTTGGGCAAATCCATGAATATCATTTCTCCGGGTAAACGGTTGAGTGCCATTTTGGTGGTTCCGGATGTTTCTATCAAGATGGGTGACTATAAGTTTCTGTCCTCTCCAATGGTTCTTGGTAACTCAGATATTGATCTAATTCTCGGCATGGACTAGCTTTCTAGGCACAAGGCTCAACTTGATTGTACTGCCAGGCAGATTCAATTGACACACTCTTCGGAGGATGTGATCGTCTTTGTCGCTCGTGATGATACCATTCGACTGTTTTCTCTCAACGAGAAGGGCGAGTTGAATGCCATCTCTCAGATTCCAGTCGTTTGTGAATATCAAGACGTCTTTCCAGAAGAGCTTCCAGGAATGCCTCCTCACCGGCCAGTTTAATTCGTCATCAATCTTGAGCCTGGCACGGAACTTGTTTGCAAACGTCCTTACAACCTTGGACAAGAAGAGTTGAAGGAGCTGAAGAAACAGCTCGATATACAAGAGTGTATGGGTCTCATCCGACCAAGTTCTTCTCCATGGGGTTGTGGTTTTCTTTTTGTCAAGAAGAAGGATGGCACGGACCGACTTTGTGTTGACTACCGTCCATTTAACAAGAAGACCATAAAGAACAAGTACCCACTTCCCAACATCAATGAGCTTTTCGAACAACTCAAAGGTGCTCAAGTATTCTCCAAGATTGACCTCCGTATGGGCTATCATCAGATTCGCATTCGTGAACAAGACATCCCCAAGACAGCATTTCGAACAAGCTATGGTTCCTATGAATACACTGTCATGTCTTTCGGCCTTATCAATGCTCCTCCAACGTTCTCTCGCATGATGAACTTCATCTTCAACCTCTACACAAATGACTTCGTCTTGGTCTATCTCGACAACATTTTGGTCTTTTCCAAGAACAAAGAGGATCATGCCAAGCATTTGAGATTGGTGCTAGACAAACTCAGAGAACATCAGTTCTATGCGAAGTTTTCAAAGTGCGAGTTTTGGCTTGATGAGGTTCTCTACCTTGGCCATATCATCTCCGCCAAGGGCATAGATGTTAATCCTGAGAAGGTGTCTGCAATTCTGAATTGGGAACCGCCTCAGAATGTGAAGCAGCTCCGCAACTTTCTTGGACTCGCAAGCTATTGTCAAAGATTCGTTGGGAATTTCTCTAAGATCGTGAAGCCTCTTTCCGACCTTCTCCAGAAGCATGTGAAGTATGTCTGGGCGCCTGAATGTGACATCGCTTTCAACACCCTCAAAGAGAATTTAGTCACAACTCCAGTTCTGACTCCTCTTGATGAATCCAAACCATTTGAAGTTTTCTGTGATGCTTCCCTTCAAGGTCTCGGTGCTGTGTTAATGCAAGAGAAGAAAATTGTGGCCTATACCTCTCGCCAGTTGAAGCCCAACGAAAAGAACTACCACACTCATGACCTGGAGTTGGCGGCAGTTGTCCATGCTCTTTTAACATGGAGACATCTCTTGTTGGGAAGGAAAGTGGACATCTTAATTGATCATAAGAGTCTCAAGTACATCTTCACTCAGCCCAACCTCAACCTCAGGCAGACTCGTTGGGTCGAAATGATTCAAGAGTATAATCCGAGTATTGAATATACTCCAGGCAAGGCCAATGTCATTGCACACGCTTTGAGCAGGAAGGCTTACTACAACAGTTTGATTCTCAAGCCCTTCCAACCGGATCTTTGTGAAGCTTTCCGCAAACTTAATCTCCAAGTTGTTCCTCAAGGATTCCTTGCCAACCTCCAAGTCTCTCCTACTTTGGAAGATCAGATTCGTGAGGCTCAACTTCTTGATGCCATGGTGAAGAAGGTGAAGATTGGGATTGCCAAGAGCCAACCCAAGTACAAGTGCTATCGCCTTGATGACAAAGATACTCTATTCTTCAAGGATCGCATTGTTGTTCCGAAAGGTGACCTTCGTAAAGTAATTATGAACGAGGCTCACAATTCACTCCTATCCATTCATCCTAGAAGTACAAAGATGTACCATGACCTCAAACAGTTGTATAGGTGGACTCAAATGAAGCGTGAAATTGCTCAGTTTGTGAATGAATGTGATGTCTGCAGATGAGTGAAAGCAGAACACCAACGGCCAGCTGGTCTCCTCCAACCTCTTGCCATTACAGAATGGAAGCTTGACCATATTGAGATGGACTTCGTGACAGGATTTCCCAAGTCCAAGCGTGGAAATGATGCTATCTTTGTTGTCATCGACAAGCTCACTAAAGTGGCTCATTTTCTTCCTATCAAAGTGTCTATCACAACAGCTCAGTTGGCAGAGCTATACACCTCCAGGATTGTCTCCTTGCACGGCATTCCGAAGTTGATATCTTCAGATCGTGGAAGCATCTTTAGTTCTAAGTTATGGGATTCCTTTCAGAAGGCCATGGGCACCAACATTCGCTTCAGCAAAGCCTTTCATCCTCAAACTAGTGGACAAGTCAAGCGAGTAAATCAAATTCTTGAAGATATGCTTAGGGCTTGTGTCATTTCTTTCGGTATGAAGTTGGAAGATTGTCTTCCATATGCGGAGTTCTCCTACAACAACAGCTTCCAAGCGAGTTCGGGCAAGGCCCCATTCGAGATTCTCTATGGCAGAAAGTGTTGTACTCCTCTTAACTGGTCAGAGACTGGTGAACGCCAACTTTTTGGCAATGACTTGATCACAGAGGCTGAAGAAATGTGCAAAGTCATTCGTGAAAATCTCAAAGCCGCGCAATCGCGCCAGAAGATTTACTATGATAGCAAGCATCGTGACTTGGCTTTCGAGAATGGAGACCATGTCTACATCCGCGTCTCTCGAATGAAAGGCACTCATCGCTTCAGTATCAAAGGGAAGCTTGCCCCTAGATACGCGGGTTGTTTCAAGATCTTTGGCAAAAGAGGCGATCTCACCTATCAACTTGAGCTTCCATCCAACTTTGCAAACGTGCACGACGTGTTTCATGTGTCTCAGCTTCGCAAGTGTTTCAAGACTCCTGACCGCACCATCAAATTCGAAGAGATTGATCTCCAAGAAGACCTGTCTTATCATGAACATCCCGTTGCTATTCTTGAAGAAACCGAGCACAAGACTCGCAACAAGTCTATCAAATTCCTCAAGGTGAAGTGTTCACATCATTCCGACCGAGAAGCCACCTGGGAACGTGTGGACCACCTCCATTCCGAATATCCGGAGTTTTTCCAGTCCTAGATCTTGGGACGAGATCCTTTCGTAGTGGTGGAGTGTTGTAACGCCCCAGATGTAACTTGCCATATTTGTATTCCAACTCTTGCCATTTTCGCCTCTAAGTTCTGATATTTCCCTCGTGGTTTGGTTTTGTCTTAGTTTTGCATTTTTTTCATGTCATGCATCTCATATCATGTCATCATGTGCATCGCATTTGCATACGTGTTCGTCTCATGCATCCGAGCATTTTCCCCGTTGTCCGTTTTGCATTCCGGCACTCCTATGTCCTCAGGCGTCCCCTTTTGCCTCTTTTCGTGTGCGGGTGTTAAGCGTTCTCGGATTGGATCGAGTTTTCCCAAGCAGCCTTGGTACGCCACCGGTAGACTGCCTGTCAAGTTTCATGCCATTCGGAGTCCGTTTGAAGCTCCAATGGTTAACCGAGGAATCGTAAAGGCCTCGTGTGTGTTGCATCCCAACACCCCTCCAAAGTGGCCCAAAACCCATCCAAACCCCCTCCATCCTCTCGGTCGTTCGATCATGATCGCGTGGCCGAAAACCGCACTCCATTTGGACTCTCCTAGCTCCCTCTACCTATAAATATGTGCCCCTCCCGGATTTTTCGTGCAGATGAAACCCTAAGAATAGATCCGCCGCCACCGGACACGCCAGCCGTCACCGGACACCCGCGCCGCCGTCCGCAGCCAATCCAGCGCCGCCACGTGGCGCCACCGCGCCACCCACCACTGCCGGCCCGCCAGGCCCGCGCGGGG
>NC_041386.1:229079204-229093224 GCF_002162155.2 Triticum dicoccoides
CCCGCGCGGGGCCCTCCCCGGCCTGCACGACCGCCGCTGCCTGCCGCCCGCACCCGCGCCTCGCGCCGCCCGGTTCCTCTCCGCACCAACGCCCTCGGCCACGAGACCTAACCGCGCCGCCGCCCTCCGCCGCGAGACCTCACCGCGCCGCCGCAGCCGCCCTCGCCGGCCGCCATCGAAGCCGCCGTCTCCCCGTCGCCCGAGGACGCCGCCGCCCCGTGCCTTCCTCCTCTCCGGCATAGATCCGACGCCGTCCACCAGATCCGGCCTCCTCCGCCCCGAATCCACCGCCCCAAGCTCGCCGCTGGCGACAGCCTCGCCGGACGACCTCGCTGCCTCCCGATCCGGCCCAAACCTTCCCGTTGACTACTGTTCACCTGAGGTCCACAAATCCACTAAGTCCCTTTTTCTGGTTAATTTCATGCTCCCTTCTTCATGCCATAACTGTGTGACCGTAGCTCCGTTTCGTGCGTGTGGCATATCAAAATGTTCGTTAGAATCTGCTCTTCATTTTGTTCCATTGCATCATGCTTGTTTGAGTCCATCTTGATGCCTAAAATGCTGTTGCAATAGTGCTATAAAATGTTAGTATCTGATTCTTATCAGATTATGAGCATTTGTCATTTTTGCCATGATTAATATGTGCTGCATATGAACATTAGCTCCGCATGTGTTTTGGGCTATGCCATGCCATCTTTACAGGGGTGTATGCCATTTATTTTTGTGATAAATGTGGTGACTAGCACAAGAATGCAAAGTAGCTCTCGTGATGTTGCTGATTTCAGGGACTTAGATTTTCACTAAGTCATTTACCTGATGTTATCTTTATGCCATGTGTTCATGTTGTTACAGAGAGATTCATGCCTCTTTTGAGTATGTTCAGTAAGGCTGATTTGGGCATATGGTTGTGCTCTATCCATCCATGTCCTTGTTTGCATTTATGGAGTACCCTAGCATGACACAATCTTGCTCTACTTTTGCTATAAAATGTTCCTGGCAGATTGTTTACGTGTTAATCAATTTTGCCAAGGTTGTTGTAGTTGATCCATGCACGCTATAAGTTTTCCTTGCCATGTTTAGCTTCTTGATCATGTCTTCTTGCTGGGTGTATGCTTAGTTTGTCATGCAATGCCTTGTGTTGAGTGCATCTAGCTCGCAAAGAGGCCTT
Source organism: Triticum dicoccoides (assembly GCF_002162155.2). Classification (NCBI taxonomy): domain Eukaryota; kingdom Viridiplantae; phylum Streptophyta; class Magnoliopsida; order Poales; family Poaceae; genus Triticum; species Triticum dicoccoides. The sequence goes on from NC_041386.1 coordinate 229,080,373, forward strand.
CGTAACTCTATTTATGCCATGTCCAGTTTTCTGCGAAGTTTGAATCTGTTAACGAAACTTGCTATGTTTACATGGGTGCCATCATGTTTTCTGTGCCCTTTTGGCTTATGGTCAGTAAGGGACTTATGTTATATGCTTTGAGTAGATTAATTCCATGCCTTGCTTTGCTATGTTCTGTTCCAGTAGCATGTTGATATCTTGCTCTAAACATCGATTCCTGATGTTAATTCCTGACATGTTATTTTCACTAAGTCTGTGATGCTGTTATCTTTTGCACTTTTTCCATGCTTGTTTGAAGCTGTTATTGTGTGATTCAGCCGTAGCTCAGTGTTCATATTTTGTCAAGCATCTTGAGTACATCACTTCCATATGATTTATTGATCTGTTGGAGTGTAGTAGCTTAGTTTCTTGTTGCATTCTAGATGGCATTGTGCTGTTAATCGCAGAATTGTGCAATTCTTGTTTTGCTTGCCATTTGCAAACCGTGCATCCGTTTCCGGCGATCTTTATATCGATTTCGACCAAAATCAACTCATCTTTCTAGCGGCACTCTTGGTTTGCCAAGTTGAGGCCTGGTTCAATCTTTTCCTTTCGGAGCACGCATATGCATTGCATATTACATCCCGCATATCATACCATGTTTTGCATCATGTTGCTTGCGCATTGCACCGTGGTTGATTGTGGTTTATTTTGCTTGCATTATTGCCTTGCGTAAAGCCGGGAGACGAGTTCGTGATCGAGGAACCCGTTGATTACGCTTACGAGGATCTAGCTTACGTCAACTCGGAGAACTTTGCAGGCAAGATGACCATACCCTCAAAATCACTTCTATCTTTGCTTGCTAGTTGCTCGCTCTATTGCTATGCCTATGCCATGATACCTACCACTTGCTTTATCATGCCTCCCATATTGCCATGTCAAACCTCTAACCCACCTTGTCCTAGCAAACCGTCGTTTGGCTATGTTACCGCTTTGCTCAGCCCCTCTTGTAGCATTGCTAGTTGCAGGTGAAGTTTGGAGTTTGTTCCTTGTTGGAACATGATTATTGTTGGGATATCATTATTATATCTTGTTTACTTTAATGTGCCTATATACTTGGTAAATGGTGGAAGGCTTGGCCTTATGCCTGGTGTTTTGTTCCACTCTTGCCGCCCTAGTTTCCGTCATACCGGTGTTATGTTCCTTGATTTTGCGTTCCTTACGCGGTTGGGTTATAATGGGAACCCCTTGACAGTTCTCCTTGAATAAAAATCCTCCAGCAAGGCCCAACCTTGGTTTTACATTTGCCTAACAACCTATAACCTTCCCTTTGGTTTTCGCGAGCCCGAGGGTCATCTTTATTTTAACTCCCCCGGGCTAGTGCTCCTCTGAGTGTTGGTCCGAAACGGGCAGCCTGCAGGGCCACCTCGGGGCAACTCGAGGGTTGGTTTTACTCGTAGCTTGACCTATCCGGTGTGCCCTAAGAATGATATACGTGTGACTCCTATCAGGATTTATCGGCACATCGGGCGGCTTTGCTGGCCTTGTTTTACCATTGTCGAGATGTCTTGTAACCGTGATTCCGAGTCTGATCGGGTGTTCGTGGGAGAAGGAATATCTTTCATTGACCGTGAGAGCTTGTGATGGGCTAAGTTGGGACACCCCTACAGGGTTTTGAACTTTCGAAAGCCGTGTCTGCGGTTATGGGAAGATGGGAATTTGTTAATATCCGGTTGTAGAAAACCTGACACTTAACTTAATTAAAATGAATCAACAGCGTGTGTAGCCGTGATGGTCTCTTTTAGGTGGAGTCCAGGAAGAGAACACAGTCTCGTGTTATGCTTGAATGTAAGTAGTTTTGAGGATCACTTCTTGATCTTTGTAGCTTCTCGACCATGCGTTGCCTTCTTTTCTCGCTCTCCTTTGCGTAAGTTAGCCACCATATATGCTAGTGCTTGCTGCAGCTCCACCTCAGTACCTTTTCCTACCCTTAAGGTTAAATAGTCTTGATCGCGAGGGTGTGAGATTGCTGAGTCCCCGTGACTCACATATTACTTCCAAAACCAGATGCAGGTGCCGATGATGCCATTCCAGGGGATGCGACCGAACTCAAGTGGGAGTTCGACGGGGATTTAGGATGTTACTATGTTTCCTTTCCAGACGATCAGTAGTGGAGCCCAGTTGGGGCGATCGGGGATCTTATGTATTTGGGGCTGTCTTTATTTTGGTTCTGTAGTTGGACCTTGATTGTATTCTGGATGATGTAATGCTATATTTATGTATTGTGTGAAGTGGCGATTGTAAGCCAACTCTGTATCTCTTTCTTATTCAGTACATGGGATGTGTAAAGATTACCCCTCTTGCGACATGCCTACAATGCGGTTATGCCTCTAAGTCGTGCTCCGACATGTGGGAGATATAGCCACATCGTGGGTGTTACAGGTAGAGAGGAAGTGCTCCGGCGGCGGACGCTGGAGCGCGAGCACGCCCCCATGCTCCAAAACCTCAGGACAAGAGCCAACGCGGTGCTGGGCGCCGTCTGTCACGAGAATGCACCTCATCCCCACTCGGACGACTACGCCAGTCACCTCCTTTTCTTCACCGACGTGGTGATGCGCTTGGAGAATCGATCCGAGAGGGCTCGCGTGCTTGTCGAGGAGAGGAGCGGCGGCCTGCTCAAGCGTGCGTTCTCCCATGTCTTTAGCCATCTCGAGAGCACCTACCCCAACTTTGACTTCGACACTGCCAATGGCCCCTGTGCCCCAGGCCATCCGGGACGACCTGGCGCACCGGGTTGAGGACAATGTGGATGCCCTAGTCAGGGCCTTCACCTCCGAGGATGACGCGGTGTTGGTCGCTGTGAATTAAGTTGACGTGGTGGACGATGGCGAGGGCGGCGCTGGCGATGGCGGCGATGATGACGGAGCTGCTGGCGATGGTGATAACGATGCTAGTGATGCGTCTGAGGGCGTCCCGGAGGACGCGCTGAGCAACATGTACGATTGAACCCGCGCTTCCTTTCCGTTGACCCTGCATATGAAAGCTCGGGCATGGCCCTGAAAGTTATAAGAGCATTTTGGGAGGGGAAGCCCCCATGTAAACAGATTATTGCTTTCGTTCTTTTGGCTAGGCTAAAGATGCGTTTTTATAAATCCGCGAGTCATGCGTTGAGTCTACTACTGTAGTTTACCTTTGTCCGGGCCAACTCCGGACCGGGCCACAAGGTCTTGAGTTCCGGAGGAGCCTGTCGATCTGCCCGAGAGGGCCTCGCGAGAAGCCAGCGTTAGCCATGGAAGGACATGTGCGCAGCACGCGCGTGCCGTGCCCAGCCCCCGCTCGCGAGGGGCTCGCGAGGGGGGAGGCAGCAGGGGTGAACCCCGAACCAGGGCAAGGAACCAAATTGCAAGAAATCGCACGAACGAGAAAAGGCACCCCCCGCGCTTAACAACGAAAATTCAGTTTCAACTTAAATCCAAAGCCAGAAAACAGGGCTACAAAAAAGAGAGGTTTAAAGCAAATGGCCGCGTCCGGCACCTAGTCTATTCTTCTTGTCTTCTCACCAGCGCGGAACTAAGTGCTCCCACTAGTCGTGGGTGGGAGCCCCCGAGGCCCGAGGGCGGCACTCCTGAGACTCCGGGGCGTGTACAGCCCCACTCATTATTACGTGAGAGTGTCACGAGCGGAGATCTTCACAGGCGCGAGCCTTACTTCATGTCGCCAGACGAGGGCCCCGCCTTGCGCCGCCCTCGACCATCACTGGGGGCGACCGACAACCAGGACGACACCAGGGGGCAAAGGGGACGCCAGCGGTGCACTCGGCGACCATGCGTCCTCCGGCGGGGGAAGGCTCGCCTGCAGAGGGCCTACCTCCGGGGGATGTCTTGCTCCATGCGATGCGGGGAGGGGCCTTGCTCCCGGATCCTCCACGGCAGCCCCCAGTGTGCTCCCCCTGGCGGAAGGGGGGCCGCCGAGCTGGGGCCGCCGTCCGCCACCGTGACATGATCCTCCTGCGACCCATGGTTAGCGTAAGCTTGCTCCTGAGAGATTAGTGGTACCCAATAGTTGTTGTTGCTCGCATGGTTGGTGAGGCTTCTGAGAGGCTCCTGGAAGGCCCAGCTTCTAGGGCCTCCTCCTCCCAGCTCGGCTCGAGGAACGAGCTGGGGTCATCTTCCAGAGCGTATTCCTAGTACATCATGCGGTGTACGTAGGCCTCTGAGGTCGTCGCCTCGAAGACCTCGCCATAGTGCCCCACGCTCCATGTCGCCCGGCCTAGCGCACCGCCCAGAGGATGGTAGGGCGGCATCCCGCCGGGGCCGTAGGCGGCGACGCTCGTACCTGCGCTCGTTGGAGGTGGCGGGGGTGCGATTGGGTGTCCGGTGGCGTTGGCCACGCCAGTGTCGATGGAGCCCAGAGGCACGCCAGGGGGCACGCAGGCATGGCGAGGCCCGCCATGCGATCCGGCCGCGGCCTGAGGTGTAAGCCGGGAGCAGAAGGGTGGCGCTCCCGAGGCCGCAGCGTCCAGTAGCTCGGCGATGCGTTCCAGCAGCGCATCATGGCCGCTCTCCATCAGCCGGCATCATAGCAGCTCGTGAGCCACCGTGAGCGCGACCCTCATGTTTTCTTGTTCCCGTCGGGTGTGCGGCGCCGTGGCCGCGGCATGGCTTGAAGCCCTTGCAGTTGCCCGTACTTGGCTGGAGTAAGGGTGGATGACCCTTGACCACGCCGCCCGTGCCCCGTAGTGCTTGGCGGTGCGCATGCTGCCAGAGGCGCGGGGTTGATGTCTTCTTGGGCAGGCGGGCCCGCCTGGGCCGGCCAAGCTCCCCACCGGTCGGCGTTAGCCCCCGGATCACCGGACATTGGAGCTGCGGAGTGCCGGCAGATCGACTAGAGGAAGGAAGACTCAGGCGCACCCTACCTGGCGTGCCAAATGTCGGATTTCGGGTTCTGGCAAAACTCTTGAGGTTCGAACACTGGGGTGCGCACGAAGATCTTCCCCCTCTCTAGCTCGCACACTCAACGATCTCACGACCTAGCTTGACGGACCCAAAGAACACGAGACACAAGAGTTATACTGGTTTTGGGCCACCGTTTTGGTGTAATACCCTAATCCAGTGTGGTGTGGTGGATTGCCTCTTGGGCTGAGGATGAACAGTTACAATGGAAGAACGGCCTCCTGAGGAGAGGTGTTCTTGTGCTTGGTGGATTTGTGTGAGGCTAAGGATGGAATGGCTCCGATCCAAGATGAAATGCCTCCACCCAAGATCCTCTCCCTAGCTATGGTGGTGGCTAGTCGTATTTATAGAGGCCCTGGTCCTCTTCAAAAATATTGAGAGGGAAGGGATCCCACAACGGCCAATTTGAAGGGAGACAACTAGTACAAGCTATCCTGACAAAAGTAGTCTTCGCCTGCCAAAGGCTTTGGTGGTGATACCGTCTTGGGATCCACGGTGACCTCCGTCCTGCCGTCCTGCTGTTCTTGGTCTTGTTGCACCGATATGGAAACCTTTGCCTAATGCCTTGGAACTCCTCGTCTGCGCTTGCCTCCTTAGCACCAAAAAGGAAACAAGGACGCTATGCTCGTTGGCGCCCGCCTGGCGCCCGCCTGGTCTTGATCATGATGGCTTACGTCATTGGAACCTCGTGAGGTTCGCCTTGCCTTGATCTCTCTACCCCTCGCGAGCCAGCCCGAGAGGCCGCCCCTGAGGAGGTCTTGCATCGTCCGCCTCACGAGGCTTGGCCCCTGGCGAGGGTCTTGAATGTTTGCTGCTGAAGATGGGTCATACGGGGCCGCCGGAGGAGCCATGCTGTGGGTCGCAGGCAGGTGAGTCTGGGGACCCCCGTTCCCAGGACGCCGACAAGCAGTTTAGAAAAGCAGGCTATGCATCAGATATAGGAGCAAACAAATATAGTAGCAAAAGCTAATGCAAGCATGAGAGAGAATGGAATGGGCAATACCAGACTGATCAAGGGGGGTTTGCTTGCCTGGAAGCTCTGCTAAAAGGGAAGAAGGGCCGTGGTGACGTAGTCGATCATAGTGGCATCAACAGCGGTCTCGGGGTCTACCGGAGAGAAGAGGGGGATAAATAGTAAATACAAAGCACACAGATGCATTACTAACCATGACATGGCGATATGCGGTGCTAGGGGTGTTCTAACGTGGTACTACTCGTTACTGGCAAAGGGGAAACATCCGCCAATGTTTTCTTGAAGTTTGCACTTTTCGGACAGATGAAAATGAGGGGGCGGTTGCTTGTTCGCTATGCTTGGGACGTGTGGCGGACGAATGGACTATCTATTCAAATTCAACTCATTTTTCTGATAATTTTTCATATATAAATTATTTTCATCTGAGTTACGGATTATTTTATATGACTTTTTGAAGTTTAAATGATTTTCTAAAAAGTACCAAACTTAAATTAAATTGAAAATGGATTTACTACATCAGCATGACATCAGCGTGATGTCAGCGGTCAACACAGTCATTTGACTGGTCAAACTAACAGCCGGGGCCCGCCTGTCATACTCTAACAGTTAACTAGTCTAACTTAATTATGATAATTAAGCAGGTTAATTAATTTAATTGATTCTTAACTAATTAAATATTTATTTTATTTATATTATTTTTGGGGTGGGCGCCTGAGGTCTGCGGCCCAGGGGATGTGTAGAGGGCGCGACTAAACGGGCACGTGCCCGAGGGGGCGAACCCGGGCATGGCGGGGTGCTGGCAGGCGCTGCGGGGTCGTTCGGCGGCCGCGGCAGGGGCGAAACCGGGTAGCGCCGCGGGGCCACATCGAGCGGCGCCGGTAGCGGCACAGATGCATGGTGGAGGGCGCATGTGTGGGTGCTACAGCGGGAAAACACATGCGGGGTCAGCGGCGATCGAGCTCGACCAGGTGGGGGCGCAGAGCATTGGTGACGTGGGCTTGGCCGGTGCCCGCGAGGCACAGGACGGTGGACACAACGGAAGGCAGCGCACGCGGCAGAACGACACGGGCGGGCGCCGGAGCGAGGTGAGTGAGGATGGCGCGAGAGGACAACAGCGGGGCGCGAGAGGACAACAGCGGGGCACGGCGAACAGCGCGGGCCGTGGCGGCGGTGGAATGGCTTGGGCGGCGTAGGAGAGTCTACACGAGGGCGGCCGGGAGGGGTGATGGTGACCATGACCGGGCATGGCTATCGCCGGGCGGAGCGGACTGCAGGCTGCGGCGGCACTAGATGCAAACGGTGACGGGGAGGAGTAGGGGGTGGCCTAGCGGCAGGGCTGGACAGATGGCGGGCGAGGCCACGTAGCGGTGGCCCGACTGGGCGGAGTCGGGGACTCCGGCGGGCACGGGCGGGAGGCGATGCAGCCGCGGGTCAAGAGCGTGGAACGAGCGTGAGTGCCAGCAGAGGCGTGGCGAGTGCGAGCTCGACAAGATCTCGGGTGCGGTGCGGCGGTGTACGGCGACATAATTAAGAGAAGGAAAGGAAGGGAGGAAGCGGTAGCGCACAGGGGGGCGGATGAGCTGCTCGAGGAAGTCAGGAGGGTTCTGGAATTGAGGGGATCGGCGGCGAGGTTCCGGTGACCGCGGGCATTGATGGAGAGAACGAGGTTGATGCCCTGCTCCGCGAGACGAAGTAGAGCGCCAGCTCGACGGAGGCGGGCGAGGTGGAGCCCGTGGACACGCGCTGCGGGTGAGGAAACGCCAGTGGCCGCAGGATCTCGGAGTGCACGACGATGATAGTCCTCGGGGAGGGGCGAGTCCGTGAGGGAGATGGGAACAAGCGAGTGGGGAGAAAAGATGTCGGGTGATGAATGTTGCCCTAGAGGCAATACTAAAGTTGTTATTTTATAATTCCTTATTCATGATAAATGTCTATTATTCATGCTAGAACTGTATTGATCGGAAACCATAATACGTGTGTGAATACATGGACAAACACTATGTCCCTAATGAGCCTCTACTTGACAATCTTGTTGATCAAAGATGGTTAAGGTTTCCTAACCATGGACATAAGTTGTCATCTGATATCGGGATCACATCATTAGGAGAATGATGTGATCGACAAGACTCATCTGTTAGCTTAGTATAATGTTCGTTCAGTCTTATTGATATTGCTTTCTTCATGTCAGATACATATTCCTTCGACTATGAGATTATGCAACTCCCGGATACCATAGGAATACCTTGTGTGCTATGAAACGTCACAACGTAACTGGATGATTACAAAGATATTCTACAGGTATTTCTGATGGTGTTTGTTGGGTTGGCACAGATCGAGATTAGGATTTGTCACTCTGAGTATCAGAGAGGTATCTCAGGGCCCTCTCGGTAATGCACATCATAATTAAGAATCCTTGTAAGGAAAGTGACTAATGAGTTAGTTGCAGGATGATGTATTACAAAACGAGTAAAGAGACTTGCTGGTAATGATTTTGAACTAGGTATGTAGATACCGAAGATTAAATCTCGGGCAAGTAACATACCGACGGACAAAGGGAATAACGTATGATTTCATAACGTCCGACCGATAATGATCTTCGTAGAATATGTAGGAACCAATATGAGCATCTAGGTTTCACTATTGGTTATTGATCGTAGAGATGTCTCGATCATGTCTGCGTAGTTATCGAACCCGTAGGGTCTGCATGTTTAACGTTCATTGGTTTTCTGTACACCATTGGTTATTGTATTATATGAGTTATGTGATTTGGTGACCGAATGTTGTTCGGAGTCTTAGATGACATCATGGACATGACGAGGAGTCTTGAAATATTCAAGAGGTTAAGATTGATATATAGGACGATGGTATTCGGACATAGGAAGTGTTCTGGAAGGTACCAGGTACATATAGGGTCACCGGAAGGGGTTCTCGGCACCCCCCGGCAAAGATATGGGCTTAATGGGCCAAGGGAGGGACAGACCAGCCCAAAAGGGGCTGGTGCGCCCCTCCACCAAGCCGGCCAGCTCTAGGGAAAGGAAAGGGGGAGGGCAAGTCCCTCCTTCCTTCCCCTCCTCAAGGGACAAAGGAAAGAGGGGGCGCCACCTCCCGCTTCCTTCACGTGGCGCCTATACAAGGATGGGGGCCGAACCAGGGCAGAAGCACAAGTGGGTTTTGATATATATATATATATATATATATATATATATATATATATATATATATATATATATATATATATATGAGGAGGGGGCACCTAGAACACACAATATCAATTGTCATCCGTGTGCGGCGCCCCCCTCCACAGTTTACCCTCGGTCATATTCTCGCGGTGCTTATGCGAAACCCTGCGCAGATCACTTCACCATCACCATCACCATGCCATCGTGCTGACGGGACTTATCTACAACCTCGACGGCTTGCTAGATCAAGAAGGCGAGGGATCACTACTAGGAAAAGGGCTATAGATGATATGGACACTAATGGCGCACCAGACATGTGGTGCGCCACTACTATATATCAGTGGCGCACCATGTGTTGGTGCGCCATTAGTGTGATAGACACTAATGGCGCACCACACCCATGGTGCGCCACTACTAACATATATTTTTATTTTTTTCCAAAAATACTAATGGCGCACCAAGGAACAGTGCACCATTACTAGTTTAGCTAGTAATGGCGCACCACTCACCACGTGCGCCACTACTATCATTTTTTTTTGCAAAACTACTAATGGCACACCACCAGCTGGTGCACCATTAGTAACCAGGGTTACTAATGGCGCATTTGTAGGTGCTGCGCCATTAGTAACCTGGGACTAGCTAGATATTTTGGACAGCCACCTACACACTCACTTCCCCCACTTCATTCTCTCCACCTCCTCCTCCAAGCTTGTCTCGGCTGCCTCCTCCTCCTCACCTCATCTGCACCATAGATTCATCCAATTAAGTGGTTAAATTACCTTTTTTTGATTGGTAAGTAAGGGGAAAGCTTTCTTTATATTGTAGATCTACTTTTTTCTCCCTCCAACAATGTGCACATGCACTTTCTATGGCCTAGCTAGATCTATGTATGTTTGTGGTGTTGCATAAGTTTGTGGTGTTGCATATATGTTTGTGTTTGCAGGTATCGGTATTTGAAATGCGATAGTTGCCAATATTTTGCCGTAATGTTGACTCATTTCTGTTTCGGCGAGAATTTTGGCACTATGCATTCTTTTTGGTCCTATTTTTAGGGAAAGTCATGCCAAATTTTTTCTTGGTTCTAACATATCATTTTGCTATACCCCGCAGGCGACCATGGTCCGCATGATGACCGAAGGCATCGTGAATAGGTTTTTGAGCTCTGCGAAGGCCAAGATGCTTCAAAAGAACAAGACGGAGATAAGATGTCCGTGTCGAAGATGCAAGCTGAAGAGCCTTATTGCGGACCCGGATTCCGGGCAGGTGCGGGACCACCTGCTCTTGCGTGGTTTCATGGATGGCTATCGGTGGCAAGGTGATGAAGATGACTATGAAGTCGTCCATGGGGGCCGGGCAAGAAATGAGGAAGGGCAGCAAGACAACCACCACGGCGAGGGCGGCGAGAAGAGGAAGAATTTCCAGGACATGATCACGACGGTGATGATGTACACAATCATCATGTAGAAGATGTCGGGCATGATGATGAGGAAGATGAAGATGCCAGAGCAGACGACGATGGGCCATCGATGGACTAGGAGCAGGACCCTTATATTCAAGAGCTGCTTCTCAAGCAGACGGATAACGCAAGAGGTGCCGCCCGAGAGAAAGCCAAGCTAGATCAACTGGAGATAGACGCAGTTACTCCATTGTATGAAGGATGCAGGCCCGAGGATACCCGCCTGAAAGTAACGCTCATGGCTCTGGATATGAAGGTAAAACACAAAATGACCGACGCATGCTTCGACGAGAACATGTCATTCTGGCATGAACGTCTTCCCAAGGGGAAGAAGTGCCCGACCAGTTTCGAGGAGGCGAAGACAATCGTGTCTCCTCTAGATTTACCACACGTGAAATACCATGTGTGCATGAACAATTGCATCATTTCTCGGGACGAGCATGCAGAGTCTACCATATGTCCGGTGTGCGCCGTCACTCGATACAAGAAGAGGAAGAAAGCTCCTCGAAAAGTGGTGTGGTACTTTATGATCACTCCTCGTTTGCAGAGGTATTTCGCGGACCCTAAGCTAGCAAAGCTCCTGCGTTGGCACGCGGATAGGGAGGAGAAGAAGCGAAAAAATGATGGAAATGATCCGGAGATAAATAAAAAAGACAAGATGCTGAGTCACCCTAAGGATGCGAGCCAGTGGCAAGCATTGAACTTCAAACACCCAGAATTTGGGGACGATCCAAGGAACATCGTGCTGGGCGCGAGCACCGATGGAGTCAATCCATTTGGCAGCCAGAGAAGCACACATAGCACCTGGCCTATGTTTGTGTGGATGTACAACCTTCCCCCCTGGTTGTGCATGAAGAGGAAGTACATTCACATGAGTATGCTAATTGAAGGGCCAAAAAAACCAGGGAACGACATCAATCTGTATCTGGGGCTGCTGAAAGAGGAGGTAGACACGCTATGGAAAACGCCAGCCAATATGTGGGATGCTGCCGAGAAAGAATATTTCCCTATTAGAGCCGCACTGCTCACGACGGTGCACGACGGTGCTCACTACGCACTGCTCATGATCCTTGGGTGGTAGAGCACAAAACCTTTATTGAGAAGATGTACAATGACCGAGGCCAACAAAGGACGGATGGAGATATAATCAAAGAGCACAACTCATGTTTCACGCGTTGGTTCAAGAAGAAGCTTCTGTCGTACCCTTTACATGAGGATTCTTCCGTGGAAGAAAAACTCATATTCGCCTTGTCACAGGGTGCCGAGTACAACGTGATGACCTATGAGGCATACGATATCAATGGATACACATTCTACACCGAGGACAAGGACATGAAGAGTGATGGTTATCAGAACTCTGGGGTAACGATGGAATCCTACACCGGTAACGACAAGGACAAATACTACGGAAGGACCGAAATTATCTGGGAGCTGAGCTACGATGGAGAGAAGGTCCCGATGTTCCGTGTCAGATGGGCCAAGAGCGTCCTAAAAGAAGACCGGTATTTCACCACCATGGTTATACCCGAAGCCAAATCCAAGACCGCAGGGGCAAACGTCACCGCGAAAAATGAGCCATGGGTACTGGCTTCCCAAGTGGACCAATGCTTCTTCATTACCGACCCGTCAAAGCCCAGTCGTGTTGTCGTGAGGAGAGGCAAAAGGAAGATCATCGGAATGGATGGAGTCACCAATGAGCAAGACTTCGACAAGTACGGCGACCCGAAGATGGAACATGACGACGACGATGAAGTTCCATACACCACAAGAAGAAGAAGGACCACCCTACCTAAAGGACGTCCGTTCCACAGAAGAACTCCATTTGCGAAAAAGAAGGGCAAGAAGATTGTGAACAGATAGCTAGCTAAGATCGATTGTATTTAAATTGTAGCCTTCATTTCTCGATTGTATTTTGACATATTGAAATGATATTTCTTCTGTTCTAGTGTCCTCACGAATATTTATTTATGTTCATTATGGTATTGAATTTCTAATTCACAAAAAGTATTGAATTTTTTAATATTTTTTGAACTCATGAATATTTTTAAATTTAATTCATGGGAACTTTTTGAATTCATGAATATTTTTAGAAATTTGATGATATTTTTTCATATTCAATATGAAAAAATATTGAATATTCATGAGGACACTCGATCTCGACCCCCCTCCATCTCGATCGCTATCCCCCCTCGCCAAATCCCCCTCGTCGCCGAGCACCTCCAGCACCCTCCCCCGCTACACCGCCGACGACGACCCCCCGCACCCTCCCCCGCTCCGCCGCTGATGACCCCCCACACCCTCCCCCGCTCCACC